>NC_080792.1:49151290-49460932 GCF_028018385.1 Neofelis nebulosa
CTGTTTTTCCCTCTTCCCCATGTTTTCTTTCTCTCTTTGTTCACCTCAGTGGTGTTATTAGAGTCCAGACACCGTAACAAAAAGTTTGATAATTACCAGAAAGATTGGTAATAATGATGTTACTTGACATTTGGCGATCCAGGGTGTTCCTCCAGCTCATGTTAGGTATCTGCAGTATGAATCCTATGAGGTAACTTTCTTATACTGCTAGAGTATGTGCTTTTCCCTTGTTATCTTGATAAATCATAATTTTTCTAATTTCTTTCCAAGTTCCTTCTTTCTGTTGGTAACTCTTTTGTTTCTCCTTTGGTATTTTGGGAATAGTGATAAATGTTGGGTAGAAAAACTAAGAATGGTGAAGCATAACTGCATATGCCCTCTGTACTTTGGGACTTCTTTGTTCTTAATGTATTACCAGGAGAAATTCCCCAGATGCCTGTATGGCCAGCCTAAGTTAGATAACTTGGTACCCATCCATCTCCAAAGACACCTTGGATTTATAATGGAGATAAGGCAGAGACAGGAGAGATTACTTCAGTGAACCCTGTTCAGGGCTGCAGGAGTCCTCTGAGTCTAAATGAATAAAATGCTATGTGTTATTAGGATCAAAACAGAAACTACGTGTTTCAGTTAGCAGTTGGGATATGCAGGTGATATCCTGCACGCAAGCTGATAAATACTACTAGTTTTGAGTTCTCCAACTGTAGTAGGTACGGCTATAGACTACATGTAGTTTTTGAAGCTTATTTACCTTTTGTGACATGACTAAGGCTCTCTTGCCCTTTCTGTGATTTGATAGCATATCGTAAAACTTTTTTAATGCACCTTCTTCTACACTCCTTCTTCTTGATTACTCAATCCAAATGGTGTAAACAAGGAGGCATCCTGAAGAAATCAAGGGGAAGAGGTTGAGGAGATTGCCTTAAAGAGTTAACCACCTTCAGGGGCGCCTGGGTGGCTCAGTCGGTTAAGCGTCCGACTTCAGCTCAAGTCACGATCTTGTGGTCCGTGAGTTCGAGCCCTGCGTCGGGCTCTGGGCTGATGGCTCAGAGCCTGGAGCCTGCTTCCGATTCTGCGTCTCCCTCTCTCTCTGCCCCTCCCCCATTCATGCTCTGTCTCTCTCTGTCTCAAAAATAAATAAAAACATTTTAAAAAAATTAAAAAAAAAGAGTTAACCACCTTCACTTTCTTGGAAGGTTCTGGTTTTCAGATGGTTTCATTTCATACCTCTCTGTTCTACAGTTCCTTTCTCCTTCCTCTCACCCCCACCACGCTGCACCCTACCCCCAAAGAAATATGGCTTAATCCAATTAAAAAATCACAATAACATAAATAGCAAGTAAATTCCATGTGGAAGCTTCATGATTTTGAAATGGGAAAAGCAATTGTAACATCTTTTGTTTTATAGGGGAGAAGTGCTAGTAGGGGTAGTAGGGAAAGAGGTCTGAAGATGGTTGGGAGTTAAGAATAAAGGGTTAGAGGTGTTGGGGAAAGAGTTTTGACTTAGGAGCTACATTATCTTTATATTCAAAGAGTTATCTTCATCTCCATTGCTTCAAATGGACCTGCTTAAAATTTTCTCCTCTCACTTCCCACCCATTTAGTATCAAAGCAACTTTGTTGAAGGAATATTTCCTTTTCCTAAAGGACTCCTCATAGAACAAGTCAAATCATTACCTCCTAACTATCTGCATTTGAAATAAGTTTTTCTTTATAAAAGCCATTATCCAGAGAACGAAAAGCCAGTCAGCAGGAGAAGATATTCAATTTCAGCAGTTGAAAGAACATCGAGATATGGGCATATTCCCATATGTCAAAAAGGAGCCGGGAATGAACATTTTTGAACTCTTATGGTGTCATTACATATAGAAAGTCATTTAATTCTAACAGCAGATTATAAGATAGCTACAGTATTGTTAACCTTACTGCACACACAAGGAAACTGGGGCTGAGAGAGAAGTTAAGTGATTTGCCCAAGGCCACACAACTAGTATAGAAGTGGTGGAGTTAAGACTGGCTTTAGAGTCCATGATTTTCCCATTCTACTCTTCAGGGTTAGACTATAATGTCACACACACACACACACACACACACACACACACACACGCACGCAGCATCAGAACCATGGGTAACCCATTATGATTGTTTCTTGTGGATGAGACTTTGGATTTAATAATAAACTACTCCCTGAGGAGAAAACACCAATTATGAGGTGAGAGAATGTCTCAAACCAGACCTGGGAAGAAAAGACAGAATAGTTTTTGACAAAGCAGATGCTTTCTCTTTAAAACTTGTTCATCACTTGGCTTTTCTGATTTCCCTGCTTTATCAACCACTATTTCTGTTTCCTATACTGATTCCTACTCTTTTTTTCCAAATGATTATGCTGAAATGACCCCAAACTCAGTTTTTAGAACTGTTATCAACACAGACTCTTTATATCTCATTATTCCAAGAGCTTTAAATAACAAATCAGTAACAGAAAGACAAACAAACAAACAAAAATGAAAACCAAAACCAAAAACCAAATCTGTGAGGATGACTATAAATATTTATCTCTAGCTTGGATCTTCCCCCTGAACTTCAGGCTCATATATCCAACCTCTTCAGTATCTTCACTGGAGTGTCTACAGACATCTCAGACCTAATGTGTCCAACTCTGAATTCCTGACGTCCACCCTTTTCCTGCTCCACATGCCTATGCAGTTTTTTTCCATCTTAATTATGACAACTATTTGCTTCTAATTTGAGATGAAAACTTTGTCTTTGAATCTAGAGTGAGTCTCTTGTAGGCGGCATATAGTTGGATCATTTTTTCTTTTAATACATTCTGGCAGTATCTGTATTTTAATTGGCAAGTTTAATCCATTTATATTCAAAGCAATTGCTCGTAGGGAAGAACTATTTCTGCCGTTTTTCTGTGTTTTTTATGTATCAATTTTTTTGTTGTTGTTTCTCAGTTCCTCTAATACTGCCTTCATTTGTGTTTGATCTTTTTTCCCTACTGTATCGTGTGATTTTTTCACTTCCTCTTCTGTATAAACTTGTAGTTATCTTCATAGTGGTTACCATGGGAATTATAACTAATAATCTTGCATTTATAACACTGTAGTTTGAATTGATACCAACTTAGTTTCTTTCTTTCTTTCTTTCTTTCTTTCTTTCTTTCTTTCTTTCTTTCTTTCTTTCTTTCTTTCTTTCTTTCTTTCTTTCTTTCTTTCTTTCTTTCTCTTTCTGCAAAAAAGCTTTATTGTTTTCATTTGGTCCATGGCTTGGGAGAGGGCTCAGGGTGGTTAAAAAGCTGCCTAGTGGATACAAGGAGAGACTCAAGCACAAGTCCTGGCACCTGGGGGAATGCCAGAGGGACCCTCTCAAAGGCTGCTGGGCTCCAGAGACTTCTAGTCGTGCTTGAGGGTGAGTCTTTCGAAGAGATACTCGCCCAGCCCAGCCTGGGGGCCGGACAGCCTGTGATTAGTCAGGTGGTCACCCATCTTCTTGATGAGTTTCACCTCCTCATCTAGAAAGCGATTCTCCATGAAGTCACAGAGATGGGGGTCTGCACGGGGAGAACCCAGGGCATGCAGATCCCAAAGGGCCTGGTTCAAGTTCTTCTCCAGAAGCAGGGAGGCTACTATGGCATTCAGGGTTTTACCCCACTCATCTTGGGACGGCTTCTGCATGTCTTGGAAGAGGGTGCGACCCCTGCGCTGGTTTTGCATCTTCAACAGATGCTCAGCTCCCCTCTGGCTTCTCTTCAGCTAACTCGCAGAAGAAGTGGCCCACATCCTCCAGAGCCACATCGTCACTGTCGAAATAGAAGCCCAGAGAGAGGTAGGTGTAGGAGGCCCACGGATACATATTGACCAGTCGGTTGAGGGCAGCCTCTACCTCGGTGGAATAATTCTGATGAATCTGGGAGCTCGTGGTTGATCGATGATAAGGAGCTAAGTTCAAAATCGGGTGTTGGCTGGTCGTGGAGGCAGAGGGTGGGCAAGAAGATGGCTCCGAAGGTTGTGATTGGAAAAAAGGTTGGAGGGTGGTCAGAGGCTGGTAGTGTTGGGAAAATGAATAAAGTTTTACACCGTAAGATGGCAGATGGGACTAAAACAAGCTCTGGTCTCTAGCTTGGAGACCCCTCTTCTGGGTTCTTCTTGCCCAGGCGAAAACCTGCGGGCGAAAACCCCCACAGATATGGAAGCTGACAACTATAAATTACCCTTCCCACTTGGATTTGGTGCTCAGATCTTTGGAGAAACGGTCTCCTCTGAACCTGCCAGTGTTAAATAAATCTCTGATCCACTGTACAGTGGAAGGGGCATCCCTGGGTCTGTTCCATCTGTTCCAAACACTGTTGAAGCAAGAGACAGATCCACAGGACCACCAGGAGCACTGGCCTTAGTTTCAGTACCATAAAGAAATTGTGCTCCTACACAGCTTTGCTTTCTTTATGTTATTGTCACAAATTTTATCTGTATACATTATATACCTATTAACACAGAATTATAATTTTTTATGAATTTGGCTTTTTATGAACTTAGCTTTTTATTTAATTGGCTTATCATATAGAAAAAAAAGAGGGTTTACAGAACAAAAAAAAATTCTGCCATTTGAATTTACCTATGTATGTAGGTACATACAAAACCTTTACTAGAGTTCTTTATTTCTTCATATGGCTCTGAGTTACTATCCAGTGTTCTTTCATTTTAGTCTGAAGGAGTCCTTTTAGCATTTCTTATAGGGAATGTCTACTAGTGATGAGTTTTTTCAATTTTTTGTTTACCTGAGAATATCTTAATTTCTCCTTCATTTTTGAAAGATAATTTTGCCAGATGTATAATTCTTGATTGGCAGGTTTTTCTCCCCCATTCAGCCCTTTAAATAAATCATCTCAATGCCTTCTGGAATCTGTAGCTTCTTAATAAATTAGCTCTTCAGGTGCCTGGGTTGCTCAGTCAGTTAAGCGTCTGACTCTTGATTTTGATTCAGGTCATGTTCTCATTGTTTGTGGGATCGAGCCCCATGTCTGGCTCCACACTGGAAACATGGAGCCTGCTTGGGATTCTCTCTCCTTCTCTCTTTGCCCCTCCCATGCTAGTGCACGTGCATGTGCTCTCTCTCTCAAAATTGAAAGATAAATATTTAAAAAGGAAAGAAGAAAGGGACTGGTAAGATTTAAAAAAATTAGCTTTTTATCTTTTTAATGATCCCTTGGATATGACAAGTTACTTCTCTCTTGCTGCTGTCAAGATTCTTTCTGTGTCTTTGACTTTCAACGATTAGATTATAACATGTCAGTGTGGATCTTATCCTATATGTGAAGTTTATCAGAGTTGGAGTTTGTTGAGTTTCTTGAATGTCAGGATTCATATCTTTCCTCAAATTTGGGAAGTTATTAGCCATTATTTCTTCAAATATTCTTTCTGCTCCTTTTTCTCTCTCCTTTCCTTCTGGAACTCACATTATGCATATGTTGGCATGCTTGATGGTGTCCCCAGAATCTCTGAAGCTGTATGTTGCTCTGTATTACTGTTTGTTTTCTATTTGTCCATAAGTTCTTTGTTCCTTCCCCCCTTTTTTCCCTGCCTTCTTTTGGATTAATTGCATATTTAAAAAACTTTTGTTTTCTCTCCATTTTGCTATATTCTTTGTTTTATTTTTTAGTGGTTGCTTAGTGTATCTAACATGCATTTTTAAGTTATGACAGTCTACCTTCTATTATATTGTGCTACTTTCACCATTCACTTATAAGGACTCTTGTAATTACATTGGGTCCACCCACATAATCTAGAATAATCCCCTTATCTCAAGATCCTTAACTTAATTGTATCTGTAAAGTCCCTTCTACAATGTAGGGTAACATATTCTTAGGTTCAATGGATTAGGACATAGATATCTTTGGGAGGGGCCATTACTCAGCCATCCTATAAAGCATTGATATAAAGTATATCTCTTTCTTCATTCTCTCCCATTAAACTATTCATTAAGTAACTACATGCTGAGGGCATCTTTAGCAGAAAGTTTCCATGTGGACAAAAAGAAAAAGTTTAGAAGAAAAGGCAGAGTGGTAGAGAAGAATGATCCCTGAACTTGGGTTCTAGTCCTAGATCTGTTTATCAGTAGCTGTTTATTTTAAAAAATAATCTACCTCTCCAAACCTCTGTTTTCTTGTAAGGTAAAATAACTAGGAAATCTCTTAGAACCTTCTGTTTCTATAATTTGATAAATCTTATGTATCCCACAATTTGATTAAATCAGGATATGAAATGTGCTCATTGCAGAGTAGATTCAAGGCTTGTGATCCAGCGCCTTCTATAGATTTTGCAAGGAGGTTCAGTTCTTTAGATAAAAGAGAACGACATTCTGCTTTTGCTACCAGAAGAGAACTGTACAAATCTAGTTGCACATGAGGTAATATAACCTAAACAGAGCTATTGGGGGAAGGCCCAGGAGCCAGAGAACAAAGATGAGAAAAAAGACAAAGGACTGGCATGGTCTCAGTGGTCAGGAGGGATACCTTCTAGCACTGTTCCAAGAAGATCCAACCAAGGTGCAGGTAAAAGCCCCATCATCAAACACTTGCAAAGCCTTTCCCTGAGGTCATGCCATGGAAAAACAGACAGACAGTGACTCAGAACCTTAGCTGTGTGTGGGAGCCACTGAAATAAACTGTCAAGGAGGAAAGGTGGATTGCAACAGCTTCCACCAATGGTACCGTGGCAGTATACAAACTGGGTATAGAGTGGAGGCAGAATTCATAGTCAAAAGTATTGTCAGAGATCAAGAAAGTGCCTGCAGGTTGCTAATCAGCATGTGGGTCTGCATGCCTAAAAGTGAAATGACAGGGAAGATGCCTCTTCTGCTGGGACTTTGTCAGCTATCCAGGTGCCAGAGTGAGAAACAGATTCTGTTGTGGCAAGAGGACCAGAAAAATCTTCATTCTTAATCTGGCCCATCACCTGAGAATTTGCACCATGTGAAAAAGCTGATGGTGGGTAACAGCTGCATGTTGAATGAAGCAGCGAGCATGCCAGCCACACTTCATATTGAGTTTAAGGAAGAGATCAAACTTATTTTTCCAGAGTTCTGTCAGAGATCATGAGGGAACACAGACATATATTAAAGCAAAGCAATGGATCATTAGAGATGGGACCAGTTGTTTGACTGGAATAATTTGAATACAACTGCTAAGGACAAAAGTCCATGTGTAAGGAGGGGGAAACCTTTCATTCTCATGCTAAAGAGAGAAGAGATTATAGAGAAAGATTTTTGATGTTTAATTTTACTATAAGATTACAGAAAAATTGGGGTACCTGTGTGGCTCAGTTGGTTGAGCATCTGACTTTGGCTCAGGTCATGATCTTGCAGTTTGTGGGTTCGAGTCCCCCATTGGGCTCTGTGCTGACAGCTCAGAGCCTGAAGCCTGTTTCAGATTCTGTGTCTCCCTCTTTCTGCCCCTCCCCCACTCGCACTCTGTCACTTTCCCAAAAATAAACATTAAGAAAAAAGATAACAGAAAAATCTTACTAGCTTTTTGGTAGGTATGCCACAATTATGTCAAATTCCTGGAACACATCACTAAAATAATTTTCATTTAGGTGGTTATAATCTTTAGCGTGTGGGCATTAGACTAGTAAGTTATATGGACTATTAATTCACTGACAAATTTGAAGAGAAAAATTAGTAAAATCGTTTGTAAGCCTGGACTGTTCTAGCAGTTTGATCAAAATGGTACATTTGGTATGTCTGAGCAGAAATATTTAAATTTTTTTTTTTAACGTTTATTTTATTTTTGGGACAGAGAGAGACAGAGCATGAACGGGGGAGGGGCAATGAGAGAGGGAGACACAGAATCGGAAGCAGGCTCCAGGCTCCGAGCCATCAGCCCAGAGCCTGACGCAGGGCTTGAACTCACGGACCGCGAGATCGTGACCTGAGCTGAAGTTGGACGCTTAACCGACTGAGCCACCCAGGCGCCCATGAGCAGAAATATTTATAATGTCTTTTGATATGAGAAAGAGGGAAACAATGCCAGTGGTATAAAATAAACTCTGGACCTCTAAGCAAAAGATGGCCCTCCTTGTAGCTTGCTCATTGGCAGAATAAAAGACTTCTTTTGGTTGATCCTACTTCATGGTTTGTTGTTTCTAAATTCATTCTCAGGCCAGAGTTGAGTAAAATGCATGATTAGAGGCTTCTCCAATTGGGAGTATCATTGTAAGGCAGAACCTGTTTTCTTTTCTAGAATTAGAAAATTGCAGGGGTGCCTGGGTGGCTCAGGTTATGATCTTAGGGTCCTGGGATCCTGCCCTACTTTGGGCTCTGTGCTGAGGGTGGAGCCTGCTTGAGATTCTGTCTCTCCCCCTCTTTCTGCCTCCCCCCTCCCCCTTGTAGTCTCTCTCCAGAAGAAAAGAAAAGAAAAGCAAAGAAAAAAGAAAATTCCAGTGGGATGCAGAGGAGCTAGTGATGTAAAGGAGAGAGGATCATAGAAAAATCTTTTTGGCTTTCTAGTAGCATTAGCAGAAGTAGCAAAATCAAGCTTCTGGCTTAGCAGTAGCAGTGGACTGGTTTTCAGTAGTAGTTGCAACAAGACTGAATTTACAGGGTAGCAGTGGGAGCAATGTTAGGGGTGATGGTGGTTGCCTCACAATTGAATTCCTGGGAGCAGTTGTGCAAGTCATAGTGTTTACCATTCTTTGGCATTATCTGTGACTGCTTTACTGGATGAGTTTGGCAGCATGATTTTGGCATTAATTTCTTGGTATGTAGCTCCAAGCCTGGTTTTCCAGACCTCCTATTTATTTTGTAAGCTGCCTAATGTCCTTTTAATAGATTATTTTCACTTTAGTTCTGCTAGACTTTGGTTTGCTGCTTGCAACTCAGAACGTGGATACCTCTGGGACCTTGTTAAAATATAGATTCCAGGGCCTAGAAAAAAATCAATCAGAATATCTGGCATTGGGGCACAAGAATCTAATTAAAAAAAAATTTTTTTTAATGTTTATTTTTTTTAAGAGAGAGAAAGAGACAGAGTGCGAGTGGGGAAGGGCAGAGAGAGAAGGAGACACAGAATCTGAAGCAGGCTCTAGGCTCCCAGCCATCAGTACAGAGCCCAATGCGAGCTCAAACTCAGGAACCGCAAGATCATGACCTGAGGGGAAGTCAGTTGCTTAACCGACTGAGCCACCCAGGTGCCCCCACTTACAAATTTTTTTTTCATGTTTATTTATTTTTGAGAGAGATAGAAGAATCTAACTTTTTAAAGATCCTGAATCAATCAATATTTTCTTTTTCTGTAGAAAGTGACAGAGAACTGAATTCAAACCAGTTTACACAAAAAAGGGAATGCATTCACATAATTTAAAAGTCTAGGGAGTAGATATTTGGTCAGTACTGAATTCAGAGCTCAAGCAATGCCTTTGGGATTTGGGTTCTACATTTCCTGGTTCTGTTTTCTGTAGTGTTTTCTTCAGTCTAACATCCCATGCCGTTGCAAGATGGTGGTAGAGACATCCTCTCAGCTTGTGTTCTAGTAAACAGAACACTTGTCCTTGTCCTGGAAGCCATGGTTCTGATGGAGATCCATGTCTAAAATGTGAGGCTCCAATTAGTTGACCTGAGTCTCCTACCACCTCTGGAGCCCAGGTTCTTTCAGGAGCACATTTTCTCTTTTCCCTTGACTGATGGTATCAATTTTTTTTGTTAACCAATAGATATCCTCATGTTTGCAGTTGAGTTGTATATTCATTCAGTCATTTATTCACAAATAGATTGAACTTATAAGGCATTGTGTTAGGCAAAGGGGATTTAAAGTTGAATATGATATGGTCCTTCTTTTAAAAGAGTATAGATTCTAGTGGAGGAGACACATAAATAAAACAGTATTTAAATCTATTTGAGGGACATTTGGGTGGATCAGTCAGTTAAGCTTCTGACTCTTGATCTCAACTCAGGTCTTGATCTCAGGGTTGTGAGTTCAAGCCCTTTGTTGGGCTCCAGACTGGGCATGAAGCCTACTTAAAAAAAAAAAAAATCCATTTGATTTATTATTGAATATCAAATGCTTGGCACTCTTCTAATGCTACGTATATAGCAGTGAATAAAATAAATACCTGTCCTAACAGAGCTTATATTATAATGGAATAAGACAGAAGATAAAGCAATAAACACAATATAAGAGACAGTGACAAGTTTAATCGAAAATAGTCAGACAGGGCCTCTCTGAGAGGGTGGCAGAGATGTGAAGGAAATGAGGGAGTGAGCATGTGGATATCCCCAGGAAGAACATACCCGACAGAGGAAACATCAGGTGTTGAGGGCCTGAGGCAGGACCAGGACCATGCTTGGCCAGTGTAGTTGGAGTAGAATCCTGGGGTGTTGTTGAAGGTGAGTTTAGGGAGGGAGTTGGGGGGCTAGATTATGTAGGGTCTTATAAAACATTGTAATGCCTCTGATATGGGAAAAACTTGGGGATTCTGAACAGAGAAGAGACATGGTACACTTGTTTCAAACACTCTGACTGTTGTTTGAAAGGAGACAAGATGGAAGCTGGGAGACCAGTTGAGGCTGTTACACAATTTGAGTGAGACAGAATGGGACTGACCAGGATGATGAGTAAGAAGTGATTGGATTGTGGATATATTTTGAAGGCAGATCTTACAAGATTGGCCAGTGGATTGAAGGTGAGCTGTGAGAGAAAGAGGAGTCATGGATGACTCCAAGGTTTTTGGCTTGGGCAACTGGAAGAATGAAATTGTTATTTACTGAAAAGGGAAGATTGCTGAAGGAGTTTGGTAGGCTGCCTACTAGACATTCAAGTGCATGTGTTAAGTCGTTAGTTGGGTATTCTAGTCTAGTTCAGTGTAGATGTTTGGTTCGGGATTCATATTTGGGCACTGCTCTCCTTACAGATGTTATTTAAAGCTATGAAATTGATAACATCACCTAGAGAGTGAGTCAGTGGAGCATAGAAAAGAGCACTCCAGGTTTTAAAGATCAGACTGAAGAGGAGAAGCAGCAAAGGGGATGAAGTAGTAGCTGCCAGTGAGATAGGAGGAGAACAAGGCGCTGACTAGAAGCCAAGAGAGGAAAGTCTTCCAAGAGAGAAGGAGTAATCAATTGTATCAAATGCTGCAACTGTGCTAGATCAGTAAGATGAAGACTAAGGGTTGACCATTATTCATGGCCATGTTGAAGACATTTGTGACTTTGTCAAGAGTTATTTGTTAGAAATGTCAAGATGAAAAAACAACTTAATGTGTTCCAGAGAAAAGGGAGGAGAGGATGGGATGACAGTGGGTATGGACAGTTTTTTTGTGGGGGACTTGCTATAGAGGAGAGCAGAGAGATGGGGGTGGGTAGTTGGAAGTGGTGTGGGGTCAAGTGAGGGCTGTGTGATAAGTGAGTATAAGTGTAGTGTAGTTAGGGTACTTTGCAAGTACATAAGAGATTTGCTGTGGGAGATGTTAGGATAACGTTTACAGGAAGGTCCAGCACTTAGTTGTAATAGAAGAGGAAGAGAAGATTTTTCAAATGAGGGATATGTTTAAAGGTACATAAATGTGACACAACATGAGGTTTGGCAAACTGCAAGGAATTGGAACTGAAAGAAAAGGCCATGAGGCACAGGATAGTCAATATCACACCTTGAAGTGAATTTTACTCTTTAAGTGACATAGAGAACTTGTGAAATAGTTTAAGTAGGGAAGTGAAGTGATGAGATTTGCATCTTCCAAAGAGAAGCCTAGAAGCAGTGCAGCAGATAGATTGAAGTAGGGATAGACTGACATCAAAAAGACAGGAGATTATTGTAGGAACTCAGGTAAAAGTGATGAAAGACTGATTTTAGGCAAATGGCAGTGAAATTAGAGGGAACAACTATGCAAGATATGAAGAAGTTAGGATCCATAAGAGTCTGGTTATTTGGAGGTCAAGGAGTGGAGTGTGCAGGGAAGAAATGTAACAGGACTTTCAGGATGTTAGGTCATTAGCAGAGCTAAGGACTAGAGGATTCGTTTTTAAAATACTATGTTAGTATTGGATATGTTGAGTTTAAGAGATAGGAGATTTTAAGGTGACAAATGTAGCAGACATTATGAATTTGGAGTTCCAAGAAGAAGTTTGGGCTGCACACATAGATCTGGGAATTGTGAGACATAAATTTTGGCTAAGTCATGGATTTGGATGAAGTCACTCAGAGAGAGGGTGCAGAGCAAAAGTTCTTAATCTGAAATTTGCTTAATGTAGCTGGAGGAAAACATCCAGCTGTGCTGAGTGGTCCCACTTTAAAAGTATGACCACATGTTTTTATTTTTTTAATGTGTATTTATTTATTTTTGAAAGAGAGATTGAGAGAGAGACAGAGAGAGAGAGAGGCAGAGAGAGAGGGAGACAGAGAATCCCGAGCAGGCTCTGTACTGCCAGCACAGAGCCTGATGTGGGGCTCTAACTCACAAACCGTGAGAGCACGACCTGAGCTGAAATCAAGAGTTGGCTGCTTAACCGACTGAGCCATCTAGGTGCCCCTGACCACATGTTCTAAGTGATCCTTTCATGGCAGTGCAGCAACCTTATTTCTCAACCCTGTAACTACCCTTCCTTTATCTTCACATTCAACTGCTGATTTTGCATCTAATTGAGAAAACAGGAACAGTTACAAGAGAACAACTTCACCTTCTGACCAACGAATCTACTGGTTACTGTGCATCTGTACACATACTGCTTTTATTCTTGTTGCAACATGGAAACTGTTCCAGCTTCTAGCTCTAGTTGCACTGGGTCGTGGCCCCTCTTCTACTCAAAGACTTTGCTTTTGCAATCATCCCCTTTCTCTTCTGCATCATCTGTTTTCTCCTCTTTACTCATCATCCCAACCTCATGCTGTAATATGACTCCATCTGGAGAGGGTCTCTCGTGACCTCACATTCATATCCCCCACCATTTCTGTTTTCCTTCATAACAGTTCTCTTGAAAGAATTGTCTGTAATCACTCTCTCACCTCCCATTATTTCTGGAATACACTCTGGTCAGGCTCTTGTCTCTGATTCTACTAAAACCAATCTTAAGGTTGGTAAAGATCTCTTTCTTGCCAAGTTCAATAAACAATTCTTAATCTTCATCTTACTCAATCTCTTAGCAGTATGTGACACAGTTGATTACTCCCTCTTACTTGAATCGCTTTTGTGTTGTTGTTGGCTTCCAGAACCTGTTATTTTCTTAGTTTTCTTCTTATCTCACCAGCTGCTTCCTTCTCAGTCGCCTTTACTGGGTCTTTCTATTCTTACTGAAATTGAAAGGGTAAAATACCCCAGAGCTGAGTCTTCAGCTTTTTCTTCTTTATTTGCTCTTCTCCTGAGGTGATCTCATCCAGAGTCATGGCTTTAAATAACATCTGGTCAAATATGTGTCTCAGAGAGGTCTTTCTTCTCTATGACTCTCCTACCCTGCTTTGTTTTTCTTCATGGCAATTATCACTATTTGAAATCACATATGTATTTAAACGTATTTACTTATTGTCTGTCTTCCCCATGAGAACAGAGTTCTTGTCTGTTGTGTTCTCTATTGTATCCTCAGCAACTAGAACAGTGCCTGGCACATAATAGGCTCTGAAAAACTATGAGCCAATATAAGCTAAATTTTAAGCTAAAGAGTTAAGATAAACGCAGTCAAGAGAATCTTGGTTGGATAAGGGAAGGACAAATGTGATTCCATGTGGTAAATGAGAAACTTTTGTTATTTTGGAGCTGTGGAAAGAGGAACAAAGGAAAGTGTGAAATCCCAATCTAGTTGATGGGACTTTGCTTGGAGGGAGAAGTGGTGCCGGAGGTAAGAAGTGCTTGGGGGAGAAGTGGGATACTGCTGTAACAAATACCTAAACATGTGGAAGTGGCTTTGGGAGGTGTAACAAGTAGAGCCTGGAAGGGTTTTGAGGTGCATGTGAGAAATAGGGACATTAAGGAAAATTCTGCTGAGAGCTCAGAAAGAAAGGAGTCGAGCTAGAGAGAAAGCTTCTGTCTTCTTAGAGAATCCATAAATAATCATGAGTGTAATGTTGGTAGAAATAAGGACATTAAGGGTGGTTCTGGTGGAGTGTCAGGTGGAAATGAGTAACATGTTATCAGGAACTAGAGGAAAGGCAGTCCTTGCTATAAAGTAGCAAAGAACTTGGCTGAATTGTGTTCATGTTCTACGGTTGCAAGGAAGGTAGAAGTTGCAAGCAATGAACTGGATTTTTAGCTGAGGAGATTTCTAAGCGAAGCATTGGAAGAGTGGCTTGGTTCTTCCTAACTGCTTATAGTAAAATATGAGAAGAGAAAAATGAGTTGAAGAATGAATTTTTAAACAATTCCAGAACCAGAACTTGAAAGTTTGGAAAATCTCAACCTATCCATTTTGCAGAACATGAAAAATAAACTTGTTTTGTTTAAGCCACCCAGTTATAGTATTTTGTTATAACACTCCAAGTACACCAAGACAGATTTTGGTAGCCAGGAGCACCTGGAGAGGTGCAACATGCATCATGGTTGCTGGCTGCTTTTTCCCCTCTGGATTCAGTTCCGACTTTGCTCTCAATCAAAATGGTCTGGGAAATGGTTCTTTAAAAGGTGGGGTCTCTCATACAGCCCTTGCTGGGTAATTATTTGCAAGGTAGTTTATTTTCTTATTTCTAGAGAGAAGGAGCATCTTCTGAGACAAAGGATTACAGCTTGCATGAAAGGCTACTTGGTTAAGAAATGACCACCCGGTCTGCCTGACCCAGAAAGGAGAGTGTGGTGTATATTGTGTTCCTGCCTTGAAGGGAAGTTTTTAAGCATAGAAATGTGAAATGGGCAAGTAATCGAAGGGCCTCAGGGTAAGGTAGAGGTGCCAAGGCTACCCAGAGGTGGGAGTTTATAAGAGGCGGAAAGACATCCTGAGGACAAGTTTATACAAGAACGTTCAAGGAGGGACATAAAAGGAGGTGAGGCAAGAAGCCTCACGATTTACTTGGCATCTTGCAAATCTTTTTGAGAAAACTCCAACCAGGGACTGTCAAAAAGCCTTCCTGTCCTCAGATGCTTGCACTTGCCCCAAACCTGCTTCCTTGCTGGATGTGCAACTCAAACCAGTCTTTAGATACTCAACCTTGGCAGCATTTGAAGTAAATCATTTCTTGCTTAGCACTTCCCCTGGGTGGGAGAGAGGATGCTCCTGAGCATGTGCTGGTGTGGTGGCCCTTCCACATAATATTGTGAGGAGAAAGGTGTGGGCCAGTAAATGTGCTGGGCTATTGTTTTTTAATTATTTATTAAACTTCCCACTAAAGCAGCTAAGGAGCCTACTCTCTTTTTAATACTTCTTTTGTTAAAAAAACATTAATAGATTCATACCTCTAAAACCTGCAAGATTATGTTTTTCCTAAAAGATGAGTATTATTTAGCCTTTATGAAGTACCTGCAAAATTCTTAACAAAGATAGGTATGTTATACTGGCTAGGCCCCAGAGATGAAGCTAGAAACATTATCAATATTACTGTACATACAGTTTTTACCAATCTGCCAAAACTTTGTCCATAAGGCTTGTTAGCATTTGGAGGTATTTTACCATCAATGCACCTGCCATACCTCGGTCTGATGAAGAGTAGCTATAGTTTGTTAATGCCTTTAATGACATGTGTTATCTAAGGAGTGTCTTATAATGTGGATAACAGTTAAACTTAGTCTAAGAAATAATGCCTACCTAGCAAAGCAAATTTTGTTTGGACAGTTTTGTAATATCAAGAAGGATGGTGTGCTTGCAGAAATTTTTCTTGCTAGTGAATTGACAGGTTCTAACTGAACTAGAAAGACTTACTGTTGGATACCATACAGGAAAATAGAGACAATATGAATACCAGAGAACTGATAAGATTGTGTTACATGTGCAAGAAATCTGCTTGTAAACATGACTTTTGCAGGAAGTGTATTAGTCAACAAAATAAAAGGCTGTTCTTACCAAATACAGTTGACCCTTGAACAACACAGGTTTGAACTATGCGGGTCCACTTATATGAGGATTTTTTCCAACAAATATATTTGAAAAATTTTTGGAGACTTTCAACAATTTGAAAAAACTTGTAGATGAAATAGCCTAGAAATACCATAAAAATTAAGGAAAAGTTAGGTATTATTTTAAGAATAAAGTATGTAATACATATAACATATAATATGTGTTAGTTGACTATATTATTGGTAAAGCTTTCTGTCAACAGTAGGCTATTAATAGTTAAATGGTTTTTTTTAAGTTTATTTATTTTGAGAGAAGGAGTGTGTGTGTGTGTGTGTGTGTGTACACGCATGAGCAAGAGGGCAGGGGCAGAGAGAAAAGGAGAGAGGGAATCCCAAGCAGGCTCCACCCTATTAGCACAGAGCCTGATGCAGGGCTCCAACCCATGAACCATGAGATCACAACCTGAGCCAAAATCAAGAGTTAGCTGCTCAACTGCCCAAGCCACCCAGGTGCCCCAGTAGTTAAGTTTTTGAAGAGTCAAACATTATACATGGATTTTTGACTTCATGGGGGTGGGGGGTTGATGCTTCTAATCCTGGTATTGTTCAAGGGTCAACTGTAGTCTATTTCTCTTAATTCATGATTCTCAAAATGTGGTCTCTAGACCAGCAGCATCAGCTTCACGTAGAAACTTGTTATTAATGCAGATTCTCAGGCCCTGGATAGATTTACTGAGCAGAAACTCTAGGGTTGGGGCCCAGCAGTCTGATTTTAATCAGTCCTCTAGATGATATCAGTGCATGTTTGTTTGGAAACCACTGTCTCAAACCCAAATCAGTACTGGGGCCCACAGTACTTTTTTCAGTTCTGCAATTATTTAGGAGTCTTTATGTTTGGAGGTCTTGAGATATCAAATGTGACTGATCAGATTTTTTATTGACAAAATGTTTTCTATGGATGGATAGGCAATTGATGATTTTTTTTTTAAGTAGGCTCCACACCCAAAGTGGGGTTTGAGCTCATGAGCCTCAGGTTGAATTTCATGGTCTACCAACTGAGCTGGCCAGGCCCCCAGTAATTTTTTTTCATTAACTCCTCCCACAAATATTTTCTGAATGCTTACAATGTAGACACTAAACAAATAAGAGTGAACAAGACCAGAAAGAGCCCTGCTTCACAAAATACTATTCTGGGCTGAATATTATAGCTGTTAATTTATCACAATGTCTCAAATTGCCTAGACTATAAGGGGAAGTTTTTATAATAGTTATCTATCCTGAAGAGTGAAAATTGTCCACTCCTTACAGTAGGATTGATTTTTTTCTACGCTTGACCTGATGCTATAATAATGTTGCATTCACATTAAACTAACATCACAGGTGGAAAGTAAACAGTTTAGTCAATCAGTTGTTTCATTAAACAACCCCGAATGACTGGGTTTTACTCCACTACATTGTCCAAACCAATCAGTAGTGTTGGAATTATGTCAATTTAGCATGAATATTCTCTTATAAGGAAGATTATATCTGGACATTTCAGGTGAAAAAACCGTGGGTGGATGAAGAAGAACATTTGGAACATAAATGATCCAGCTTGGTTATTAGCTGACGTTAGTCATTTTTCCACGAGTGTTCTAGTTTATGTTGTAATATATACATACAGCCTACTTGCATGAAAAGAGATCAACCACATTAACAATAAGAGATGATATAAGGAAAATTCAGGACTAATGCCTAGCTTTATAAAATTTATTTGCTTCCTAGGAAATAAATGACAATTCTAGTTTTCATCCAGTATAGTGGTTTTGTTACAGGCAAAATATGAAGTAAAGCCTATCTTAATTCCCTCTACATTTTTTGAATATATGGTAGGGGAATAGCAACCTTTACTAAAGAAGACACAGAATCTGAACTCATCTGTTCACACAAGGGAACTAAATTTTTATATTTCTGTCACTGTATTTTTAAAAGTAACTATTAAACACCACGTGGGATATGAAGATTCTGTGAACATTTTATATGTTAAGCAGTCATTGTCCCTGATCCTAAAGATGTTCCTTTCTCAGATACTAACAAGAATGAATGATGGTATTTTAGAGAAAACTGCCAGGCTTACTCTCTGGCTGTGCACAGGGAAACCAGAAACAATAGTCTTGAGTTTGACCTGGGGCAAGAAAAAACAGGTATGGCTCCTAAGTGAGGGTCCCAAACTCAAATTTTTTGAAGGTGCTAGACTGGTAGCATAAATATATGGGCAGAACAGGTGTATGAGACCAGAGGAGGTGGTAGGGGTATACCTGGATAGAACATGTCTTGTGCAAAAGTGGTTCAACTTCAATTCCTTCAGTCATATCTTATGCATGGAGATATATTCTTGACTCATTTATCAAAATTAACAGATTAAAGGCCACTGAAAGAGATTAAAGTTCAGGGACCTGGCTCCAACCTTTGATCTTTGGTATCAGGAAATTGGTTTCTCCAGGTTTGATACCACAAGATTGTATTAAGTTGACCTATATGAAATTGTCATTTTGTAGGTAAAAGAAATTATCAAATAATAGCTATCTCATATGATTAAATGTAATATTTTCTTTTTAAAAAATGTTTATTTATTTATTTGAGAAAGAGAGAGAGAATGCACCCACGAGGGGGGAGGGGCAGAGAGAGAAAGGGAGAGACAGAATCCCAAGCAGGATCCATGCTGTCAGTGCAGATCCCAACATGGGGCTTGAGCTCACAAACCATGAGATCATGACCTGAGTTGAAATCAAGAGTCAGATGCTTAACCTATAGCCCCCTAGGTGCCCCTAAATCTTTTTTTATTAACACATTTAAAATTTTTTTTTATTTTTGAGAGAGACAGAGAGAGCGAGAGAGCGAGCACATGAGCAGGGGAGGGGCAGAGAGAGGAGACATGGAATCTGAAGCAGGCTGCAGGCTCTGAGCTGTCAGCATAGAGCACGACGCGGGGCTTGAACTCATGAACCTCAAGATCATGACCTGAGCTGAAGTCGGATACTTAACTGACTAAACCACCTAGGCACCCCCAGGCACCCCTATATCTAATATTTTTTATCAAGAACTAACAAAAACAAGACATATACTCTTATTATCTCTTCCTCCATTCTCTAAGGAAGAGGTGTTTTTAGTTTATATGACTGCTTGCTTTTCTCTCTGTAAAGTCAAATTCTCCTCCTGTGGTCTTGATTCAGTCATTCAAAATAAGTTCCATCTTTCAAAAAGTGTTTTCTTTTAAGAAGCTGGGAATACCTTTGTGAACAAGATATACTCCACATTTACTCTCATGGTACTTATAGTTGAGCTTTAGAGAAATAAACAGGCAATTAAGTTACAGTAAAATCTAGAACTCACAAGCCACAAGATCATGACCTGAGCCAAAATGGGTTGCTTCACCGACTAAGCCACCCATTTCATAATTTTCATTATTTTAAAAACAGTCCTAGAGACTATAGATGTTGGAGAGGGTGTGGAGAAACGGGAACCCTCTTGCACTGTTGGTGGGAATGCAAACTGGTGCAGCCGCTCTGGAAAACAGTGTGGAGGTTCCTCAAAAAAATTAAAAATAGACCTACCCTATGACCCAGCAATAGCACTGCTAGGAGTATACCCAAGGGATACAGGAGTGCTGATGCATAGGGGCACTTGTACCCCAATGTTTATAGCAGCACTTTGAACAATAGCCAAATTATGGAAAGAGCCTAAATGTCCATCAACTGACAAATGGATAAAGAAATTGTGGTTTATATACACAATGGAATACTATGTGGCAATGAGAAAGAATGAAATATGGCCTTTTGTAGCAACGTGGATGGAACTGGAGAGTGTTATGCTAAGTGAAATAAGTCAGGCAGAAAAAGACAGATACCATATGTTTTCACTCTTATGTGGATCCTGAGAAACTTAACAGAAGTCCATGGGGGAGGGGAAGAAAAAAAAAAGAGGTTAGAGAGGGAGAGAGCCAAAGCATAAGAGACTCTTAAAAACTGAGAACAATCTGAGGGTTGATGGGGGGTGGGAGGGACGGGAGGGTGGGTGATGGGTATTGAGGAGGACACCTTTTGAGATGAGCACTGGGTGTTGTATGGAAACCAATTTGGCAATAAATTTCATATTAAAAAAAAATAAAAAAAATAAAAACAGTCCTAGAGGAATAGCTGCACTCATATATTTACATATATATTTGCACTCATTATAGATATTTTAATTTATTAACATAAATTCCTAAAAGTGGAATTATAGAAAATCTGTAAGTTTTGGGGAAGAGGAAGGAAGGAAATTGTGTGTGTGTATGTGTGTGTTTGTGTGTGTGTATGTGTAACCAGGCTGCAGGCTTCTCCACTAAAAATAGTGAGTGTGCATCTCCTGAGGTCTGAGAGTATGTCTTTAAATGCCCAGCTGCAAGTGTGAGTTGTCTTTGATTTTCATATTTTATCTTAAACATTAATGTAGATTTTTGCACTCTATTAAAAAAATACAGTGTACTGTGTTATGCCTCTATATCTTTGAGTGAATTTTATGTTCCAGGAAAGTGTGTCAAGAATATTGTTGCTCATGTAACCCTCGTGACACTGTCCTATTTTTTGTTTGAAAAGCACGTAAAAGGGATAAATCAACAAAAACTAATTGTTAATCAAGAAACAACTGTCAACCAAGCATTGTGCTAGGTTAGGTGGGGAATTACAAAGAAGTTGAGAACATAGTCCCTGCCTTTGAATTGCCTCCAGTTTATTTGCTTCCCTTTAATAGCCCATCAAAGAATTTATGCCTAACCTGGTAACTGCCTGGGCTAAGGTCTATGATGCATTTACTTGACAAAGTGGAAAGTCCCTGTTTGTGTTCACTGCTCTACACACTTCCAGGGACTTGCTAATGTGTTTGTTTTGGATTTGGTATCATCATTAGCATCTGTAGCATTTTAGAGTCTTGGGAAGGAGATCAGGTACCCTGCTGGTGAGAGGACAGTGTAATGAAAATAGGAGTTTTTAAGGCTTTTACATTTGGGACAAGTATAGTACAGGAAGTATAAATGAATTAGAACCTAAGTTAACCAGGACTTCCAATTCAGTAGAAACATGAGTTAAGGAGAGTGAGGAAGATGTCCATAGGAAGGCCACTTACCAGGGATATGAAAGTCACATTCAGAGCCCATTCTGTCTGTTGCTGTTTAACTTCTGGGTCTCCTACTATTCCTTACAGTGACCCTGATGCCTAAAAGAGTTCCAAGAACAATGTAGGTAAACGTTTGGTGAGTAAATAGTTGTATGCTCCTAATAAGGAATCAAAGGCATTGACTTGTATTTAGCATTCTGGGCTTACTGAAAGGCATGCTCCTTAGTTTTAAGAAGACCTTTAATATCAAGAACTGATGTAGAAAATGTTTGTGAACCTTGAGCAAAACCAGAGCCTTTTTTTTCATCTTCTGAGCTGTGTCTCCCTGTAGCTTGGTTCCAAGTTTTTGTCATTGCACACGTTGGGTCTGGCTGTAAAGGATCTCAGACAGAGAAGGGTGCCCTGTGTCTGTCCTTTCTGTCCTGACCCCATGCTGGTACACCTGACCTTTGTCTAGCTCCCTTGCTTAATGGGCTGCTTTCAAAGCTTTTGACTTTAGACTCAGTGTTCTTCAAGGAAAATTCCAATGTTTCTTCTGACCTATGCACATCTTAATTCCTCAGAAAGGAAGCACCTGTCCCCTTGCTCTGGCTTGATGCCCTATGAAATCATCAGCATGATACTCACTCATGTTCACACCAAGGTAGAAGACTAGATATCTTGATTCTGAGATATCTTTGCTCAGGTTATCATCTAGGACTGAGCTGAAGAGCTGGCAATGCAAAGGGCAAGGCATGGAGTCAACACTGATGTACAATAAGTTATGTTGCCTTTGACTTATTTATTTAAGTGAACAGAATTGGATTAATCATTGTCCTTGGCTCATAAAATACTATTGTCATTGTTTCTTGAATGGATCTTTTATTGATTTCAATTAAAAAATTATTGATATATAGTTGACACACAATGTTATATTAGTTTCAGGTGTATAGCATAGTGATTTGACAATTCTATACATTGTACAGTGCTCACTACTATTATAGTTGTTTCTTTATGCTTTTAATAGTATAATGGACATAGAATCTACTACCTGCTCAAGAACTAATATGTACTAATAAATATCTACCTGTATATTTATTTTTTCCTAATTTATTGTTAAATTTCCCATTTTACTGATAACAGTGAGAACATTGGCGGTTCTGAGTGGATATGTTTACTTAAAATCTAAAGTTATCTGTACTTAAAAATAATCTAGTCTACAAAAAAAAAAATTCTCCAGGTGTCAGACTTCCAGGTGCAGCCATTCACGAAGACAGTTTCATGAGATGTATAATGAAGATCTAAAGCCTGGTGTGGAATTTCCACCAGGTGGAAGTGTAACTAAGATTTAGAATAGTTTTTATTTTGACCTTACTTTCAAGGATGCTGCCTGACCCTGCACCAGTATCCATAGAGGATAAAGACAGTAAAAGCTGGCATGTGTGTTTAGTTGTAAAATCAGTGAGTTATTTAAAAGTAAGAGATTTTAGCATTTACAAATTAGAACTGTTTTTCTCCTGTAATCCAATTCAAAGGAAGTGTGAGTCACATGAATCTTCTTTTGTGTTTTGTATTGGTACTGGATTACATGCTGGTTGTCAGTTTATAGTCTATAAACAGTTATCTCAGACCAGATTTTCTTTTTCCCTTGAGTTGAGTTTCTGATCATATTAAACATATTAAACATTGGTAAAGGAGTCTTTTAGTTTAGGGATTTAGTTGTTTGTTGATCTGGACCAGCAGAGGAAATTTTTCCCCTTTGCATCTGGCTGTAGTCTTATGTTCTTGCCTGAACATGTCTGGATCTGGAAGAAAAATTCTGCCTTGCTCTACAAAGCACGTCTCCACATTGTCACTCCTCAAGACTGGTGAGTTTCTAGTTTAGAAGATTTCAGTCTACAGTTTTTCTTGAAAATAAATGTAACATGACTGCTTCTGTAATTATAGCTGAATTCTGTCCTTGGTAAAATAGGTAATAAATAATTTGGGAAGAAAAAGGCCCATGATCATTCTTAACTTAAAGCAATATTTTCCCATTATACTTTCAATAAGTATAGTTATTAATAATAATACTAGTTATTATTAATAATTGAGATTTGCTCCTTTGGATTTACATGTATAAAAACATCCATTCAAAATGAGTAAGCTAGCCTTTTATTTCATTGGAAAAAGTGTCCCAGCTTGGATAAAGCCATCAGCACCACCTAGTGTCATCACACAGGCATAGAAACACAAAGTCAAACTTCAGGACAAAAGGTCCAAAAACGTCCTTTGGACATTTGGGGAAGTTGTAGGTAAGACCACCTAGGACAATTCCTTTGTGACTCATACTATTAGCTTCAACATTTTTTTATAAAGTTGAAAATGAGGAACATAAGAGAAGATGTCAAAGAAAAGAGTAAATAAGTACCAAGATTATGTGGAAGATATGTATAGGGAGACTGGGGAAAGGAATAGACATTTACTGAATACCTACTGTTTACCAGGCTGCATGCTCTGCTTATGCTTTTCTTGGAGGAGGGAGTGGAGTTGGGATTTTTCTCTCACTAAATCCTCTTTTGTGCAAATGAATGATACAATGGGCTGATGAAGCAGCAGGAAGAGAAATTAAGGAGACAATCTCATTTATAATTGCAGCAAAAATAATAAAATACCTGGGAATAAACTTAACCAAGGAGGTTATGAAAACTATAAAACATTGATGAAAGAAATCTAAGATGACACAAACAAATGGAAAGATATTCCTACTCATGGATTAGAAAAACACATATTGTTAAAATGTCCATACTCCTCAAAGCAATCTACATATTTAATGCAATCCCTATCAAACGACTAACAGAATTGGGGCGCCTGGGTGGCTCAGTCAGTTAAGTGTCCAACTCAGGCTCAGGTCGTGATCTCATGGTTCATGAGTTCAAGCCTCACGTTGGGCTCTATGCTGAGAGCTTGGAGCCTGGAGCCTGCTTTGGATTCTATCTCTGTCTTTCTGCCCCTCTCCTTCTCGCTCTCAGTCTCTCTGTCTCTCAAATATAAAAAATAAAACATAAAAAAAGAGACCAACAGGGGGCTCCTGGGTGGCTCAGTCGGTTGAGTGTCTGACTTCAGCTCAGGTCATGATCTCATGGCTCTTGAGTTTGAGCTCCACATGGGGCTCTGTGTTGACAGCTCAGAACCTGGAGTCTGCTTTGGATTCTGTGTCCCTTTCTCTCTCTGCCCCTCCCTCGCTCATGCTCTGTCTCTCTCTCTCTCTCTCTCAAGAATAAATAAAACATTAAAAAAAATTAAAAAAAAAGACCAACAGAATTTGTCATAGAACTGGAAAAACAATCCTAAAATTGTATGGAACCACAAAAGACCCTGAATAGCCAAAATAATCTTGAAACAAAACAAAACAAAACAAAACAAAGCTGGAGGTATCACAATTCCAGACTTTGAGTTATACTACAAAGCTGTAGTAATCAAAATATTATGTTCTTGGCACAAAAAAATGGACACATGGATCAATAGAAGAGGAGAGCAGGCACCTGGGTGGTTCAGCTGGTTAAGCCTCTGACTTCAGTTGAGGTTATGATCTTATAGTTTCGGTTTGTGAGTTCAAGCCCTGCACTGGGGTAATGTGCTGACAGCACAGAGCCTGCTTCGGATCCATTGTCTCCCTTTCTCTGCTCCTTCTCTGCTTGTGCACTCTCTTTCTCTCTCAAAAAATGAATAAATATTTAAAAAAAAATAGAAGAGGATAGAAAGCTCAGAAACAAACCCATGATTAAATAGTCAATTAATCTTCAACAAAAGAGGCAAGAATATGCAATGGGAAAAAGACAGTCTCTTCAACAAACTGTGTTGGGAAAACTGCAAAAGAATGAAATTGGACCACTTTCTTACACCACACACAAAAATAAACTCAAAATGAATTAAAGACCCAAATGTGAGACCTGAAATAACAAATATCTTAGAAGAGAGCACAGGCGGTAATGTTTCTGACATCAGCCATAGCAACATTTTTCTAGGTATGTCTCCTGAGTCTAGGAAAACAAAAGCAAAAATAAACTATTGGGACTACATCAAAATAAAAAGCTTCTGCATGGTGATGGAAACAATCAACAAAACAAAAAGACAGCCTACTGAATGGGAGAAGATATTTGCAAATGATATATCTGATAAAGGGTTAGTATACAAAATATATAAAGAACTTATACAATTCAACACCAAAAATTAAAAAATAATCCAATTAAAAAATAGGCAGAAGACATGAACAGACATTTCTCCAAAGAAGACCTACAGATGGCCAACAGACACATGAAAAGATGCTCAACATCACTCATCCTCAGGGAAATGTAAATCAAAACCACAATACGATATCACCTCACACCTGTCAGAATGGCTAAAATAAAAAAACATAAAAGTGTTGGTAAGGATGTGGAGAAAAAAGAACCTTCATGCACTATTGGTGGGAATGCAAACTTGTGCAACCACTGAGAACAGAAGGGAGGTTCCTCAAAACCTCCTACAGAACTACCCTATGATCCAGTAATTGTGCTACTGGGTATTTACCTGAAGAATATGAAAATACTAATTTTAAAGGATATATGCACTCCTGTGTTTATTGCAGCGTGAGTTAACAATAACCAATTTATGGAAGCAATCCAAGGGTCCATTAATAGATGAATGCATAAAGAAAAGGTGATATTCACTGCTGGTGGGAATGCAGACTGGTGCAGCTGCTCTGGAAAACAGTATGGAGTTTCCTCAAAAAATTAAAAATAGAACTACCCTCCAACCCAGCAATTGCACTACTAGGTATTTATCCAGGGGATACAGGTATGCTGTTTCAAAGGGGCACATGCACCCCAATGTTTATAGCAGTACTATCAACAATAGCCAACGTATGGAAAGAGCGCAAATGTCCATCGATGGATGAATGGATAAAGAAGATGTGATATATATATATATATATATATATATATACATATATATACACACATATGTGTGTGTATACACACACACACACACACACACAAAATGGAGTATTACTCGGCAATCAAAAAGAATGAAATCTTTCCATTTGCAACTATGTGGATGGAACTAGAGAGTATTATGCTAAGCGAAATTAGTCAGAGAAAGACAAATATCATATGACTTCACTCATATGAGGACTTTAAGACACAGAACAGATGAACATAAGGGAAGGGAAGCAAAAATAATAAAAAACAGGGAGGGGAACAAAAACATAAGAACCTTTTAAATATGAAGAACCAACAGAGGGTTATTGGAGGGATTGTGGGGGGGGTGTGGGCTAAATGGGTAAGGGACATTAAGGAATCTACCCCTGAAATCATTGTTGCACTATATGCTAACTAACTTGGTTGTAAACTAAAAAAATAAGTTAAATAAAAATTAAAAAAAAAGAAAAGGTGATATTCTCTCTCTCTCTCTCTCTCTTTCACACACACACACACACACACACACACACACACACACAACACACACACACACACTGGAATATTATTCAGCCATAACAAAAGAAAGAAATCTTGCCATTTTCAAGGACATGTATGGAGCTAGAGTATAATGCTAAGTGAAATAAGTTAGACAAATACTGTATGATTTCACTTGTGTGTGGAATTTAAGAAACTAAACAAAGGAAACAAGAGAGAGGGAGAGAGAGACAAACCAAGAAACAGACTCTTAACTACAGAGAACAAACTGATGGTTGCCAGAGAGGAGGTGGGTGGGGAGGGGGAGGAGTGAAATAGGTGAAGGGGATTAAGAGTACACTTACCTTGATGAGCACTGGGTAATATATAGAATTGTTGAATCACTGTATTGTACACCTGAAACTAATAGAATTCTGTATGTTAACTATACTGGAATTAAAATAAAAAAACAATAAAAAGTAGAATGTTTTATAGTGAACAGTCTTGGAAAATAGTGTTTCCCCTCAAAGATAACGTCTCTTACTGGAGCGAAGGTTGGCAGGTTGGTTGCAACCCATTATAAGATTTGGGCTTCCTAAGCCTGGGGTTGCTCAGCTGTGATACAAACCCACAGTTTGCTCAGCGTCCACCTGGCCACTTCCACTTTGCCTCTGTGGGGCCTGAGAGGCAAGGGAAATGGTTGCAGATATGAAGCTCATGCTGCTTGCTATGGTTGAGTAATAAAGTCTTTTCTCTGATCCAGTAATTGTGTATCTTCTAGCAGTAACAATAAAACTGTGGCAGGCTTACTTGCTAGCATGCAAGTAGGGCAAAATCTCAGATACTTTGCAGGTTTTGACAATCACTATCCCAACTTACTGCCCAATCCCTAGACGCCTGGTTCCTACAGTCATGTAGTTCCTGACCTTCCCATTGTTCAGAAGATGGGTATTCCAGTTTACCATGTCCTTGCTCTTGCCCCATTTTAAGAGAACCAGATATGAAGAATAATCCAAAGATTAAAAACTAAAACCAGTGGATGATTAGCTACATAACATGTGACATTTGTATTACATTTCACAATGCATATGTGTAATTATATAACATTGGAATTTCAGGAACTGATTTTTTATAGGTTTAATACAATTTTAGTTAACTGTTAATAGCATGATGAATTTTCAAGACTCACTGGAAGTGTTTATTACATTTAGTGTGAAAAAGCCACAGGAGATTGAAGGCATTTCTACTGTGCCATATTTTCCCAAAGATACAGTTTTTCTTATTCTTGGAAACCTGAAAGTCATTCTCAAATTTTAGAATTACAGTGTAGGAGTAGGTTAGTTATGTGTATGTGCGCGTGCGTGTGTGTATGTGTGTATGTGTGTTTGTTAAAATGCAAATTATCTAGTTTCATCCCCAGATATCCTAATTCACCAAATCTAGGCTGGGATCCAGGATTCTACATTTTCAAAAATGTAATTTTGGAGTGGGTGTGATGATGCTTTCTTGAGAACCACATTCTAAGAACTGTCTTGAAACATAAAAGACTCCTCAGGTAAATGAATGACTTAAGATATGCAAATGGTTTGTACGTCTGTGGCCTGGGACAATAAATTATTTTTTATTAGGTTGCTGGTGACCTTTGCTGTAAGAATAAGTGAGTGCCACCTGGGTGTAGGGATACTTGTGGTTTCCAGTGTACAGGATAGTAAATGGCTGAAGCAGTTGTACTTTTTAAAATATTCACTCAAGAAATACTGAGCCCTGGCTATGTACAGCAATATGCCTGTTGCCTAGGATGATTTCATTTTAACATCCATTGCCTTCCTTTCCTTGTTTCCAGTTCTTGTAATTGGATTTTTATGAATAGGGCTTGAAATCTCAGAAGATATGGATTTAATCTTTAAAATTTTTTTTTAATATTTATTTATTTTTGAGAGAGAGAGAGAGACAGAATGCGAGCAGGGGAGGGGAAGAAAGAGAGAGGGAGACACAAAATCTGAAGCAGGCTCCAGGCTCTGAGCTGTCAGCAGAGTCTGATGTGGGGCTTGAACCCACAAACCATGAGATCATGACCTGAGCCGAAGTTGGGGGCTTAATCAACTGAGCCACCCAGGCACCCTGATATGGATTTAGTCTTTATCCAATTCAAAAACATCTGAGTGGATGCTCACCAAAATCCATAAGTTAGGTAAAAAATTGCTATCACCTTCATTTTACAGATGTGAAAACTACTGGACAAAAAGGTTAAATGATTCGCCAAGAGTCACACAAATAGGAAATGATTGAACTAATGCTTGAATCTTGATTTCCTGACTCCCAACTGCCAATCTTCCCCATACACAACATTACCCTCCCATATGAGTTTCTACAGGGATTCCATTGCAGTTTGGATGTAATTTGATTTTGATGAAATGTGATTTACATGTACATTTTCAAAACAAAGAATCTCCTATTGTCTAAGCATGGTACACCTGTGCAGCAAAGAAAAACATTGACATCCTTATGATGTCATAAAAATACCCCAAAGGAAAAGACAGGGTTCTGTTTTCAAAATGAAGTGGTATATGCAATAAACAGAACCAAGCCTAATTACAGAACATCATGCTCTGTCCCCTAAAACAGGCACACTGAATTGTCTTACCAGCTTAAAAATGCCCCATGAGAGGAGGGAATGGAAAAGACAGCACAGAACAGGCTCAGAATGTAGACACACTACCGTGTTAATTATGAGGGAACTTGGGAACTACACCTTTGGTTTCTTGTTCCCAAGTACCATGCCAACCATTGCTCTGGGTTTCCTGCCTTTCCCAGAGATTTCTCTAGATTTTGTATTTTGCAGGGCACCCAGACCCTGTCTGGCTTTCAGTAAACGTTTGGTAACAACAATAACACAGAAGTGACTGTTTATTCAGATGGAAATTAACATGGATGAGATAACATTCTGGATTTCTGTTTCCCACCCCTAAGATTGTAGGTTTAAGCAACAAAAGAGAGAATGGATTTAATACACATTTCTATTACTGATCGAGATTGGCAACGCTTACCATGGGATACGTTCTTTATTATTTTCAAAATGCTGTCACATGTATTAGTGTCTTTTTTTTAAGTTTATTTTTGAAAGAGACAGAGACAGTGCAAGTGGGGCAGGGGCAGAGAGAGAGGGAGAGAGAGAGAATCCCAAGCAGGCTCCATACTGTCAACACAGAGCCTGATGCAGGGCTCAAACCCACGAAGCTGCAAGATCATGACCTGAGCCGAAACTGAGTCAGATGCTTAACTGACTGAGCCACCCAGTTGCCCCATGTATATTAGCCTCTTAATTAACCAAATCCCTATGAAGTGAGAAAGACATACATTTATTTCATTTTACAAATGGAACTCAAGGAGATGAATTGATTGCCTAATACTGCAGTGATTGAGCTTGTCTGAATTTGAACCTGGCTCTTGACTCATTTTTTTTTTTTAATGTTTATTTATTTTTGAGAGAGAGAGTGAGACAGAGTGTGAGTGGGGGAGGGCCAGAGAGAGGGAGACACAGAATCGGAAGCAGGCTCCAGGCTCTGAGCTGTCAGCACAGAGCCCGACGTGGGGCTTGAACTCATGGACAGTGAGATCATGACCTGAGCTGAAGTCGGACGCCCAACCGACTGAGCCACCCAGGTGCCCCTCTTGACTCATTTTTAATTTTTTATTCATGTAACATAGCCTGAGAGTCTCCAGCCAAAAAGTGGGCATCACCTTAGAACTCAGTACTCTGCAGCATGGTGCAGTGGTCAGATTTCCCTGACCCTGGGTCTGATTTCAGTTCTGCCTTCTACCTGGCTTGGTTAAGTGATTTAGCCAATCTAAGTCTCAATTTCTATATTAGTCAGAACTTCTGGTTACTAGTGGCAGAAACTCAGCTACTAGCTTGGATCCTGGGAAGAATTTATTATTGATATAACTGGAAAAGCAGGGGTGTAACAGAGCACAATGGGAACTGAGGTTTTATTGCAGTTGGGGTTGCCTTCTCTACTTCTCATGGGCTCCAGTCTGAGGCCCTCTACTGCAGGTCTGCCTGTCTGTGCTGTATGCCAGAGGTTATGTGCTGACATGCGTGCAACTTTGCTGTCAAGGGAAGGGGCCCTTCATCCCAGTTACAATTCAGGAAAACCTAGATAAGAGGCTCTGGTCAGGTCACTCTAGCACTGTGGACAAAAGTATAAGATATTGTAATGGCCCAGTTTGGGTCACTGGCCCTGGAGAGCACAGGGCACCACATTGGCTCCACCTGAACCACATGCCTGCGGTGGGGGAAGAGCAGTTGCCTAAAAGAAGGGAGAGGCTGTTACTAGATGAGTAAGAAAGGGGTTTCTAGGCAGATAAAATCCATAGATGTACACTATGCACTTTTTATATGGTTTTTATAATACTGGCTTTTATAGATTTGTTGGTGAGGATTACTGATTGATTCATTGAAACTACCAAATCTGTATCTTCAGTTCTTGATACCTCAAAGTTCCAGATCTCTACAGCCAATTGCCTATTGGACAGTTAGACATTCCGCCAACATCTGAAATCCAATGGACAAAATCAAAGCATTAACTTCTTCCTCAAAGATGTTTATTCTTATCTTCATCAATGGTACTTCCATTCACCCAGCTATCCAAACAGGAAACATGGGAGTCACCTTCAATTTCCATTCCCAGCTCACCTCATTCAAATAGTTACTAAGAACTGTTAATTCTACTTCTACTCTCTCAGATGTTTCTGATTCTCTCTTTTCCCATCTCTGTTCTTGTTCTCATCTCACTCCTGGATTACTTACTGATCACCTTCTCTCTAATCTTGCTTCTCTCTCATCCATTCTCCATATTGCTGCCAGAAGAATTTTTCTCAAATGCAAATTTCTTCCCAGTTAGAACTCTTCCGTGGCTTCCCTCGCTCCTGCCCTCCTTTTCTTTTTCTTTTTTTTACAGATTTTATTTTTGAGCAATCTCTACACCCAGTATGGGGCTTGAGTTTACAACCCTGAGAAACAAGAGTCACACGTCCTTCCGACTGAGTCCGACAGGACTTCCCGCCCTTTCTCTCTCTTTCTTTCTTTCTTTCTTTCTTTCTTTCTTTCTTTCTTTCTTTCTTTCTTTCTTTCTTTCTTTCTTTCTTTCTTTCTTTCTTTCTAAAAGATCAATATCAAAAATCCGTGTGGCACCAAGACTCCTTCATTGTTTGCCCTTTGGTTTGCCCCTTAGGCCTCATCTCTTTCCACTCACTTCTGAAAACAACTGCATATTCTGATCTTATTGAATTATCTTGAAAACATCATGCTTTCTCTTCTCTCCAGACTTAAAATGTGCCTAGCAAGTAGCTGGTTATTCATGAATAGATATTGAATTAATTAATTAAATAATTAACTAATTAGTGATAGTGTCTGGCCTGGGACAGGTGCTCACTATATAGAAGTTATTATTTGCTACTTTGTAAACTGCCAACTGTATTGTTACATTGATCTTGGTTTACCAAAGGCCAGAATCTTCTTGTGTTGAAATACTTATTCTTAAAGGTAACAGTTGGATTTCCATGGTCTATGTGGTTAGTAGTCATAACTGGCCTTGGGCATAGACTTGCAGGGTGGCACCTCCATGGGGTGCCTCAATGCCTTTGTAATGTCTTCTCTGTCTCAAACACTACATATATTACCTACAAGTGGGGAGAGCATCTATAGCTTTTTTTCCTTAGTGTATGGACAGATATGTCTATTAGGTAAATTAACTAACCTAGTTCTGGGGTTGAGGGAAGGGGATATGGCTTTTTGATGGAGAAAAAGGCCAGACATATGTTAGCATGGCCTTATTAGTACAAGGCAAAAAAGAATGATCAGGGAAGGATGAACTGAGGGAGGCCAGGTGGGCTATGAGGGGCTGCATCAAGAAGACCAGGCCAGGGAGGTCCAGGGACTCAGCACCAAGAGGAGGGCTTGGGACACCTGCTAAATCATTGAAGGACAAGTCAGGGGAGAGAGGAACATCATGATGACAGTGAAAGAGCACTGGATAAGGAGACTTGTGTTCTAGGCCTGGATCTACCTTGAACGACTGTGTTCCTTTCGCTAGGTCACATGTTTTTCTGAATTCATTCTTGTAGGACTTTGTCTTTTTTTTTTTTAATTAAAAAAATGTTTATTTATTTTTGAGAGAGAGAGAGAGACAGAGAGAGACAGAGCAGAAGCAGAGGAAGGGCAAAGAGAGAGGGAGACACAAAATCCGAAGCTGGCTCTAGGCTCTGAACTGTCAGCACAGACCCCGATGTGGGGCTGGAACTCGTGAACCACGAGATCATGACCTGAGGTGAAGTTGGATGCTTAACCCACTGAACCACACAGGCGCCCCTTTGTCTTATACCGTTGCCATTAGGAAACAAAAATATATTAGGCTCTGAGATAAATGTTTTGTCATTAAAAAGTTGATTGTTTAGAAATTTCATCACTTTTTCATGTCTAATTTCCAGTCTTCATAAAGAAATGTGCAGTGAGCTTTACATTTTTAAAATTATCTTGTAAAAGCCTTTCTAAAAGAATTTTATTTATAAATTTTATTTAAAAAAATTTTTTTAATGTTTATTTTTGAGAAAGAGAGACAGTGCGAGTGGGGAAGGGGAGAGAGAGAGGGGGGGAGACACAGAATCTGAAGCAGGCTCCAGGCTCTGAATTGTCAGTACAGGGCCCAATGTGGGGCTTGAATTCACGAACTGTGAGATCATGACCTGAGCTGAAGTTGGAAGCTCAACTGACTGAGCCACCCAGGTGCTCCTAGAAATTTTATTTTTATGATCTAAGTATAACTTTTTTGGGGGATCAAGCCTAAACTACTCTTAAAAGGCAATTTTTAGAAAGTCTTTTAAAAAGATAATACCAAAAATTAAGACTTGTTGCTTATTATTTTCAACAAAGTCATGTTTCTTAAGAAAGAAAGAGGAGTGTGATGAAGTGAACACATTTTTTTTTCTTAAAAAGAAAAAGTTACAAGAACCTATTCCTGTAAGTTAGAGGACTCAATTTTTCATATTTAAATCTCTTTTGTATTTCTGATTGGCAAAGTACTGAACTAAATTCCCCACAAGATCCGATTACAGCAAGTTCTTGGACAAATGCTTATCTCTAATTAATAGTATTTTCATCCACACTAACTATGTGGTTGTATGATACAGCTTTGCAAATTGTATCATACCCCAGTAAAATTGAACTGATTTAATACAGTGATTTCCCCACTGAATTTGGGGATAGTCCCAAAGATAGAATCCAGAAAGTTAGCTGGTGTTATTTGGGAAAATGTTTTTTAACAGTCAATCCAGGAACATGTCATCAAATTTCTTACACAGATTTGTTCCTGGGAGCTGGAAACTGATCCCTTTCTGTGATTAACCTTTGGCTCTTAAAGTTCTTGCAATTCTGTGTCTGTTCACGAACCAAAGGAAGGGGTGAGGTGTCAGAGTCTCTGTAGTCATTCTGATCACCTCTGCTCCTCAAGGACCAAAACAGACATAGCTAAGTTTACATTTTATGCTGGTTTGTTTTTCCCTCTTAAGTTTCTGTTTTACTGAAACAGGTCATTTTATGTCCCCTGGAACCAAAGCTGAATTCCCACTCGCTTGCATGACTGCTGGCAGACATCAGGGGCCCCCTGTCCCTGGAATTCTGTAGCTGGCTACCCAGCGCCGAGGCCCAGGGCCATCCCCTGGCTGTCTCGGTGTTTGCAGCTGCAGGAACACCTGCACCCCTCGAACCTGGTGAGAGCATTTTTGCATCAGAAACCATGTCTGGAGAGGATCTCACTGAAAAAATTCCATCTTGTACGTCATCTTTCACTAGTTCCCTCAGCTGATTAGAGCCCAAGGAAAAGAATGCTAAGACTTTTTTTCCCCCCATTACAGACCTGTGGGCTTGTACTCTGAACACCAGTCATGCTTCCTCATATCAATCTGCTGAACTAGTAGTAAGGGAAAAGCACTCCTCTGTCAGGACCCCACTTTTACCCCATCCTCCAGACCCCAAAGTCTTACTTGTTAAAATAAAGTGGTATTTAAAGTCATAAAAAAAAAAACTGGTCAGAAATAGAGGAAACACTCTTTAATGATAAGCAATAATTTAAAATTATTTCAGTAAATTAAAGTCATTAAAAAAACAAAAGCCAAGCCATGCAGAGGTGTGTGTTTGTTTCTGAGTGGGTGGTAAGCTGAGAGTTTAATTTTATTTTCATTTTCAAGGTCTGTTTGGGAGGCTTAATGTGGGAAGTTAGGTGATTATGAATGGAAAGTATTGCGCAACCACATATGTCTGATTTGTTTTAAAAGAATGATGAAGAGAAAACTCTCAGTGCATTTGTACATTGTACATTTCTTAATATCTGTCTGTCAAGAAGTCTTTTCTAGTTTTGAACCTCCCTTTGCACAGAATAGGTGACATATAGGTGTTTTCTAGGACCTCAAATGTAGACTACACTAACAATATGTTCTGTTCAGAAATGTGTTTTAAAGCAGTCTTTGTATTGTTCTAATCATGGGCTCATTTCATTGTTAGATCTTTCTTATTATTAGGCAGCCACTTTAAAACGTGAAACAATACCTGCTGTCCAGTAAATGCTTCCTCTATGTTGAGTGAATTAACAAAGGAAGCCTTCCCAAGACTAAAACCATCTTCCACCAAATTCTATGGTATGGCTGAGGGCTGGGTTGCCTTTGTCTCTTTCAGGGCATTTATAATCCTTGGAGGGATCTCCTGAAATTTAGTAAATGCCTCCTTGAGCTGAACGACACATTCCTTTGGCAGCCAGTGGGTGGAGTGGGAGTACTCCTATACAGTTTGTTCAGCTCAGACAGGGCTAGAGTTCTGCTTTCCAAGGCAGACAAATAGCCCCACTTTGCCCACCCCAGAGGATCAGGAGAAAGTCCTCCCAAAACCCAGAGGAAAAGCAGGACATTTAGGAGGCCAGAACCACTCCTCTCTTATCTTTTTATCTCGTTCCAAATCATACATCTTTTCTCCATCTTGGATTGTCTCAGTACCAACATGTGATAGACATTTTGGCCAAAGTACTGGTTAAACGAAGAGTCCCAAGGGGAAAACACAGTCTTGAGGCTCCCTCTGGTGGAAAATTATAGTAATCTACATACTGCTCTGCTACATTAAGGAATTCATTTCAGAAATAAATGTAAAAAGACTATATGGTATATATAGTAAAAATATTTTAAGATATCATCACCATGCATTCCTATTTTCTATACAATAATTAAAATTCTTAAATTACCTGCTCACCTCTATAATGCTGTTTTATTTCAAAGAATTTACTGTCATTTTGAAAGTCTAAGTTAATAGCTCCTTGTAACTGAAAACCTAAAGTCTTCCACCCTATCCCAAACTATAGATGAAAGAAGCAAACAGTTCATCCATTATCCATCTCTATTTCCATTTGAACAGAGATGACCCAAGCATGGAAGATTTAGATTTTGTCATTTGTAATGAACTGCTGGGACTGGACTCTTCACTGCCCTGCCCCACCTTACCCTTAATGTACACAATACTTACTTAACTTGGGCTTTAGTATATATCCTGGTAGCTCTCCTCAGGGCACTTCAAGGGAATGCCAATGGCTTCCTCTGGGGCCCTATTCCCTGGGCAGCTCCAAGCTCTTGGGAGACTTTTCCTGGGTTCAGACACCCGATCAATGTCTGTCTTTATTGCTCCCTTCAAAAGTGGACACTTGAGGGAGAGTGCCTGGGTGGCTTAGCGTCTGACTCTTGATTTCTGCTCAGGTCATGATCTCATGGTTGTGGGATTGAGCCTGGAGTCAGACTCTGCAATAACAGCATGGAGTCTGCTTGAGATTCTGTCTCTCCCTCTCTCCTTGCCCCTCCTCTACATGTGCTCTCTCTCAAAATAAATAAGTGAACATTAAAAAAAAACAAACCACAAACCAACAACAAAAGAACAAAATGGACAAAATGGACATGAAGGAACCATCTCTGCCTTCTTCAGGTCTGACTGTTGCTCATGTTCCTTCTCATTAGGTTAATCTTCTCTTCTTCAGGCTCACATCCCTCTTAGTATGCTCTGAATGTCAGTGCTTGAGTAGCACGCCTTACTTCCCTCCCAGTGAGCCTTCTTTCCACTACTGGATTCACAAGCTGGTATTAATTTGTCTCCACATATTTTGCTCTTTTGACATTTGTAAGGTTAACTGTAGTTCCATTACTTTTTTTTTCTTCTAGTCTTCTTTCTCTTAAATAGACTGTCTCTACTGTCTACTTATAACTAGTAATGATCTCACCTGTAGTACACTTAGGTTAGAAAATGTTCTTTTCTGATACTCAGCTCCCCAACTAGCACCTGATGCCATCTTTTAATTTAATTTAATTTTAAAATGAACATGCAGCAAAATTGACTCTTTTGGAGGAGTGTATAGCTCTAGGAGTTTTAACACATAAATTCATGCAACAACCATCACAATCAAGATACAGAAGAGTTCTAGCACCCAACATACTCTTTTATGCTACCCTTTTGTTGTCATATCCTTCACCACCACTCACCCCCAGCAACTACTGATCTGTTCTCAGTGCCTACAGTTTTGCCTTTTCCATGATATCATTTAAAAAAAAAATTTTTTTTTAACGTTTATTTATTTTTGAGACAGAGAGAGACAGAGCATGAACAGGGGAAGGTCAGAGAGAGAGGGAGACACACAGAATCCGAAACAGGCTCCAGGCTCTGGGCTGTCAGCACAGAGCCCGACGCGGGGCTCAAACTCACAGACCACGAGATCACGACCTGAGCTGAAGTCGGCCGCTTAACCGACTGAGCCACCCAGGCGCCCCTCCATGATATCATATAAATGGAAGCATATGGTATATAGCTTCTTGAGACTGGCTTCTTTCACTGAGTATAATGTCTTTGATATTCATTTATGTTGTATGTTTGTGAGGTAATTAAGTTTAAATGAGGTCAGGAGAGTGGAGTCCCCATGATGGGATTAGAGTCCTTATAAGAAGAGGAAGAGAAACCAGAGCTCTCTCTCGGCCTTGTGAGTCAGTCCCTTACCAAGAACTGAATCTGCCAGCACCTTGAACTTGGATTTCGTGGTGTCCAGAACTGTGAGAAATAAACGTCTGTTGTTTAAACTACCCAATCTATGATGTTTTGTTATAGCAGCCTAAACTGACTAAGATACTATCAGAAGTTGGTTCCTTTCTGTTACTGAGTTGTGTTCTATTAGATGGATGTACCACATTAAAAAAAAATTCATTTACCCATTGACCATTGATGTACACTTGAGTCGTTTCCAGATTTGGAGATTATAAATAGAGCTGCTCTAAACATTTGTGTACATGTTTTGGGGTGAACATAATTTTTATTTTTTAAAGATAAATAACTAAGGGTGTCACTGGTGAGTCATACGGTATGATGAGTACATGTTTAGTTTGATAAAATTAAAATTAAAACTGCCTGCTTCCCAGAGTGGCTGGTACCATTTTGAACTCCCACCAGTAATATATGACAGTTCCAGTTGTTCCGTCCAGTACTTGGTATTGTCATGATTTTTTATTTTAGCAATCCTAATATGTGTGTAATTATGTCTTACTACAGTTTTAATTTGCATTTCCATAATGACTAATGATGTTGAGCATCTTTTTATGAATTTATTTGCTATTGTATGTCCTCTTCAATGAAGTATCATTTGCCTATTTTTTAAAATTGTTTTTTTTCTTACTGTTAAGCTTTTTAATTTGTTATTTCAAATTTTAATTGTTTGTTTTAAATTTTGTGCTCACTTATTGTCTGTCCTTACTGTTAAAATTTGAGAGTTCTCTATATATTCTGGATACAAGTCTTTTAATGGACATGTGATGTGTAGATATTTTCTCTCAGTCTATAGCTTGTCCTTTCATTTTTGTAACAGAGTTTTTCAGAGAGGAAAGGTTTTTTCCCCTATTATTTTCTTGTTTATATAAATAATATGATATAATATAATGAATATAATGTTTTCTTGGGTATGTAAATATACACACAATTTAAACCATTTTAAAGTACCCAGTTTATTGCACTCACGGTGTTGTGGAAATATTACCACATCTCTACCACTTATTTCCAAATCTTCTTTTTCCACCTTACACTGAAATTTTGTACCCGTTAAACTATTCCCCCATTCCCTCTTGCTCCTGACTCCTAGTAACTTTTATTCTACTTCCTGTCTCTCTGAATTTGCCTATTCTAGGTACCTCATATAAGTGGAGTCACAATATTTGTGACTGGCCTACTTCACAAAGTATAACATTTTCTTTCTTTTTATTTAATTTTTTTTAATGTTTATTTATTTTTGAGAGAGAAAGAGACAGAGTGTGAGCAGGGGAGGGGGAGAGAGAGAGGGAGACACAGAATCCAAAGCAGGCTCCAGGCTCCGAGCTGTCAGCACAGAGCTCGACCTGGGGCTAGAATTCGCAAGCTGTGAGATCGTGACCTGAGCTGAAGTCGGAGGTTCAACCGACTGAGACACCCAGGGGCCCCAAAGTATAACATTTTCAAGGTTTATTCATGTGATAACACATATCAGAATTTCACTTCTTTTTGAGGCTGAATAATATTCCATTGCTTGTGTATAGAATATTTTGTTTATCCATTCATTTAATGCCCACTTGGGCCGTTTTCAACGTTTGGCAATTGTGAATAATGCTGCAGTGAACATGGGTGTACAAGTATTTGTTTGAGTTCCTGCTTTTAGTTCTTTTGGCATCTTAGGAGTGGAATTGCTGAGTCATATGGTAAGTCTATGTTTAGCTTTTTGAGGAACCTCAGAGGAAAGGTTTTTAATTCCGATGAAGTTTAATTTATTAATTTTTAAAGTGAGTTGTGTGTTCAGTGTCATGTTTAAGAACTTGCCTAACCTGAGGTCTTGAAGATATTTTTCCATGTTTTATAAAGTTTTCTGTTTTACATTTAGATCAGAGGTCCATTTGAATTTAATTTTTGTATAAAGTGTAAATTTAGGCTGAAGTTTGTTTTTTGCATGTGGATGTCCACGTATTCCACACTATTTGTTGAAAAGACTATTCTTTCTCTTTTTAGTTTCTGTATCTTTTTTCAACTATCAATTGACATTGTTTGTGTGACTCTTAATTTTGTTCCATCAACTTACGGCTGAATCCCTTCTTTGATAACACTGTCTCGATTACCGTGTTTATTAGTAATTTTATAATCAGTAGCATACATTTTGGCTATCGTGGTTCCTTTGCCTCTCCATATAAGTTATGGAACTAGTTTGTATACATCTACAACAAGTTCTGCTGAGATTTTGATTGGAATTGTGTTAAAAACCTTTAGATCAATTTGAGGAGAATTGATATTTTGAGCATACTGAGTCTTTTAATTTGCAAACATGGTATGTGTCTCCATTTATTTAGGTCTTATTTCATTAGCCTTTTATAATTTTCAGCACAGAGCATCCACATTCTTGTTAGATTTACACCTGAGTACTTAATTTGGGGAGGGTATTCTAAATGGTATTGTCTTTAAAATTTTGGTGTTTAATTGTTCATTCCTAGTATTTAGAAATATGATATTTTTTGGTGTGTGTGCTGACCATGTATTTTGCAAACTGGATAACGGACACCATGCAAAGCAGCTAAATTAAGCCCTCTTGTCAATACCTGAGCCAGGAACACTACCTGTTGGCAAGGGGCATCAGTTCCTGGAAGCTGTGGGATGGACCAGCCGGTGGGGGTAGAGGAGGAGAAGGGTCTGGGAACTGTGTGGTGGGAAGGACTTGCGGGGCCCTTTGAGGGCCACACATACATGTGCCTGCAAGAGATCCTGCATCAGGAGAATCCCTTGTTAACCAGAGGTGTACTGAGAAAACCATTACCGGGTCCAGTTAGATAAGACACTTGTCTTTTTCCTTTATCCTCCTCCCAGTCCTAACACATTAAATGTGCTAGAGGCTTTAAATCAGATATGAGATTGCATGTTTGCATTGACTTGTTCTAAGGTTTGAAAGCCAAAAGCAAGTAGAAAGTTATCATTTAAGAGAAATTCAATATAACATTGAAGAAAAGATAAAACCATTTCATGCAATGCAAAAACTGGCAACACTGACTTAGAGTCACTCATGCTTCAGCTTCAGCTTCAATGTCGCTTCTCAGGGATGGTCAACCTTCACACTGGATTAGGTGTCACTCTGATAAACTTCTAGAATGCTGCATTTACCTGTTTTATCATATATCACAAAGTACTTAACTCCTGATTTTTTTAATTTATTTTTTAAATTGAATCCTAGTTGACACACAATGTTACATTAGTTTCAGCTGTGCAACATAGTGATTTGACGACTCTATATGTTATGCTATGTTCACCACAGGTGTAGCTACCATCTGTCACCATACAGTGCTATTACAATATCATGACCATGAACTATACCTTCCATGCTGTCCTTTTATCCCTGCGACTTATGCATCCCATCACTGGAACCTTGTACCCTCCACTCCCCTTCACCCATTTTGCCCAGCTCCCAGCCCTCATGCCCTCTGGCAACCGCTCGTTTGTTCTTCATATTTATGGGTCTCTTTCTGCTGTTTAGCTTTGTTCATTTGTTTTGTTATTTTAGATTGCCATATAAATGAAATCATATGATATTTGTCTTTCTCTGTTTGACTTATTTCACTTGGTATAATACCCTTGAGGTCCATTCATGTTGCAAATGGCAACATCTCATTCTTTTTTTATGGCTGAGTAATATTAACTCCTGATTTATTCTGTGTATCATTAGGCTGCAAGTTTGTTGAGGGCAGGGAATGTCCTTTGTTTACCAGTGTATACACAGTGCCAGCGTGCTGGCTGTCACTGATTTAGACATTTTTAATATGTACATTAAGTTAACCATGCAGAGAAACTTTGTCCTTGCTATAAATTGTTTCATAATCTGCAAAATTCTATAATTTTTTCCAAAACAAAAAAACTTTCTAATTAAAAGAAAGATAGAAAAACATTTTTTTCAGTGTATGAAAATCTTTTTATCAGAGCTGACGAAAGATGAAATGGACTGCCTAGAGAGGTAATGAGTTCTCTGTCACTAGGGGGGGTGTCCATGTCTAAACTGAACGGCTGCTTGATTTGGGGATTTGTAGTGATTCAGATTAATGGTAGGACTAGGTTACTTTTATTCTTATTTTTATTTTAAAGAGAAAGAGAGAGAGAGAGTGAGAGCGAGAGTGAGACCATGCATGTTAGCAGGGGAGGGGCAGGGAGAGGAGAGAGAGAATCTCAAGAAGGCTCAATATGAGCCTCATGTTGGGCTTGATCCCATGACTCTGGGATCATGACCTGAGCTGAAATTAAGAGTCAGATGCTCAACTGACTGAGCCACCCAGGTGCCCCCCTCTTGAAAAAATTAAAAAAAAAATTTAAGGACGAAGTTACTTTTAAAATTCTTTTCAGGGTGTGTAGGTGGTTTAATCGGTTAAGCCACCGACTCTTGATTTCAGCTCAGGTCATGATTTCACGAGTTCGTGGGATCAAGCCTCAGGATTCTCTCTCTCCCCCTTGTTCTCTGCCTGTCTCTCTCTTTCTCAAAATAAATAACTAAATAAAGAAATAAATAAATAAACTTAAAAAATTCTTTTCTATCCTTAGCTTCTAGTTAGTGTTTATTATGCTTTTAAGTAGATTATTACCTATTATTTATTGAACCAAGTACAACATTCCATTCTTAAATTGATGTTGAGGGTCTCTGATGCTCTCTAAGGCTCATCCTACATATTACCAAAAAAGAGTATAAGAAGCCGGAAACACCATTCAAGGAAATGTTTTAAAATAATTAGCTCATTTATGATAACTCAGATAATGTATTTTATCAGTTTCAGTATAATTATTTCTCATGAGTAATTGTTATTGCAATGCAGAGGTGAGGCTGAATTAATCTGACAGGAAAAAGGAAGAATAAAAGCTTTAGAGATCAAAGTTAGGGAAACTAGCTAGGGAAATTGTAATGTGATATGAATCACCTGAGATCTTGTTAAAATGCAGATTCTGTTTCAGTGGGTCTGGAATGGGGCCTAAGATTCTGCATTTCTAATAAGCTCCCAGATAATGTCAGTGCTGCTAGTCTACTGACCTCACTTTGAGTAGAAAAGTCCTAAAATAGTGTTTCCCCACTTTGCTATTCATATGAACTTCATGGGGAGCAAATGTAGATGCTAGGGCCTTGTCCCAGAACTACTAAATCAGAATCTCCAGGGGAGGGGCCTGGAAATGTCTATTTTTGTTAAGTGCCCCAGTGATTCTTACATTAGGCAATTTGAGAATCTGTGCCTTAAGAACTACCAGGTCTGCCTTTATTACCTCAGCCTCTGCTGAGGAGGAGGGAACCAGAGGTGCTGGTTTTGAAGGGTGGATGGGAGCTGAGGGGAAAAGAGAGGGAGCCAGCAGAGCAGTGTCTCCACTTTGGCTGCACTTTAGAACCACCTGAGGAGAATTTTCACAAATCCTCAGAATCTTGGGGGACTCAGGCTCAGTAACTTCTGAAGCTCTGCTAGGTGACCCCAGTGTACATACAGCTAGGGTTGAGACTATTGCAGTAGAGAGAGATGGCTAAGCCAGGCAGCAACTGACAGCGTTCAGGAAAGGTTTGTTGAATAGAATGAGGAAGTAGATGATTTATTAAGATTATAGGTAACTTCTCACTATCAACAATAGCCAAAGTATGGAAAGAGCCCAAATGTCCATTGATAGATGAATGGATAAAGAAGATGTGTGTGTGTGTGTGTGTGTGTGTGTGTGTGTGTATACATGTGTATGTATATGTACGTACATACATGTATATATATGTATACACACACAATGGAATATTACCTGGCAACCAAAAAGAATGAAATATTGCCAATTGCAACTAAATGGATGGAACTGGAGGATATTATGCTAAATGAAATTAGTCAGAGAAAGGCAAATATCATATGACTTCACTCATATGAGTACTTTAAGAGACAAAACAGATGAACATAAGGGAAGGGAAGCAAAAATAATATAAAAACAGGGAGGGGGGCAAAACATGAGACTCTTAAATATGGAGAACATACAAAGGGTTGCTAGAGGGGTTATGGGAGTGAAGATGGGCTAAATGGGTAAGGGGCATTAAGGAATCTACTCCTGAAATCATTGTTGCACTATATGCTAACTAACTTGGATGTAAATTAAAAAAAAAAAGATTATAGGTAACTTCTTTATATATCTACTGGCCTTTCTTTAATATTGGCTTTTCATAGATGTGGTTTGAAAATAATTTGTGTTACTAAAAAATAATTTAAGATAAATCTTCCTTTCTTTTCCTTTTCCTTTTGTGATTGAGGAGAGAGTTATGCCTTCCCATTCCCCCCCCCCCCCCCCCCGCCACCCAATGTACACTGTAGCACATAATTATTAACAGACACTGATGGGACAATGTAATAGTAACTACTGGAGTTAAATAAGGAAAAGACTTTGGGAAACCATGGAGAGATCTTACTGGCAGTGAGTATTCTCCTTGGCCCGCTGAGTCCTTACTGCTTGCTAACCAGATGGCTTTCTGGAGCCATCAAGCTAGGCAGTGCCTGGAACTTCTAGAAGGGTGCAGATACCAACACAGGCAAGTGTGTAATGACTTTTATTTCACTCCCCTGAACCAACTTCCTATAAAACAAGAGGACCTGTTTTCTGTATCATCACATCTGATTGGTATGCTAAACTTCATCCAAATTCAAGGAGCACACCCTGGTGAGATTTACACTTTTTTTCTTTAGTAATTTACTGCTTCCTTCTCCTGCAAGTCTAGTAAACCAAACAACAATGGACTGGGGGAGAGAAGGAATTGTTCTCATCTTTAAAATAAGAAACAACATGCTTTGGCATACAGCAGTGTTAACTTGCTACTGTAAACATCAGCAATCCTGAACAGACAGCTGCATGCTGATGGTGCTCCCCACCCAGGGAAATGTGCGCACAGTTCAGACATACACACTGGGCCCAGGCAGCAACAATGGAGAATGGGACCTGAGGCCTTTTCCCAGGTTTTATCTTTAGCAGGCATCAATGTCGAATGTAGTAAGTCAGCTACTAACTTCTCCCAGAAAGAGTCTGGCTTCCTCTGTTTGTATGGAATTTCCTCCAAGTGTGTAGCTGGAGAGACCCAAGTTCACAAAGAACCAACAGTGTGGGATGGCGTTAATGTCACCTGTCTTTCCTTGTCTGCTCTGTTCTTGGGCAATAGCTCGCTTCAAGCAATATGAAACAATGCCACACAACTTGAGAGCAATAGCTATTAATTCTCAAAGACTTTTTCATGAAACGGTATACTTATATATTATAAAAAAGCGACAGTAAACAATGCAAGCCTTATTGATATCCTTCAAGCCACGGCAAATACTCCACCATGAAAAAAGTTGTGTTAGAAATGGTCATGAACAAGATTTGAAAAAAAAATGTTTATTTACTTTTAAGAGAGAGCAAGAGCACATGAGCAGGGGAGGGGCAGAGAGAGAATCTGAAACAGGTTCAACGCTGCCAACACAGAGCCTGACATGGGGCTCGAACCCACAAACCATGAGATCATGACCTGAGCTAAGATCAAGAGTCGGTTGCTTAACTGACTGAGCCACATAGGCACCATGGTCATGAACAAGATTTTAAGATGTGTAAGTGTCATTATTGTTTGTGGGTGCTGCACACAGACATTTGGCTCTTGGGCACTGATGAAAATTAGAAAAAAGTTTGGGTTTCACAAACTTTTACTTGAAAGTAGTATTTTGGTATTACGAAAACAATGAATGGTTGTTGGAAGGAATAGATTATGGAAGCATAGATTCACAGATATTACAGCCAGAAAATACTTTAAAGATCATCTAGTCCGGTGGCTCTGAGCCATAGGGTGTATCAGAATATGTGGTAGGGCTTGTTAAAACACAGATTGCAGGACCCACTTCAGGGTTTCTGATTTGGTAGGTCTTTGTTAGGGCCTGAGAGTTTGGATTTTTAACAAATTCTCAGATGATGTTGATGCTGTTGGTCTGGGGACCACACTTTGATCACCTGTGGTCTAGTCCAGTCTCATTTCATAGTTGAGCTGACTGAGTCTTGAAGAAGTCAAATGTTTGGCTCTCTTGTTAGGCTCTGTCCCTGTCCAGGGTACACTCCTCCACTTGAGCACAAGATGTTACCTTCTCTCAAGGACATTGTTTTAATAATTGTCTCTTCCCTTAGCATCAACATCTCTTGACAGTAACTTTCTAGTTAATTAGGTTAGTCTGCATATAAACATTCTGTAATAGTGTTCATCTTAAAAACACCCTATTCCAGCTATGCTCTACAGAAAATCTCCTCAGAGGGGCTATCTATAGTCATTGTTCCCTTTTCTCTTTTTCTATTTTCTCTTGAACTCGCTGTAAGCTGGTTCTCATCAGCTTACCTTACTGAAACAGCAAGCCACCAGCAACCTTTATATTGCTAACTACAATGGCCGGTTCTTTGGTCTTGTCTAACTTGTGTTAGCAATAGTGGTGATTACTCAGTCCTTGAAACTTCTTCATTGGCTTTGGGAAACTCTCTCTGTTCTCCTTCTAGCTCATTAGCCACTCCCTGTCAGCCTTTTTTGTCAATTCTTACTCCTTTCCTTTACCTCTAATCATTAGAGTACCCCAGGCTCAGTCCTTAGATTTTCTTTACATACACTCATTCTTAAGGTGATCTCATCCTGGGATATTATCTTTTCAGTGATAATTCACAAATTTATGTCTTCAGCCTGGGCCTCTTTTCCTAAGCCTAAAAGGCAGTCTTCACTTTGCACAGCATTGGTCCATAATAATGACCATGCAAGTTGAAACTGTGCAAAGTGTTCTTAATAATCAATGGGAAAAATTATGTTTTTTGGGGAGCCTTCAAAAGCTTATCAAAAGTTAAAAACTCTTAATATCAGTTATACATGTATAGGGAAATGAAAAAAATAAGGATTTATATTTAGAAATGAATAATACATTAATTTAAACATTAGAAATATTGAGAAATAGTGTTTTAATTCTTTCTAAGATGCGTAACAAGAGTAGTTAAAACTGTGCTTGCTTTCTTTTTGTTGTATAACATAGTATGGAGCAAGCATCTTTTCTGTGCCTTGGTGAATTATCATAGTCCTTTCTAAGTTTGGATTAGCTTCCAGTATTTTAGCCTTTATGTTTTCAATGATGTGATGTATCTCCAAGAGGTTCTCTAATGTGAAGTCTTTTTCTAGTGTCACCTCCTCTGGGACATCTTCAACTTTTTTGTTAACAACCATTTTCTGTCTTTGTATCAATTAGCTTGCCTTTATCAGGCATCTGTGGCTGCAGGTGTAGAATCTGGATTGGAGGCAGGGTCAACATTCCCTGGTCAGCTGTTCCTTCTATAACTGCATTTATGTTTGATTCACATTTCACTTCCAGCATTACCACTTTTTTCTTTGCTACACTTTCATATTTGTTGGCTAATTTCCTCTTTTGAGTACTCATTTTGGTGGGATGTCTTGTGGGTTTATCACTGAGAGACAAAGAGGCAACACAAGGACACGTTTTGCTGTTTGTCTGGGAACCGAATAAGAGATCACAGTGACCAATCACAGACAGACTCTGGAAGAAGTGACGGGATTGGTCACTGATCATGATGTTCATCTGTTACATACCTGGCGATTTGTGGGCTGAGGGAGCAGTGACATTGTACATTCTGCAATTAGTCATAGTTAATATACTGAGGTCACTAGAATTTGGACCATATTGTTGGGTCTAACATGCCCTAAAATGAACATGCCCTAAATTGAACTTTTCATTTTCTCCAACCACAAGCCTGCAGTCCTCCTTTATGTTAAATGACAGCTCTATTCTTCTAGTTGTTCAGGTCAAAAAACTTGGAGTCATTTTTGACTCTTCACTCTCTTTTATACTGCACATCCAATGCAGCAGCTAATCTTGTGAACTCTAAGTTCAAAATGTAATTAGAATCATACCATTTCTTAGGAGCCACTGCAGTCATCCTCATGTGGTCCAGCATCACCTCTTGCCTACCTTCCTAACTGGCCTCCTCACTTCTACCCCTGTGCCACTACATTTATTGTCCATTGCAATCAGAATGAGCCTTCAAAAAGGTAAGTTCATCATGTGACTCCTCTGCTTAAAATCCTGCAATAGCATCCTATTTCAATCAGAATAAAAGCTGAAGTTCTATAATGATGTCCAAGGCCCTATGTCATCTCCTTCCTTCTAAATCATTATTTATTTATTTATTTATTTATTTATTTATTTATTTATTTATTTATTAAGAGAGAGAGTGTGTGCGTGCGTGGGTGCAAGCAGGGGAGGAGCAGAGGAAGAGGGAGAGAGAGAATGCCAAGCAGGCTCCATATCCAGCACGGAGCCTGTATGTCACCCTCTTCTAAGGCTGTTTCTTTGACCCCTCTCCTTTCACGTGCCCCCTGCTTGCTCTGCTCTAGCTGCACTGGCCTCTTTGCCCTTTCCCAGGCAGGCCAAGTATGCTTTGCCTACAAGTCTTGGTAATTGTTTCACTTCCATCTGGTATGTTTCTTCCACATGCCTCTGTGCAAATATCACATTTTATAACCCATGCTATAGAAAATAATAAATTCTTCTCCTCCTCATTTGGCATCCTTTATTCCCTTATATTGTTTTGTGTTGTTTTTCCATAGCTTCTGTCACTATCCAACATGTTACATATTTATTTGTACATTTCTCCTACAACTAAATTGTAAGTTTCACAAGGGCAGAGATTTGGTCTATTTGTTTAGGACTGTAACCCCAGAGGTTAGAACAGTGCCTAGATAATGGTAGGTCCTCAACAAATATTTGCTGAATGAATGGATGATGAATATTGCTGGTTTGTGGCAGTTCTGAAGAATGGGACTGAAGGGAAAGGAATCAGGTAGGAACCTGGAAATATGGTGTTGGATTGGATTGATCTTCCTTTGGAGATTATATAAGACACCTCTCACATAGACATCTTCTTAGACCCCCTTTTTACTCCAGCCATTGCAAGGGTCACCAGCTGCATGCAGGTGTAACTCAACAACACCATACCTTAGCCTCACGGTTATTTCTTCCTCTCAGACCCAGTGCTTCTCTGACTACATTAAATGGATTGTCTGCAGAAACTCACTTGGGCATTGTGGAGCATATATGCAGATCCCCCTTGATTAATGGGGGATGGGCATTAGTAGATAAATTTTCCTGTCTTTCATTTCTTGAGTGAATAATTCTGAGATGTATTCTTCATGGTTTTCTTAGAGGGTTCCAGGGGGACCAAGCCTCAGTTGCTCACAGTGGTGAGGGACTTGATTGATTGGCTTCCCCTCTTCCCTCTTGTACTCTTCCTAGTCCCCCTTTCTGGCTCATTCTGGCTCAAGTATCTGCACACATATTTTGTCCTAGGCTCTGCTTTTGGGTGGAGCCTAGGCTGACAGAGATCAAAGGTAAAGGCTTTTTTGAACAGTTTTGTTGTAATTGGTGAGGGGAGCACACTTTCTATAAACACACCTCTGAGATGCTCCCTCTTCTCTCAAAGACCTCTGATAGTTTTCTTGGCCTGCATAATGAGGATCCAGATCCTTATAGAAATCAAAGCAAGATATTTTACACTTTGACCCTACCTACTTGAACAAGTCTAAATTGGTCTTCTTAATTTCCCCAAATATGCCATCCAGATTTTTGCCTCTCTGTGTGTGTGCACATGTGCGTTTTCTCCCAAGAATTAACTAAAGTCTCATATTTTTCTAGAACCTCCCCAACCACTTAGATTACAACAGTACTGCCTCCTATTTACCCTTGCTGCACTCTTTGTTTGGACCACCCATTTGGTACTTATGCCATGCTGCCTTAAAGTATTATTTATCTCTCTATTTATATGTTCAGGCTCAACTTTATTATAATCATCTGTGGGAATAGATTGTATCTTACAATTCAATATCTCCAGTAGTACCTCACACAATGCTTTGAACAATAAATGCTACTGATGCTAAGACTGACATTGTGGTGACATGATCTGAATCAGTGTTTATCAAAGTGTATTCATGGAGTATTAATAGCATTATAAGAACAAAAGTTTTCTGTGTTCAATTAATTTGAGAAACCTTGGAGGACTTTTCTGAGTCTTTACATTAACCAACTTCATTGCAAATCTCTAAGAGGAAAACAATATACGGTGTTCCCTAACTTGGCCACAGACATTTTTTTTCATGAAGCATTACTAGTTTAATATCTTAAAATGCATGGTCAAGCTATTTCTAAATACAGAAGTTGTCTACACTACCTAGAAATCTAGGGCAGAGTGTGGGTATAGAGGATGGATACAGGTTGCAGAAGGAAACACTATATGGTATGAGAAAAGCTTAAAATATACATGAGAGGTAAAATATTCACATTCTAAAAATCATTAATGGACATGTGTCAGTTTTTGTCAACTGTGCAAACTGAGTATATATAAGCTGATAGGATACATAGTAGAGGCGTAATAAAATTTGGATGAGGGCAATCTGGTCTTCAGGAGGTACATGTGACCATGGAGTTCTCCTATAAACATGAGTTCTCCTGGAAGCTTGCTTTGGTATGCCAAAGTGAGAATACAGATTAGACTCGCCTAAAGGACCACTTCTTCATATACCAATCATTTCCTATTTCTCAGGTCCATTCCTCTTCCTTCTCTAAACTCCATTTCTCTGGCTCCCTTACTAACCCCTTTTAAATGAATTTGTCTTATGGGAGGCTCTGGAAGGAGAATGGAGGGCAGAGGAAGGGATAACTGAGTCTCTCCCTCTCTGCCTCTCTCTCTTTCTCTGTTTCTAAGAATGTTTTCCAGTTTCCAGCAGGGGCTACATCTTTTGAGGTTTCTGGGTTCTGTTAACACCTCCTCCTCTAGCCTTCTACCTTTAGATGTGGTAGTGGTTTCCTGTTTTGGTTAATCTCTGGGTTGCTTCATCACCCCTCTTTGTTTTATCAATACTTCTATCAAATGTGTAATCAATTCCCCATTTAAAAATTTCTTTGATGAAATACCTAGAATATTTCCATTTTCCTCACTGGTCTTTGAGTGAAATGCTAAATATTTACATGTTACATCTCTCCTTGATTATGCAACATTCAGGGCAATGCCTTATGTCTTTTTTCATTTCTTTGTAGTGCCAGACACATAGGAAGTCCTCAATATATGTTTACTGAAAAATTTCTACATATCTATGTGTTATGTTTGACGGTCCAAGAAAGGAAATTCTCTCTATGAATGAATTGAGCATGGGGGAGAACCAGTTAAGGAAAGTGAGAACTTTTTTCATTTCCAAGGCATTACAGAGAATAATTTTACTAGGTCAACTCTTCTTAGGAGGAGAAGACTTTATTTTGATAGTTCTCTTTGTTTTACCTTCCTAAGCCTTAGCCTTTGGAGGCCATCACCTCCAAGCATGTTAGAGGGAGAAGACACCTCAAGAAAGCAGAGGATAGCCTTATCTTAAAATTTCCAAAAATATGGCAGTGCTTCATCTTAGGCAGCTGGACTCATTTCTCTAACTGTAATTTCTTAGAATGGTATAAATTCATTTAATGCTTAGCAAGTTTTTGTTTTTGTTTTTAATTTTTAAATGTTTATTTATTTTTGAGAGAGAGAGACAGAGTGTGAGCATGGGAGGGGCAGAGAGAGAGGGAGACACAGAATCTGAAGTAGGCTCCAGGCTCTGAGCTCTCAGTGCAGGACCCAATGTGAGGCTTGAACTCACGAATCGTGAGATCATGACCTGACCTGAAGTCAGAGACTTAACCGACTGAGCCACCCAGGTGCCCCTATACTTAGCAAGTTGAATTCTAATTACATTTTGCTTAACTATGATGGATATTTAGACATATCAAGAGGTAGAGAAATCAAGAAGTGGACTAGGAGAACTTACAAGGGCCCTTGCAATTCGTTTGGATTAAGAATAAATTTCAATTTCCTCCTACTAATTTAGAGAGTCTATGGTATATCCTGGTCTATAATGGACTATAGATTGTCCTTAATATGATTATCATTCAAAAGTATAAGATGCTCTGTATAGTCAGGGCTCTCCAGTAAAATAGAACCAATAGGATCTACTCTGTCTATCTATCTATCTATCTATCTATCTATCTATCTATCTATCTAGATATATAGAAAGAGATTTATTATGAGGGATTAGCTAATGTGATTATGAAGTCTGACAGGTCAATGGAGGCTATCTGCAAGCTGGAGGCCCAGGAAAGCTGATGGTATAGTTTAGTCCAAACCCAAAGGTCTGAGAACCAGGGAAGCAAATGATGTAGGTTGAATTGTGCTTAATGTTTGCTATAGTTCTTGGTGCCAGACACTGCAAATTCCTCTTTCATCCTTGCCTTCTCTGTACGCTACTAATTTCAGGCTTCCTTACATACTCCTCCTTAGAAAGATTCTGTGACTGGTAGCTCCTTAGCTGTAGGCCACTGTTATTATACTGAGTCCTTTGATGGCAGTAATAGGGGTAAAATATGGGAGAGGCATTCTATAATCTTATTACTAAACCTCAGTCTTTCTTGGGCTTGTGTCCCTGAGCTGTGACATTTGCAGGTGTTTCTTAGCTATCCCCTTTCTCTCCCCTAGGTGAGACAAGAAGGCTAGAGGAAGTGTCTATGAAAATCAAGTGTAAGGAAAACTGTTTTTTTTTTAAAATATTTTTTTTCAACGTTTTTTATTTATTTTTGGGACAGAGAGAGACAGAGCATGAACGGGGGAGGGGCAGAGAGAGAGGGAGACACAGAATCGGAAACAGGCTCCAGGCTCCAGGCTCCGAGCCATCAGCCCAGAGCCTGACGCGGGGCTTGAACTCACGGACCGCGAGATCGTGACCTGGCTGAAGTCGGACGCTTAACCGACTGCGCCACCCAGGCGCCCCAGGAAAACTGTTTTGAGCCTCATTTTATATCGTCTGCTCTTATAAGCAGTGATGGAACCATAGGTATTGAAAAGAGTGAGAAGAACGAGATTTTGAGTAGACTTAACTCTGAAAAAAGGCTGGAGATGGCAGGATTGCCCCAGACAGAGTGGAGCAAGAGTGGTGGCTGGGGTGATAAGTGGTGATGTTTACTAGCTCATGTTTCCTCAGTGGGTTAAAGGAATGAACAGGAAAGTGTTGGATTGAGAGATGAAATGCAGACAAAACTAGAGGAAGGCCCCAGTGATTCAAAGGTTGAGATAGAATGGATGAGTCAACTAGACAGGAACCACGAGTCATATAAATCATGGTCAGTGAACTAAGCTACCTCAGGGTTCTGTGAGTGACCATGTGCATCAACTATAACAGAAACTGGCATGTGTATGTGGCCAATAGAAACCAGCCTGTTAGAATGCATCAAGTTTAGACATTACAGATCCATCCTGGCTATTTTGTTAGCTTTGACATTTGACATGCAGAGTGAGAAGGATATGACTGAGAACTTTTCCCAACAGCAGAGCATACCAGATATTTAAATGTGTTTTGAAGCATTTCATGATCCTAAATTAGCAACTATGCCCAACAGACACCTTCAGTTCAACTCTAAGCCCCATTCCAATCCTACCATAATGAACTATACTTCATTCTTCCCTTTTGAATGACCCAAATCTGGTGATGTTATCATTACTAACCAGCCCAGTTTGCTCAAGGTCAAGAGCAAGAAAAAAAAATGGCTCCATGTTTTTTTAAAGAGTTTGTTTTTTATAATGGAAAAATCCTGCTTCAGTCTTATTGCTTTATAGTTATCTCTGATGTACAGGACAACTCTAAAATTTATTCACATTTTAGTAATGTAATTTTGCTCTTTACAAAGGAATAGATTATATTGTGGTGAAGAAACCACATGATGGAGGGAGAACAGAGCAAAGTAAATGTAAAGGGGCAGCTGTCCTGGGATTCAAGCACAGGCTGTATACATTGTCCAAGGACATGCTGTATAAGGGAATTGAAACAAAATAAAGCAAAACAGTAAACTTTCTTGTTCTTTGGGGTAGTGTAAGAAGATAAGTGGTCATGGAGACAACTTCTTTAGAGCATTGTGTTTGGGGTTTACTTGAGATTTGTTTTATCACTTGGCTATCACATGAACGTGGCCATTCAAAATATTAAGTGCCTACTAAGTGTCAGACACTTTCTAGGCATTAGGCAAATAGCAATGAAGAAAGCACACCAAAAAATTCCATTTATAGGACTCTACATTTTGTGGATGGGAGGGAAAGCAATAGTAAACAGTAAACAAATAAAATAAATACTATGTTGAATGATGGTATGTGCTATGGGAAAAAATTATACAGAAAAAAGGAAGAGAGTGCTAGGATGAGTTTTTGTTTTTGTTTTTTTTTTAGGTTGGTTGGGGAAGCTTTTTCTCATTAGGTGATATTTGAGCAAAGACCTGAAGGTGGTGTGGGAGTGAGCCATGTGGCTCCATAGAGGGAGAGTTAGTTGCAAACAGAGGGAATAGTTAGTATAAAATTCCCACGTCAGGAGCATTCCTGGAATGGTGGGGAAACAGAAAGTAGGTGTGTGGCTGAAGAGGCATTAGAATAGAAAGAGTAGAAGGAGATGAAATCAGAAAAATTTTACGTGCCAGCTCATAGAAAACCTTAAGTCTTGTAAGGACTGTCTTACTCTGAGTGACATGCGGGCTATTGGAGAATTTTGAGCAAAGAGGTGATATGAAATGACATTATTGTAAAGGCTCACTCTGCTGTGTTATGGGTACAATTTAGAAGCACAAGGGAAGGAGCTACTGGTAACTTCCAGGAAGGAGTCATGCTGACTTGGCTAGGAGAGAAGTAGTGGAGGTGGTGAGAAGGTTCACATTCTGGATATATTTCAGACAGAGCTGACAGAATTTCCTGACAGATAAGAAGTGGAGTGTGAGAGGAAAGAGGAGTCCATGATATTTTTGGATTGGGCAACTAAATGGAAGAAAAGACGTGCATTTCTTGAGGTGGGGAAACAGGATCACAACAGGTGTGGAGAAATGATCATGAGCTTGGTTCAGCTCTCAAATGTTAGGGTGTTGGGAAGATGAAGAAGAACCAGCAGAGGATAATGGAAAGGAACAGCCAGGAAGGTAGCAGGAAAATGGAGAGGATGTAGAGCCTCAAAAAGTTCAAGAAAAGAAAGTGTTTCAAGGAGGAGGGATTGATCAACTGTGTCAACTATTTGGATAATTCAAGTGAAATGAGGACAGAGAATAAGCCTGTGGATTTAGCCATGGAGAAAATGGGCAACCCTGGCAATACTGGTCTCCATGATCATGTAGGGTAACACTTCAAGCAAGAAAAGAAAAATAAGCTGCATATAATTCCAGGTTGAGAAATGAGAAAATGGGGTCATTGTCCAAAGGTTGAAGACTTTTTGGTAAATTGTCTGTATAGTAAAGGTGTGACTTTGGCCCTATCTTTTCTCCATGCTTAACCACTGCTTATTAATTATGGTTTAAATTTGTTAGTGAGTTCAGGGGTGGGGTCCATGCCCTTATCATGTAACTTTGAACCTGTGCCCAAAATGACTTAGATTTTCTCATGATGAAAACAAATATAATGGTTATCACTACTAAAATATCAAAGCCTGGGAATTGTTGGCCTGAGGGAACAGTGTTGGTATTAGGTTTTTGCAAAGGAAAGCCACATTCCACAACTATCTTTAAGTCTGTGGGAGTGGAAATTCTTCAAAATAGAGAAAAATAAAAACTGCCAATCCAAATGCAAAGGGTGGATTAGGTAGCTTTCCCACAATTAGTGAAGCTCTGTTAAAATTAGTGAGGTTCTGGGGTGCCTGGGTGGCTTAGTCTGTTAAGCGGCCGACTTCAGCTCAGGTCACGATCTCGAGGTCCGTGAGTTGGAGCCCCGTGTCAAGCTCTGTGCTGACAGTTCAGAGCCTGGAGCCTGCTTCGGATTCTGTGTCTTCCTCTCTCTCTGCCCCTCCTCTGCTCATGATCTGTGTCTCTCAAAAATGAATAAACATTAAAAACATTTTTTTTTAATTAGTGAGGTTCTCATAAGAATGGACATTCCTTACTAGCATAATCGTCAACTGCCATTTGAAATCCAATGAATAATATTCCTTAATTGCTTTTCAGGAGCTTTCTCTAGGCAATGTAACCACTTACTAATCATTATTTCTTGTTCCTTTGGCCATACCAACTTGACCCTAATTTCCTTGAGGATGATATCATGGCATTTATTTCTTTATATTTCTTATCACATTTAGTTCAGTATTAGAGTTATTACTTAATGTATTAGGGTTCTCCAGAGACAAAAACCAATAGGATATATGCATGTATAAAAGGAGATTTATTTTAGGAATAGGCTCACACAACTATGCAGGCTGAGAAGCTATCTGAAGCCTGGAGAACAGGAAAGCTGGAGGTATGATTTGGTCTGAGTCCAAACACCCAAGAACCAGAAGCACCCATATCTGAGGGCAGGAAAAGATGGATGTCTCAGCTCACTGGCAGAGAGCAAATTCATCCTTCCTGTACCTTTTGTTCTATTCAGACCCACAGGGGGTTGGGAGATGCACACTCAGAATGGTGAAGTCTTCTTCTTTACTCAGTCTACCCATTCAAATGCTAATCTCTTTTGGAAACACCCGTAGACACTTCCAGAAATAATCCATTAAGATCTGGGCATTCTTTAGCCAAGTCAGGTGACATAAAATTAACCATCACAGGCCCCAAGTTGTTGACCTTATTTCAAAAAAGCAAAACTACAACAAACAAAATCCCATCACCTCCCTAATGATAAAACCTAATAGGTTGGAAAGCCTCCTAGGTATATTATCTGACCACATCTCAAACTTAAGTGGCTTAACTTTGGTTTACAAGTTAAAAAAAAAAAAATCTCACACTTCTCAGTAGTGACACTTACCCTTGACTAAATAAAGACAAGGAAGGAAAAATAGCATCTTAATATTTTTAGTGGAGAAATTAAGGCAGAGAAGGATATTTAGTGTGTGGTAGCAGCATTAAAAAACAAAAAACAAAAAACCCTTAAACTCCTAACTCTCTTCCTTTGCTGACAATGCACCAAAGTCTGAACTACATCTATACCCAACTTCCCTTTGGATCTATCTTACTCCTCCTATCATGTTTTTGACTCTTTGAAACTTCATTTCTTGTATACTCCTCTATTCTTCTAGACTAGCATTTTTCAGAGTATGTTCCTTGGATTCCTCTGAGGATGCTTTCTACTCATAATAAAGTTTAGGAGCCACTCTTTTGGCTTATCTGGTCTTCCTGTCTTTATTTCATTTCCCACCAAGTCTGTATTTCACTGATGATCATAATAATGTCCTCAATTCCTTTTACTCCTTGCATATTTATCCCGTCTACCCAATCAATCTCTCACTCTAGGTGAATTCTTCTTCCAGGGTCTGTATTCTGCTCTCTGTCTTAGGAATGCAGCTAGAGAAGACTGTGTGGCCAATCAGACTGGCATTAATACAAATTCCAACCAAGCATTCCATAATGCTCAGAAAACCTTCTGACTTGTCCTTGGTCAGCTTGCTTTCTTTTTCCCCGCAGCAACTATTTAAAATGTACTACTTAAGAAAATAAATAAGTAAAATGTACTACTTTCTTTAGGAATTCTATCCCCTTTTATTTCTTTTCATTCTCAGCCAGCAAGGAAATAGCCAAAAGGAAATAAGAGACCATCATTAGAAAGGCATTCTCTCTGTTCTCTTCCTATCTCCCTTAAAACTTACTTGCCTGGGGCAAATCCCATCCTGTCTTGTAGGAAGAAGTGTCTCCCTAATTTTAAAGTAATTCTTTCCTCTCCATCCTGAGTCTCATTCCCTCCCTCTTTTGTATCTTTCATTCCTCTCTTCTACTAGCTTTTTCTCCTCTAAATATGAAAGTGTCCACAACTTAAGAAATAACTTTCCTCACTTTCACTATCTCATTCTTGCCTGTCTCCACTTTCTTCTATTTTCTGAATTCCCTTTGATCTCTTAATCAGTCATAATCTGGCTTCTACCTTCCAATGCAGTTATTCTTTTTTCTGAAAACTAACAAACGACCTCAAAAATGAAAGTCTTATAATTTCAACACTTAAAAAAGTATAAAATAAGAGACAATTGTTTCTCTTTCTATTCATCTAATGCCCCAGGAATGGATGGACTATATTAGAATATTGGCCCCTTCTCTCTCTCTTTTATTGTGTTTTTACATTGCTTATGATCTCATTTTCTGTAGAGAAACTTCTGATTTTTATGTGATCAATACTATGTTTTTCCCCTTTATGGACTTGGAGGTTTTTTTTAATCTGGTTTAGGATGATCTATATTTCAAGGTTATAAAAATGTTTTACTATTTAAAATATGTTCATGTAATTTTTTTTCACTTACTTTTTTAGGCCTGAAATTTCATTTCATTTCTTTCTTTTCTATTTTCTTTCCTTTCTCCTTTCCTTTCCTTTCCTTTCCTTTCCTTTCCTTTCCTTTCCTTTCCTTTCCCCTTTCTTTTCCTTTCCATTTTCTTTCCTAAGTTTATTTATTTATTTTGGGGGTGGGGGGGATAGAGAGAGAGAAGGAAGAGCAGAGGGAGAGGGAGAGAGAGAATCCTAAGCAGGCTCCATGCTTAGCATGGAGCCTGATGCTGGTCTCCGATCCTATGACCAGGAGATCACAACCTGAGCTGATATCAAGAGTCAGATGCTTAACCGACTGAGCCTCCCAGGCATCTCTGAAATTTATTTTGGCATTTAACATTATTTCCTTCTACATGGATAGCCACTTGTCCCAACTTCAGTTGGTGCGGGGCTTGTCTCAGGACTTGAGGTGGGGCTTGATCTCACAACTGTGAGATCATGACCGGAGCCTGAGCTGAAATCAAGAGTCAGATGCTTAACTGACCCAGCCACCCAAGCACCCCTGGTAATGTCACTATTTTGAATAGGCTCTAACCTCCCTCCCCACCACCATCTTCTTTTTGAACTGATCAGTGCCAATATAAAAATAAGTTAAAAATTTTTATGTATTTATCTTATATCTAGCTACATTACTAAATTCTCTACTTAGGACCAATAACCTTTTGGTTGAGTCTTTTGCATCTTCTAGGCATGTGCCAAGTTCTCTGCAAAAAATTAGTTTTGTCCTTTCTCCCAATATTTATTGACTTATTTAATGCTTTGTCATGTTTAGAAAGTATTCTCATTTAAAAAAAAATTTTTAAGCTTAGGAATATCTGATTTAATATCTTAATTGTGAAGGGTATGTGTATATCTATGTAATCACTTATTTTTATTTTTCTCTTTTAAGTTTTTTTAAAGTCTTAAAATTTTTTTTAATGTTTAATTATTTTTGAGAGAGAAATAGACAGAGTACGAGCAGGGGAGAAGCAAAGAGAGAGGGAGACACAGAATACAAAGCAGGCTGCAGGCTCTGAGCTGTTAGCACAGAGCTTGATGAAGGGCTCAAATTCATGGACTGTGAGATCATGACCTGAGCTGAAGTTGGACTTTCTCTTTTTTTATATAATTTATTGTCAAGTTGGCTAACATACTGTGTATACAGTGTGCTCTTGGTTTTGGGGGTAGATTCCCATGATTTATCACTTACATACAACACCAGTGCTCATCCCAACAAGTGCCCTCCTCAATGCCCATCACCCATTTTCCCCTTTCCCCTGCCCTCCCCCCCCACCCCATCAAACCTCTGTTCTCTGTATTTAAGAGCCTCTTATGGTTTGCCTGCCTTCCTCTCGGTTTGTATCTATTTTTCCCCCTTCCTTTCCCCCGTGGTCTTCTGCTAAGTTTCTCAAGATCCACATATGAGTGAAAAACATATCTATCATTCTCTGACTGACTTGTTTCACTTAGCATAATATCCTCCAGTTCCATCCATGTTGCTGAAAATGGCAGGATATCATTCTTCCTCATTGCCAAGTAGTATTCCATTGTATACATAAACCACATCTTCTTTATCCATTCATCAGTTGATGGACATTTAGGCTCTTTCCATAATTTGGCTATTGTTGAAAGTGCTGCTATCAACATTGGGATACATGTGCCCCTATGAATCAGCACTCTTGTATTCTTTGGATAAATTCCTACTATTGCTATTGCTGGGTCATAGGGTAGATAGATCTACTTTTAATATTCTGAGGAACCTCCACACTGTTTTCCAGTTTGCATTACCACTAACGGTGCAAGAGGGTTCCCATTTCTCTACATCCTTGCCAGCATCTGTTGCTTCCTGAGTTGTTAATTTTAGCCATTCTAACTGGTGTGAGTTGATATCTCAATGTGGTTTTGATTTGTATTTCCCTGATGATGAGTGATGTTGAGCATCTTTTCATGTGTCTGTTGGCTCTCTGGATGTCTTCTTTGGAAAAGTATCTATTCATGTCTTCTGCCCGCTTCAAAGTCAGACGTTTAACCAACTGAGCCACCCAGGTGTCCCTCTCCTTTAATTCTTTAAGGTAATAAATAATATTAATAGATTTCTTAAAATTGGGAAAATTTGGCTTCTTTTCTGGAATAAACTTTACTTAGTTACAGATTAACTATTTCAACGCATTGCTAGATTTGGTTTGTTAATATCTAATCTCAGATTTTAATTTTTATTAGTTACAATTGTTCTAGTTTTCTTTATTGGAGTATCTTTATTAGATTTTGGCATTAGTATTATGGTAGAATGGATTAAGGAGCCTTCGTTCCCCCTACCTCCACATATCCTGAAACAGGATAACACAGGATTCATTTTCAATGAATTTAGAGACAATTCACCTGCAAATCTTCTGAATCTGGTGCCATTTTAAATGGTCACTTTAGTATACATATGGTTAACTTCTATAGATGTCTAGGTTCATATCATTGAGTCAAGGCTGGTTATGAATTAGTGGCAATCATGAATGGGGGCACAAAGATGGAAATCTTTGATCCATCTTGAGTTAAAATTCTGTATTTTTGAGGTCAAGGTTTTTGTTTTTGTTTTTGTTTTTTTTTGCCTATGGGTGTCCTATTGCCCCAGCACCATTTGTTGAAATGGCTATTCTTTCTTCATTGAATTGCTTTTGCACCTTTGTAAAAAATTAGTTAAGCAATATGTATAAGTCTATTTCTGTATTCTTAATTCTATTTTATTGATTTATATGTTTATCCCTTTGCCAGTATCACACTGTCTTGATTACTGTGATTACATAATAAGTCTTAACATCAGAAAGATGTATTGTATTGGCTAATATAGGTCCTTTGCCTTTCCATACAAATTTTGGAATTAACTTGCCTGTTTTTTTTAAGTTTATTTGTTTATTTTGAGAGAGAGGAAGAGAGAGAGAGAGAGAGAGAGAGAGAGAGAGAGAGAGCGCACACAAGTATGGAAGGAGCAGAGAGAGAGCTAGAGAGAGAGGGAGAGAATCCCAAGCAGGCTCTGCAGAACTTGACATGGGGTTTGAACCCATGAACTGTGAGATCATTACTTGACCTGAACCAAGAGTCAGACGCTTAACTGACTGAACCACCCAGGTGCCCCTAACTTGCCTAGGGCTTTGATAGGAATTGTGTTAAGACTATACTTCAATCTGGGGAGAATCAACCATCTTCATTATGTCTAGTCTTCCAATATAAACACAATCTTACAATCAATGAAATTTCCAATTATCCTAGTCTTCTTTGACTTCTTTCATTACATTTTGTAATTAAAGGATAGAGATCTTATACACATTTTGATACATTTGTACCTAAGTATTTCATTTTATTTGGACCAATTTTAAATGGCATTATGTTTTTAATTTTGGTTTCCATATGTCCATTGCTTATAAAGAAATGCAGTTGATTTTGGGCATTGATCTTGTAACCTGGCTGAACTTATTAGTTTTAGGAAGTTTTAAAAAACATCTTAATTGTGGTAAAAAATCATATAACATGAGATCTATCCTCTTAACAAGTTTTTAAGTGTGTAGTACAGTATTATTTACTATAAGCATAATGTTGTACAGCAGATCTCTAGAACTTTTACATCTTGCATGAATGGAACTGTACACCCATTGAACAGAAAATCCTCATTTCTCCTTCCCCCAGCCCTGGCAACTATAATTCTACATTATGCTTTGATGAGTTTGACTACTTTAGAAACTTCATATAAATGGAATCATGCAGCATGTGCCCTTCTGTAACTATCTTATTTCGCTTAGCATAATGTTCTCAGGGTTCATCTAAGTTGTAGTATGTGACAGGATTTCCTTCAGTTTTATAGCAGAATAATATTCCATTGTATGTATATGCCACATTTTCTTTATTAATCTGATGGACATTTAGGTTGTTTCCACCTCTTGGCTATTGTGAATAATGCTGCAACAAACATGGGAATGCAAATATTTGAGGTTCTGATTCCAATTATTTTGGGTAAATATCCCAAGATTGGATTGTTAGATCATATGGTAGTTCTATTTTTAACTTTTTGTGGAATCTCCATACTGTTTTCCATAGCAGCTGCACCATTTCACATTCCCAACAGTAGACAATGATTTCAATTTTCGACATCTTTGCCAGGGGTTTTTGTTTTTGTTTTAATTACTTTTAGTTTCAGTTTGTGTGTGTGTATGTGTGTGTAGATGCCTTGGGATTTTGTATATATGTGTACACACATATGCATACACACACACATATATTAGTTGGATATTGTGGCATTTTACCTACAATTACTTCATCACATATATATTGATTGTAGGTATATTCTACTACATAACTAATTCTACCATCACATCTCAGAAATTAACAGTTCCATAATCAGCTAATATATAACCCATGCTGAAATTTCCTTAGTTTTTCTTGATGATATCTTTTATTTGTATTTCTTTCAACTTCAGACTCCATGAAGTTTCGTGTATTGCATTTGATTATTATGTCTCTTCAGTATCTTATGGTAGAATAACTCACTAGCATTTTTTCTCTGCGACAGTGACTTTTTAAAGAAACTAAGCTAGTTATTATAAGACATTTCTTTTTTTTTTTACATTTATTTATTTTTGAGAGACAGAGAGAGACAGAGTGTGAGCAAGGGAGGGGCAGAGAGAGAGGGAGACACAGAATAAGAAGCAGGCTCCAGGCTCTGAGCTGTCAGCACAGAACCCGACGCAGGGCTCGAACCCGTGAACCATGAGATCATGACCTGAGCTGAAGTCGGATGCTTAACCGACTGAGCCACCCAGGCGCCCCACTTATAAGACATTTCACATTCTGGATTTGTCTTATTGTTTTCTTATGTTTTTTTTTTTTTTGTTTTTAGCTTTGTTCTTTTATCTTCTTTACTTCCTGTAAACTGGAAGTGATATCTAAAGGCTCAGTTAGATTCAGTTGAACATGTTTGACAAGTGTATGTTGTAAGTGACGCTTTGTGCATCACATCAGGATACCATAACAGTCAGGTTGTCTCACTATTAGTCAGGCTTAGTTTCATTACTTGGTTAACATGGTAAATCTTGCTATTGTAAAGGTGCATCTTCTCTTTGAAATTAGCAAGTACCCTATAGGAATGACACAAATATTTTGAAATGCTTTAATGTAAGCCAGTTGGTTCTTTCCAGAGAAAGATAATCATTTCCAATAAGATCATGTCTCTTTTAGGAATGTATGAGGTTGAATTTCCACCTTGGGGTAGAAATACATAAGAGTTGCCAAAAGATTACTGACCTTTAACTAATAGAAAATTTGTCTCTGGCCTATAATTTAATTCGAGCTGGCTCTATAATTTAATTCAAATGTATTAAGGAATACTTAGAGATAAGAGGGTGGGAAAAGTGTGAACTCCACAAGTTGTGATCCCTAGAGCAGAAATCTCCCCTGGTTTTGCTCTGTGGTGATAGCAGATAGTCAACTAAGTAGTAGCAAAGACTTGTTGGTGGTGGTGGGGGTCTTTTGTCAGAACACTGCTTATTGAGGAAACATTTTATACAAGGTTTTCTAAAAGAGGGTTTAAAGATTGTAATGTTGTTAAAAAAAATAAAGCTTGTAATGTTGGTTTGGAAGTGAAGGAAATTGCCCTTTTGTTCATTTCAAGTGTCAGGGTGCCCTGTCTCTAGGGATTAGTTTAAGACTTTTCCCAGCATTGTGACAGTTCTTGGGAGCAGTCTTGTGTGATGCTCTGGAAAGAAGCAGGTGGATACCCAGGACTTCCTAATCAAGGCAAATAAAAGCAGGCCTTGTCTTCATCTATCTAAACTCACTCCCACCCAATTCAACTAAAGCAGTTCTGCCTGTATATGTTTTATGTCTTTAGCATTAAGAAGCAAAATTATTATTATTATTATTATTATTATTATTATTATTATTTAAAATGGTACCACATAATTTATCAACCATTATCCAGTAGAGGATATCCTGTCACTTTTTTATTCAGATATAATTGACATATAACATTATATTAGTTTCAGGTGTATAATGTAATGATTTGTTATTTGTATATATTATGAAATGATCACCACAATAAATTTAGTTAATATTTGTGACCATACATAGTTATAAAGTTTTTTTCTTGTGATGAGAACTTTTAAGATCTGTTCTCTTATCAGCTTTCAAATATGCATTACAAAGAGCAAAATTATTGAGGGCAACAATGATACCATTGGAAATGGACACAAGCCCCTTGCTTCCTTTGCAAACCTATTTAGCTGGATGTCATAGTGGCCTCTGGGGCTTCTTAAACATGTCTTTAGGGACCTTGGGACCGAGATATCCACTAGGTTTTTGCTCTTGATTTCAGTCCTCTTCTTTTAATGCTTCTTTTAGATTAACACATGGTGGAGAGCTCTGGGCCCCTGCATTTCATCTTTGGGTACAGCTGACTATAAGAAAGTTTTTACTTAGGGGCACCTGGGGGGCTCAGTCGGGTAAGCCATCCAACTTCAGCTCAGGTCATGATCTCATGGTTTGTGGGTTTAAGCCCCGCGTCAGGCTCTGTCCTGACAGCTCAGAGCCTGGAGCCTGCTTTGGATTCTGTGTCTTCCTCTCTCTCTGCCCCTCCCCCACTTGCACTCTGTCTCTATCTCTCTCTCTCAAAAATAAATAAACATTAAAAAAATTAAAAAGTTTTTACTTAATTGAGTTAAATAATAATCTCTATTGTCTAATATTCTGATAGAAGAGATGTTGGTTTTTAAAGTTCAGAGGATTGTTGCTTTTCTTTTTTCTTGTACTTGTTCCCTTACGGTTTGAGAAAGATGATCTTTTTATGCTTCTGACTATAGTTCTGCAGTTCTGAGTGTGGTTATGGTGTCAAATATCGGCAATTTTCTCAGAGAGAAGAGAAAAAAAATATTTTAACAGAATTAGAAAAACACCCTCAAACAAAATCTGAGGAAATGAGGATACTAAGTTTTACTTCACTTCCCACATGCTACCTCATATCAGTGGATACGACATAAAGTGAAGCGGGGCATCATGTAGATTTGTTTCTTTTATTGACTGCATCAAGATGGAAATCCAGGCATTAAAAATACATGGTCTGAAAATTTTTTAGGTAAATAAATTACCTATTTAGTTTAGTCTGTGAGCCTTCTATCTTTATAGGTCTTTAAATTCTTTGCTTTGACTAAAGCATCCTTAGATTTGTGTTTAGGGGTCCTGAGTTGGGTTTGTTCTCAGTGTATCATTTTTCTGAAAGGCTCAAGTATGGCATTACTTCACTCTAAAGTCCCTAGAGGGCCTGGGCAGTGTTCTTGGAAATACGAGGATGATCTCACCTAGTTGGAAGAAGGGTCACAACATAAAATAATGGTCCTTTTCTCAAGCCACTACACACTGCTAAAGTATATTGCTTCTTGACCTTTTAGCTAAGATTGCATGTAGAACAACTAAAACATTAGCTTCCTGTCAGCTTTACCACACTCAAGGCTATACTATCTGACAGCTGTAAGAGATCTTGTGCTTTGTGGGGGCCCAGATAAGCCCCTTTGTGATAGCTGAGTTTGTCCAAAAAGGCTGGATCATAGATTATCCAGTCCAATAAGCCACGTAATGCTTGAGTCCTCACTGCTTTTCTTTGCTGCTTTTCTTCTGGCTGGGATTGTCCTGCTTGGGCTTGAATATACCAGTGAAGGGCAGGGGACTTAGAGCCAGCACATTCCACCTTTGTCTTACTCTTTGGCTGACTACGAAAAGTTCTTTCTTCTGTTCAACTGACGTCTTTCTCCCTAAAACTTATGCTCATTAATCCCAATTCTTCCTCTGTTAAATATTTGAAGATAGCTACTGTCTGTACCTCAAGTCTTGTCTTTAGGTTAAATAAGCTAGTTTCTTGAACACTCTTGGAATTGGATTCAGGTTAGTTGTTTTTTTTTTAATTCTTTTAATGTTTATTTTATTTTTGAGACAGAGAGAGACACAGCATGAGCAAGGAAGGGGCAGAGAGAGAGGGAGACACAGAATGTAAAGCAGGCTCCAGGCTCTGAGCTGTCAGCACAGAGCCCGACGCGGGGCTCAAACTCACAAACTGTGAGATCATGACCTCAGCTGAAGTCAGACGCTTAACTGACTGAGCTGCCCAGGCGCCCCTGGATTCAGGTTGTTTTACCAAGCATATCCCACCCATACTCTAATATGTGTACCCAGAGTTGAATTTAGCACTGAGTTATCCAATTTTTCTCATTCTCAGTATTATATATTTATGAGAGTACCATAAAGACCATTTGATTTCTTTTGGAATCATATCATACTTTTGACACATACTCCACTTATTTTTAATTAAAATCCCTAAGTCTCTTACGTACTTACTGTCACCAAACTTGCAGTTAATTTTTGAAACTATGTATAGGAGATTGTACTTTTTCATTCTAAATTTTGTTTGCTGGATTTACCCCATTGTTCCAGCCTCTCCTGCTCTTTCTGAATCTTGATTCTTTTATCAACAATTTGCTGTCCTTCCTGCATTTTTATCATCTAGAAATTTGCTGAGCATGCTTTCCATATTTGCATCTTATTACTCATTAATACTAGAAGGGCAACATTAAGGGCAAAGAGCAAGTGAAAATGGAAATTACAGTCCAATAATGAAGTAACCTTACTATTTATTCTAATAATAATGAGTTCTAGGTCTAACCAGTAGAATAAGTTCTTATGTAGTGAATCTTGTGCAGTAGGAGAGATCGATAATGTTTCAATAACCTATACTCCTTCTTATATGGCTTTTTAATTTGAAAAATAAGCAAGAAATTAAAGACAGTCTTTATTTATTTATTTATTTGTAAATCTGAGATTTACTGCCAACTTTATTTATTTTTTTAATATGAAATTTATTGTCAAATTGGTTTCCATACAATACCCAGTGCTCATCCCAACAGGTGCCCTCCTCAGTACCCACCACCCACCCTCCCCGCCCTCCCACCCCCCATCAACCCTCAGATTGTTCTCAGTCTTTAAAGCAAAAGTAAAAGACATCTGCTGGTATATGGAGTTTTAAAAAAGACAGCCCAAAATTTCATTTCAGGCTTTGGTCATATCCCAAAACCTCAATAATTATTTTATTAGGAAAAAACCAAACAAACCTAAACATGCAGAATAAACTTTTCAAAGTTGAGTGTCTAGATCACTGAGTTTGGTTAATCTGTGACTAAAAATGTGGTTTTGTTTAAACAACCCCATATGTAGGCTTTCAACTCCTTCCTTTAAAATTGACTTCCATAATTCTTTTTTTAAATGCTTATTTATTTATTTTGAGGGTGGGGGAGAGGGGCAGAGCAAGAGGGAGAGAGAGAATCCCACGCAGGCTTCATGCTGTCAGCATAGAGCTGGATGTGGGACTCAATCTCACGAGCCCTGAGATCAAGACCTGAGTTAAAATCAAGAGTCAGATGCCTAACCCACTGAGCCACCCAGGTGTCCCTGATTTCCATAATTCTTAACAGTGACAGAAACATATCTGTGAGAAATGGGAAGGAACTCAATTTCAGTTGGTACTTTCTGGACTGAATAAAGAGGAAGAGTGGGCTTCAGGAGATATCCTGGCAGGGTGTGTTGAATTTTCCAGTGGGGAATGGATGTAGCATGACTCTCCATGTTAAATATTTGCAGGTAAGGTCAAGAGGAAAATAACTGAAGCTGAATTCCATAAAGAAATAATTCCCTTTCTGATTAATGACTGTCTGTAGGCACCATTGCCAGAACAGACAAATTGTGGCATTATATTCCAACTTAAAAAAAAAATTGTTTATTTTGAGAGAGCGAGAACGAGCACAAGCTGGGGAGAAGCAGAGAATGAAGAAGAGAGAGGATTCCAAGCAGGCTCCACACTGTCAGCACAGAGCCCAGTGCAGGGCTTGAACCCAGGAACCATGAGATCATGACCTGAGTTGAAATCAAGAGCTGGACGCTTAACTGACTGAGGCACCCAGGCACCCCTACTACCTTCCGACTTAAAAAAAAAAATCCTTTCATTAGCTGGATACTTCGACCTACTTTAAACTTAGTCTCATTAGTGAGATGCATGCTAGTATGAATGTACTTTATTTTCCTTTTGTTTATGCAGTGTCATAGCTACATTTTTGGCTATGTTTTATGATGTTATGACCTGGACTGCAAACAAATTCCTAGTCAAACTATTGCAGGTTGTTTATAAAAGAATTTTGGAGTCTAACTTGTTTTAACTTCCAATCTTCCTCTGCTACATGTACACACATACACACATCCACACACATACTTTCTATCCACAAATATTTTTTCTAGCAAAGTATTGTAATTATAATTTATTTATAGTCAACACTGTATTTGTGAATCACCATCTATCCTTGAAGATTTTTATTTTTAAGGTTTGGATTGTCAGTGTGACCTATAGATGGGTCAAAATCATCCCTACCTCTAAATATATGCTCTGTTTTAACCATAGTGAACTTGCAGATCTCCAAATGTGTTATGATAAAACCTCCTCCAAAGCTTTGCATATGTTCTCCCCTTTGACTGGAATGTCCCCTTTCCATGGCTCAGTAATTCTTACCTATCAAAATGAGGACTTGAGTGCTTTCCAGGAAGTGCCCCCTGATTCCTAGTACTTATTCAAATGCTTTTGTGCTTATCTTTTACATATCAGGTACTGAGCTGTACTATAAATGTTGATTTCCTTCTATGTCTTTTATTAACATTGTGTACCTAGGGACTATGTCATATATAAAAGGTGCTACTGCTATCTGAGACATAATAGATAATAGTTATAATAAAGATTCTTTTTTAAAGTAGGAGATCTTTCTTTCTTTACCTCCAGTGTAATTGACACACAATGTTACATTAGTTTCAGGTGCACAACTTAGTGATTTGACAAGTTTATACATTATGCTATGCTCACCACAACATATCTAACATCTATTCCATTTCATCGCTATTACAATATCATTGATTGTATTCCTTATGCTCTGCTTTTTATTCCTGTGACTTACTAGATTCCATAACTGGAGAGCTGTATCTCCCTCTCCCTTTCACCCATTTTGCCCACCCCCCATCCTTCAGCAACCATCAGTTTGTTCTCATTATTTACAGTTCTGATTCTGCTTTCTTGTTTGTTTATTGATTTTTTTTAAGATTTCATTTATGAGTGGAATCATATGGTATTTGTCTTTCTCAGTCTGACTTATTTCACTTAGCATAATATCCTCTGGGTCTGTCCATGTTGTCCTAAATGGCACAATCTCATCCTTTTTTATGGCTGTGTAACATTTTATTTCTATATACCTCATTTCCCTTATCCATTCACCTATTGATGGACATTTAGGCTGTTTCCATATCTTGGCTATTGTAAATAATGCTGCAGTAAACATAGGGTGCATATGTTTTTCAAGTTAGTGCTTTCCTTGGATAAATACCCAATAGTAGAATTATTAAATCATATGGTAATTCTATTTTTAATTTTTTGAGGAACCTTCATAGTGTTTCCCACAGTGTTTGTGCCAATCTGTATTTCTACCAATAGTCCACGAGTGTTCCTTTTGCTCCACATCCTCGTCAACACTTGTTAAGGAGATCTTTCTTGTTGTCCTGATAGAAGAGGTGCTTATACCGTATATTCTCGTAGAGCACTGAACTTCTTTGCAGAGATTATCATATTTGCAGCTAGGTACTTACTTGTGTAATTGTTTGAGGTGTGCTCCTCCCCTAGATTATAAACCCTCTGTGGGAAAGGACCATATCTTTTTTCCATTGTCCTACTCTTGTTACTGGCACGGTGCTAGCAAAGGGAATTTGCTCAGTAAGTATTTGTTAAGTGAAGGACTAGTTGAATGAATGGATCTCTGTGAGCAAAATTGATCAGGGAAGCAGTGCTGTTAGGTTTTAGTTTAATGTCAGGGGTTGCAAAGGGAGAGTAAGAATATAAGAGGGTTTCTTGAAAACTAACTGGAATACTAAAGGATAGAGTGGGAAGAAGATACGGGTGAGGATGAAGCAAGGAAGGACAGTGCCCTTATGTAAGGACAGTAGTATGAGGCAAAGGGTTTATATCCTGAGTTGTGACTGGGTCACTGTGATGAAAGCCACAGGGAAGTGGGGTGACTGCATTTACCCCATCCTGGGGTTCCAAATAGAACTTTGGCTTAAAGGTTTTTTTTTCCCCACGATATCAGCAACTCCTTTTACACCATAGAAACAGTTTTGACTTTGCTATCAGACAAACCTGGTTGCAAAATGCAGCTACAACACTTATAGCTGTCTGACTTTGAGTCAGACATTTGACATTTTCAAGCCTCTGTTTTCTCATTTGTAAGAAGAGGACAATCATATTCACTTTGAAGAGATGTGTGCAGTGAAATGAGATAATATTCGTAGTGTATCTAATTCAGTGCCTGGCTCAGAGCCATTACTGAACAAATGGTAGAAGTTGTTAATATTAACCAGACTTAACCTTTACAGAACTTTTGAATGGTTTTATTTTTGGCCTCAAATTGTTCAGTATTTTTAATCAACAGGTTGAAGCATTCTTATCAAATTTAAAGATGAAACAAAACTGAGAAAAACAGCTAATATGTTGGCTAACAGGCTAAAGAGCCATAAACATCTCAACACCAAGAAGGATAGGCTGAAACCAACATGATAAAATTAACAGGGACAAATTTAGACTCTTGTTTAAAGAATCATCTGAAACCAGAACAAGGGAGATCTCACTTAATAGTTTATAAGAGAAAGGCCCAAGGGTGTTAGCTGAGTGTCAGCTTAACATAAGCCAACTGGGTGAAGACTGCCAAAAAGCTAATGTGATCTGGGGCCATGTGATGGAAATAGAGCATCCAGAAGAAACGAGGTAATGGTCCAAATGTCATTGTGCTGGGTGGACAACATCAAGGGATTGTGCACAGTTCTTGGCCTGTGCTTTAAGAGAAATAGATCTAAAAGAAGGTTAACAAGTGGGTCAAAGTCATGGAAACCATGTCATATGATCAATGGTCAAAGGAGCCAGGGATGTTTAGTCTGAAAAAGAGGAGACTGGAGTGGTTTAGGGTTGGGGTGGAGAGTGGGGGGCATGGAGCATACTCCAGCCTTCAATACTGGAAGAGTTTTCATTTGGATGAGGAATAGACTTGCTCTGCAGTGTTTCAAAGGATAGAAGAAAGATTATGATTGGAAATTGGAAAGAAGGAAAATTTTGGTCAATACACGTCATAGTATGCTTCTAGTAGTTGTACGTGCTAGCATTTATAAACTCTCACTATATGCAAGGCACTCTCCTAAGCTCTCTTATATATTACTCTTCTCACATATTACTTATTTTATTCTTACATCAATTCCATAGGGTGTGTAATTATTACCCCATTGTATCGGGGCGGAAACTGAGTCTTAGAATGAAGAATTGATTTGCTTAAAGCTATGCAACTGGTTAAATGGTGAATCTTGGGCTCTAACTCCGGTCCTTTTGACTAGAAAGCCTGTGGTTTTTAGCTGTAGGGCATACTTCGTTAGAGCTTCCCAGGAAATAGGACTTTCAGTGCTAAAACCAGGACAGTCCAAGGCAAACCAGACCTGTTAGTCATTCTAATCTCATAGTGTATTTTCCTGCATTCCTGAGATGGAAGAGAACTTTGTTTCCTGGAAGGCTCGGATTATAGCACAGTGCCTGGCTTTGGCTCAAGTTTCAAAAGTGCTTCCAGAAAATTGTCACAATTCAAGTATGGAAATGCTCCATCCCAGGTGACAATGAGTATCCAATTCCTGGATGTAATCAGATGCTGGATGCCACCTCTCAGAGCTGTTGAGCATGAGAATTCTCTATTGGGCTTGTTGTCACTAAAGACCATTTCTACAATTCCACCTCTGTCATTCTGTGATTCAGAGAGGGCTCCTTTCTTGGACCCCGAGGAGATCTCTCAGGCTCTTTATCCAGAATTGAGAGCACACTGTGGGACTGCTTTGAGATGGTGTTTCAGGAAGCCTGGAACATGGACTCTTGTTTCCCTTCTTGTGGTCATTGCTCCCTGCAAAATATGGCTAAAAGCACGTGCACAAATGTTCTGAGATCTTTGCCCTCATTGCACAGATGCTTTGGATTTTCAACCCAAAGCTTGTCCAAGAAAGATCCAGACACCAATTCATTGTGTATAGGCCTTTGATATGTTTATTCATTAAAAAATCTTGTTTCTGGCAAGGATGTGGAGAAACGGGAACCCTCTTGCACTGTTGGTAGGAATGCAAACTGGTGCAGCCTCTCTGGAAAACAGTGTGGAGGTTCCGTAAAAAATTAAAAATAGATCTACCCTATGACCCAGGAATTGCACTGCTAGGAATTTACCCAAGTGATACAGGAGTGCTGATGCATAGGGGCACTTGTACGCCAATGTTTATAGCAGCACTTTGAACAATAGCCAAATTATGGAAAGAGCCTTAATGTCCATCAACTGAAGAATGGATAAAGAAATTGTGGTTTATATACACAATGGAATACTACGTGGCAATGAGAAAGAATGAAATATGGCCTTTTGTAGCAACGTGGATGGAACTGGAGAGTGTTATGCTAAGTGAAATAAGTCATACAGAGAAAGACAGATACCATATGTTTTCACTCTTATGTGTATCCTGAGAAAGTTAACAGAAGACCATGGGGAAGGGAAGGAAAAAAAAGATTAGAGAGGGAGGGAGCCAAAACATAAGAGACTCTTAAAAACAGAACAAACTGAGGGCTGATGGAGGGTGGGAGAGTGTGGGTGATGGGTATTGAGGAGGGCACCTGTTGGGATGAGCACTGGGTATTGTATGGAAACCAATTTGACAATAAATTTCATATAAAAAAAAAAACTTGTTTCAAAAAGAAGAAACAAGACAGTTCTCAGTCCATCCTTTGGAATGCACCCATAAGTGAAATATCATTTCATCAGCAATCTTTAAAGGCCTCATGACTGAGGGCCTGGGAGCTCATTAGTACTCTGAGAAAGATATTAAAAAAAACTTTCCTAGATACTTGAAATTAGTCCCATGAATGTCTGTGTAGTCCTTTCTTGGACAGTCTTTTTTCCCATCGCCTGCACTGGAGTAAAACTGACCTAGAATAAGCAAAGTGGCATTATAACACATTTGCCCCACCTGTGACAGGACATCTTTAGTTATCTTTTGCTACCTTTCTTGGACAACCCATGAGACAGTGAGATTACTTCTTCCACAGGGAGGCCTTTGTCACTTGGTGAGTCTCTCCTGTCAGCTGAAGGAGATGCCCTCTTGTCCCTGATGATTTTGTGTGGGAAGCAGACAAACATAGGTGGCCAGCATGGGGGATTCTCAATGGGGAAAACTGAAAACAGAGCAAAAATTTCCAAAGAAAACATGGCAACTTATAAAAGCCCACATTTTATCCCCTCTATGTCCTTATTCTATGTGTGCCTTCTCCATGAGGGCCCAAGCAACAAACACTAGAGTCATTTTTCATTTGCATCTAATACTACTCATGTCCATTTTCTATTATAGCTCTGCTGTTTCTGTTTTCTTTACTCACAGCAATCATTATTGAAGACCCATGTGAAGTCAGGCACTGTATTAAGTGTTTCACATTATTATCTTATTTACCCCTCAAAACAACTGTCTGAGGTAGGCAATATTAACCCCCTCCCCTTTTTTTATGGAGGAAAGTGAAACTCAGGTTGAACATCTTGTCTGAAGTCACACAGTAAGTGGAAGAGCTAGAATTTCAACCCGGTTCTATCCAAAGCCCGTTTTCTTTTCACTATGCTATTCTGCTTCAATCTGAACTGAATCCAACCTGAAAAGCCTACCAAAATAGGAAGCCTATTGCAATAGGAAAGCCAAAAGCCTACCTGAAATAGGAAGCATTTTTTCAAGACCTCCTTGCTCCAATACTTGTGGATCATTGTCACCTTTTTCACAACTTGCTTTCAGTGAGATTTGATGATCCTGAAGCCTCAGAGAACCATTCCTTCACATCAGAGTCTGGATCCTTACTACTTAAAGGCCTTCACTGGTCATTTTGAACTGCTCATCATCTATGGCCTCCCAACTGAAATCATGGCCCTGCTTCTCCCAAGGACATATCTTCATTGCCTTTAAGTCCCTCATGTTCTTCTCACTAAACATTCTTACCCCTTGACATGAATATATTATTATTTAATATAAGGAATATATTTTAACATTTTAGAACTCTGTTATTTACTTTTGTTCCATCTTACTTTCTAAGCTCCTACTAAACCAAATCTCTTTAACTGCAGCTATATTTTGTGGGGGCAGTGGAAGGTGGGGAGGGGATGATTACTATCTGCCCTCCTCATGTTTTGACATAAGGGGACCTTTTGCTAAGACTTTTGCCCTCTCAGCAGTTATGGGGAGGAAGAGTCCACCCTCTGCACACCCTTCTTTCCTACTAACTTTGGCAGGAGAGTACCATTTGCTTGGCCTTCCCATGTATAAACCAATGGGGCTACCAATAAAGCACATGTTCTGGTTTCCCCTATCTTTTCCTCAGGTTGAGTAGTGGTAGTGTTGAGCTTCTGATGAGTTGAGGTTGTACTAATCATTTTGGGCCTTGGGAGGAAGCCATCGTTCAGGAGGTCAGCTTCCTGCCACATCTGGTTGGATTGGCACTGTAGTGAGGTAGGCAAGGAGTATGTACCACAAGTAAGAGAAGTGTCTATTCCACTGTTTTTTTGTTTGTACTTGTTATTGATATTATCTTCAGCTTTTTATCATGTTTCTTTTTGTAATTGTTATTAATATTCTGTTCAGTTTCTAATCTTGTTTTGTTGTCCTTATTATATTCAATTTGCTGTTTCTTTATAGAAATCTTTTAAAATCATTTGTCCATTTTTTGAAGGCAAGTTTAGTTAAGACTAGATGATATGATTTATAAGTTTACTTCTTCAGGCCAGGATAAACTGAAATATGTGGCCATATAGGGTAAGTCAGCAAACAAGTGAGGGGTCCCTGAAAGAGCTCTTTTCTTCATTGAGTTCCCATTCTTCCCTTTGGATATCTTCTATGGTATATATAACACATGACCAATCAGACCATGTGTGGGGCTCCTGCTCTTATGGATTAGGCACCTGTGGCATTGAGCAGTTTCCCTAGTGCTACCTAGTGCTATCCTACCCCTCAGTGGCAACAGTGAAACCACAGGGTAGGAGGCAAGAGGCAATTGTCAGGTCTGAGATGGAAGTGAGACCAAACTCATTTAGTTAGTCTCATGCAACATTTAATTGAGACTAATGTCAACAGCAGGATGGGGCCAACCTTCAGTGTAGACTCTAACCATGCTTCCCAGGGTCCTGGACTTGGCCTACTGAACAAGTTCTACAAACCATCAGCATTTACTTCAGAAAGCCGGGTAGTTTTCTTCTGAAGTCGCTGTGTTGACTTCTCCACTTGGCCAGGCATTAATTCAGGGGCAGCAGGATGCATTTGGGGTTTCAAAGGCTCTACCTTGGTCTGTGAGGAAGAAGTCTAGGGCAATTCTTTCATCAATAACAATTCTGGCCAGTAAGTTGAGGCTGACTTGAATGCCTTCAAGACTCAAAGTGGTGTCATTGATTTCTTTAGCTAAAGCCAGGGACAAATTTCTTATCACCATTTGTAAGTGGTTAACTCCTATCTGGAGGGATAAACATCTATCATGTGTGGATAAATGAGTCCATTATCCCTTTGGAGACCTTCCCCAAGTAACTAAGAGTAGTTTGTTTAGAATAATCTTACAGTTGCATGATCTACTGCTGGTGTTTTCTTAAATCCTTGAAAGTGCTTATGACCAACCCTAGGGTGTATGTTGTTATGGTTCTGGGGGTCAGACAGATTAATGTCTAGGGTCTACACAGGTACAGCCCTGGGGATACACCTAGTATCTCTGGAAAGAAGGTATTGTTTATAATTGTTGGTATCCCCTAAGTGAGACCTACATCAGTTGGGGACGTAGATTGACAGTGCCATCCAGGTGACTACTCAGCAGTTTTGGGTTGGAGGTGCAGGAACTGGGGTTTTGGGTTGGAGATGCAGGAGCTGGGGTTTTGGGTTGGAGGTGCAGGAGCTGGGGTTTTGGGTTGGAGGTGCAGGAGCTGGGGTTATCCCTTAATATTTCCAATTGACTTCTAAGTAAGATGAAGGGCAATGGCAATTAAATCATGCTTAGATCTGTCTGGTGGAAGATAACAGATCCAGCTTAAATTTAAGTTAAATTTAAATATAAAGTTCTTGTAATGGCTTAAATTTAAGTAAATTTGAAGCTCTTACTGTGGTTTGAGAGAGCAGCACCAGAGTTTTCCTTTGTGGGGAAGGCGCCACGTATAGCTTTGAGAGACAAAAAAATCATGAATGATCCTCCCTCCCCCCTATCTCCTGGGATCTAAAGTGTTCTCTCCAGGGTTATTACTCTCCCTCCACCCCACAAAATCTGTGGGTCCCATCCCAGTAGCAATAACTTCACATTTTCCCTGATCATCTCCTACTCATAACCAGAACTTTTATTTAGAGTAGTCAGGTACAGGAGGGACAAGAATATTTTTATAAAATTTACAAAGACCCATTTTATCCCCAGCTTGCACACATGGGCCACCATAGGGGGACTTGGTGAACTGTGTACTAAACCAAGAGGTCATTTAACATCCAATATATATTCTTTTTGATCTAGAATTATGTCAGTCCAACAAGAGAATCCAGGAGGCTGGACCAGAATTAAATTTGAATCCCCTACGTCCCATTTTAGCCAGGCTGCCACCCACAGAGTGTATCAAGCAGGCTGGTCTAGGGTTGCTGGTAGGTGAAAGAAGGAATATCATGCCCCAGAATGGTCAGGAAAGAATTCTAAAGTTTCAAAATATATATAACACAAACATTTTTTCTTCTTCTTGAAAATTAACCAGGAAGCAAGTAAAAGGATTTGAGCCATTTTGAGGGATGGTCATTAGCAGTGACCAAAAGAGGAGATAAGGGAGGTGGAGTTAGAAATTATTTTGAGTTGGTTAGTTTGACTTGCTACATGAATGTAAATTTATCTTGGTACTTGGGTGCCTTTGGTATAGAAAAGAAGGCATTAGCACTTTTCAGGACAGGAGGCCAAATGCTATCAGTCTATGTAAAATGGGTTAAACTACAGTCACAATGTCTGGAACTACCACAGCTTTAGAAGCAATGACTGAATTCAGTTGTGATATTCCATGTAAGACTTTAGTTCCTGTTAACCTTTTTCAAAGGTCATGCAGGAGTACTGTGTTGAGGTATTGCTGCTTGTACCACCACTGCTGCCTTAAAGTCTTGAATCGGGTCTGTGATTTTCCTCCCCACTCTGCCTCCCCAGGTTTCTGTGTTATTTCTGTTGGATCACTTGGGAAGGGACAGGGAGATGGTCTGGGAATTGATTTATATACCTCATCTACCTTTGTGGCTCTATCAGGAAAATCCCCATAAGCATTCATAGTAAAACATGTAAAACATTAGCAACACTTACATATTCAATAGTGAAGCCACAAAAACAGTACATTGAACCCACTTAAAGAGTCCCACCCACAAGATCACTTTAGCTTCCCTTCCCCATTTTGAGTCTTGCCCAAACACTAGCAGTTGAATTTAGGTGCCCCCCCCCCGCCCCCCCCGCACTGGATCAGGTAGAATTGTGACTTAGGCCTTGTCTTCAACATAGTCATAAAAGGTTGAATCCTTTCCTCCCCAAAGTTCCCAGGCATACTCAGATGGAAGCGTATGGTCTTCAGAGCCCTTGGGATTAGACAGACTTCAGTCCCAATCTTAATCATTTTTTACCTTTAAGCAGGTAAGTTCAGGGAAGGTGGGGGAACGGATCAGCATGTGTTTATCCACAGAACAGTTCTGCAACCAGTAAGCAAGTCTTTGTATTTACTTTCATTTTCCAAGGGCATGGCAGCTGGTTACTACTAACCAAATAAATTTCTATTTCCTGTTCATCCAAAGTCCTATATTGAGAGGCAAGGTCATCATTACTGACACCATTTATTTCAGCTTTGGGGACCCCTTAGTAAAGCAGCTATGAACAGTATTACATAAAAGTATAAACAATAACTAAGTCATCATTTAAGTGACTTGTTTTAATTCTACCTTTCACTGTCCAGCCTTTAAATGTTAACTCCTGGGATGCCTGAGTGGCTCAATTGGTTAAGTGCCTGACTTGGGCTCAGGTCATGATCTCGGAGTTTGTGAGTTTGAGCTCCGTGTCGGTCTCTGTGCTGACAGAACCTGGAGCCTACTTCGGATTTTGTGTCCTCTTCTATCTCTGCCCCTCTCTGTCTGCCTCTCTCCTGCTCATGTTCTGTCTCTGTCTCTCAAAAATAAAATAAGCATTAAATGTTAACTCCTATTCACTCTCAGGTAGGATAGTGGCAGCTTTCTTACTCTATTCCTGTTGCCATCACTTGGCAAGAGCATTTGCTGCTGGATCCCAGGGAGTCTTCTTATATCTCCAAATCTGGTCCACAGGTACTTTGTTCTTTCCCTTCCTGAAAGTTATGTCTCAGTCTCTAAAGCTATTGGGTCTGGGATTTGATTTTACCCTATTTACAAGCTTGGAATTTACTTAGTCTACTTACAAGTTACCCTATTATGGTCTCATGGACACTGCCAGAAGGCCTAAGACTGGGTCAGAGACAGAAGAGTTATGACTCATGACTCAGCAAGCAGCACAAGCATCAGCATGTTGGTGCTGGTTTCCCCTTTCTCCCAAGGCCCATGGAGGTAACTTGATGGTTCAGATGGAGTCTGTGCACACAGTGGGTATGTGTTCCCGGGGAACCCAGGGCCAATGACCTAACATTTTCCTAAAAAGCAGAAATCAAATCAGCCCCCCATTCCCCAGGGGTGAGCAGTTACATGACAGTCAGGCTGTGGTCACCTTGACCTTCTTAATTGCCTACATGACTAGCTACAGAAACATCTCAGTAGTAGGAAACAGATAAACCTTGCAGTCTGGCATACTCAGCAAGCATGTGTGAAAGCCCATAATGGACTGCTTCTCCTAACAGTGACAGGGTGGATATATGGCAGGCATTTTCAGATTGTACCAATGAAGTTGACCTGAGTTCACTTAGAGTTGGTCTTTATAGCAGCAGATGGGACAGAACAGATAGCTCAGGGCTCACATACAAGTAAAAGTCAAATGTGTGATGTGAGGTGTCCAATATAGCTGTATAGAAATATGTGGCAATATTTTTCTTTTTATGGTCCCAACCAACCAACGCCTTCCTGAGGAACACGTCTGCAGGGCTGGAGTATAATGGAGCGAAATAAAATCAGTGATTGAATCAGGGCACTCTAAAAATAAAATGGCAACATTTTCTTGATGAAATAGTCTAATTCCTTAAGAAAATTTGTATTAATTTATTTTTGAATAGGCAGGATACACATAGTTAAAAAATAAGTAAAAAACATATCTAGTGTATAAAGTTTCTCTCCCATTCCTATTCCTTAGTCTTCCATTTTCCTTCAGGCAACTTTTCCAGTTATTTATACCACTAAGTGATATTTCTCTCCCTTTCCCCCATTATTTATTTTAATACAAATGGCAGCATATTACATGGACTATTGTGTCCTTTGCCTTAGTTTTACTTAGCTATATGTCTTGGAGATTGTTTTGATTCGTGTATATGATTCTGCTTCATTTTTTAAAACAGCTGCAAAATAGTCCATGCTATGACTGTAATGTAACATATTTAGCCAATCTTCCATTGATATATAGTTAGGTTGTTTCCAACCATCTATAACAAGCAATGCTACAGCAAATATTGTCACAGAATAGCACAAACAACACTGAAGCAGACTGAAAGCAGAAAGCCCCTGCTGCATGCCTAGCAGGATGTACATGGCCACCCTACATTCTTTCCAACACATGGTGTGTTGGATAGATGTTAGTGTGGCCCTAGGATCCCCATCTCCTAGTAATCATGTTCTAGTATGATCCCCTACCCCTGAGTGTCGGTGAAAACTGTGACTTGCTTCTAATCAATAGAATATGACAAAGATGATAGGATGTCATTCCCATGGTTATATTATATCATATAAACTCTGTCTTGCTAGCATATTCGTTCTCCCTTGCCATTGTGAAGAAGCGAGCTGCCATGAGTCCTATAGCCACAAGGAATGAAATGCTGCCAGAACGAGCTGCCTCAAATATTTGTAAAGGTGTTAGGAGGAGTCAGAAATTGAGTACCCAAGTAAGTTGTAAGACCCTCAGCTTTGCATTCAAAATTATAGTCTTATTGTCATGAGATATATCTTATTCTCAGATGTCAGTTGCTTGGAAACCTCTGGTGTGGGTTTCCGCCAGAGATTTTGAAGTTCCTCTTGTTGAGCCTTTTTGTCGTTAGGCTACCTGAAGGAAAACCACCGTGGTTATCCAATGCACAAACTGCTATCTCTGTCCATAATATTTTATATATTATATATTATACGTATATATATATATACATGTATATATATATAATATATATATATTATTTATATATTATATAATATATATATATATATATATATATATATATATATATATATATATATATATATTTCTTGGCACACATGGAGGATTATCTAAGTAGGATAAACTCCTGATAAAAAGCCTGGGGTCAAAGTGTGTGTACATTTTAAATTTGTAATATACTGACAAATTGTCCTCCCAAAACAGTTGTACCAGTTTATATTGCCATCAACAATGTCTGAGAGTAGTGCTTGTTTTTCCACATCCAGCCTCCATTTTCAGACTTTTTGATTTTGTCAATATGAAAGCTGAACAATATTTGGTTATACTTAAAAAAATTTTTATTCTGAACAAAGCTGACTTCTTTTAAGGTGGTTAAGAACTACTTACATTTCCTTTATTTGTAAACAGTCCATAACGTGTGTTCATTTTTCAGTTACTTTGTTGATCTTCTTTACTCATTAAAGTTTATTTATAAAGAGTTCTTTACATTTTAAAGAAATTAATTCCTTGTGTCATTTATATTGCAAATATTTCCCCAGACTTTCCATTGTCATTTTACTTTATTGTTTTTTTACATTGAATTTAATTTGGAGGGGGGATATAGTAGAATTTTTGTTTCCTTTTGAAGTTTTAGGTTTTGTGCCTAATGCTTTCTTCACCTTGAGTCTATATGTAACCCTCTCATGTACTTTTCTATTACTTTTATAATCTCTCTCTTTCTCTTTCTGTTTAACTCTTTGAAACATTTTTATGTTTTATTTTTAATGAATACCCAGTTGTCTCAATATCATTAATAATTCATTAAAAACAATTTTTTAATGTTTAGTCATTTTTTTAGAGAGAGAGAGAGAACGGGAGTTGGGGAGGGGCAGAAAGAGAAGGAGACACAGAATCTGAAGCAGCCTCCAGGCTATGAGCTGTCAGCACAGAGCCTGACAGGCTCGAACCTGTGAACTGGGAGATCATGACCTAAGCTGCCATGTAACCAACTGAGCCACCCAGGTGCCCCTAATAATTCATTAAACATTTTTTAAAATGTTTGTTTATTTATTTATTTATTTATTTATTTATTTTAAACATTTATTTATTTTTGAGACAGAGAGAGACAAAGCATGAACAGGGGAGGGTCAGAGAGAGAGGGAGACACAGAATCCGAAACAGGCTCCAGGCTCTGAGCTGTCAGCACAGAGCCCGACACGGGGATCGAACTCACGGACCGTGAGAACATGACCTGAGCTGAAGTCGGCCGCTTTACCGACTGAGCCACCCAGGCGCCCCTAAAATGTTTATTTATTTTTGAGAGAGAGAGAGAGAGAGAGAGAGAGAGAGAGAGAGAGAGAGAGAGAGAGAGGAGGGGTAGAGAGAGAGGGAGACAGAATCTGAAGCAGGCTCCAGGCTGTCAGCACAGAGCCTGATGTGGGGTTTGAACTCTCAGACTGTGAGATCATGACCTGAGCTGAAGTCAGACACTTAACTGACTGAGCCACCTAGGTGCCCTAATAAATTATCTTTTGAATTCACAGTTTTGGACTGCTACCTTCGTTATAAGCTAAGCAGAACAGTTTCTTATGACCTTCAGAGAAGTTCATATTACATAAATGTATGCAGAATATTTGATCATCTTTGAAATTTCACTCTTCTTTTTTCTCATAATACTAGTCATACCATGCTGTTAGTTTTCCTTATGCAGTATCTCTTGCTTTTTTTCTTTCCTTTCCATTTCCATGTTGCCTGCTTTATGCAGACTCTAGCCTAATGTATTATAGTGTCCTAACAGGTCTTTCTGCTTTTAGCCTCATTCCAAGCATCCTACACATTGTAACCAGATTAAACTTTTTAAAGCTCCGCTTTTATCATATAACTTTCCTCCAAAAAAAAAAGTTTAAATGTCTCCCTTTTTATTACAGAAGACAGTTACTGTTTTTGAGCTCAGCATTCGGGGCACTCCAGGTTGGCCCCGTGGTGGTTTTAGAGCTGTTGTGTCTCAGCTCAACCCCTATTCTGTTGTATTTTGCCCTGTGAGGCTGGGAGACTGCAGCTGCGTTCGTGCTTTGCCTGCTGGATCCTTGTTGGTTCCGCCAACAGGAGGTGCTAGAAGGATTCTGGGAGCTGGAGGGAGAGAAGGGACTTGCTGCTTCTTTTGCTTCCTGTCTGCTTGTGGCTCCTGTGATTGTAGTTCCAGCCCCATTTCTTCATTCTGGGTGCCACAGTGCTTTCCTGTAGTAGCTGTAGCTGAATCCAGTTTGCCATTTCCCTACACTTGGAGAACCAGCCTTCTTGAGTCCACTCACAGACTCAGCTCTAGCCCTTACTCAGAGGGTTCCTGTAACTTTTCAAAGTTTTAATTATTCTTCTCCCTTTGTCCCAGCCCTAGGGGTAGGTAATAGTGGCTTCCTCCAGTTGCTACATCTGTGATATCTTAGAGTTCTCTTTCACCCTTTCCAGTACTCAGTTAACAACTTTATGCCTTATGAACAATTCTTTATATTAAACTCTCTCAGTTAAAATAATTGGTGTGGTTTCTGTCTCCTGCTGGAATCCTCACTGATGCAAGCACCAAACCACGGCCACAACTGTTTAGACTTTATGCCCCAACTGGACCCTCTGCTCCAGTGAGAAAAGTTTGTACTTCCGTGGACCCCTGGGAGGGTATTTCCCTTTCCCAAAAGCTTGCTTATATCACCCCTTATCTGCAAAAGCTTTGCAACATCTGCCAATCTGAATCCTGTCTTTCAGAATCCAGGTAAAATTCCTTAGTCCTTTCTAAAGCTGTCATTGATCATGCCAGTCCACACAGTTCTCTCTCCCTTACCCAGATGACTCACTTGATACTTAGTCCCATACAGATAGCCTCCCCTATGTTCACCTAATACCTATTAGGTATTACAGATATGCTGTGTCCCATTGGTTTGTTTGTAAGTCAGTTGTTTAGACGTCCCAGTGCATTCTGTCATAGGGAAGATGATGTTACTCGTGGTGGTTTTAGCAATGCTAAAAATGGTGCATAGTTTTTCAGGCTGCTCCATATAAGCCCTTTTGACTCATAGTGGAAGTGAATTGTAACGATTCAGGACTGGAACCTAGCTATAATACGTATCATTATATTTTGGAAGAGTTCACCGGGTCCCATCTCATTACAGTGGCCGGCCCATGTGAATAGGGCATCCTTGGTTCTGGTGGTTTCAGCAGTGAGGGATCTGTTTGGGGAGAGATATTTGAAAGCCCTGGTGGCACTAGCACCTGTATCTAGTCTGGGGCTGCTTGGATGGTGGATTGTTTGAGGGTTGGGGTTTCTATGTCAGAGACTGCCTGGACCACATACATGTTAGCAGCTTTCTATGTGGTATGCCTTCCTAAGCCTTCATGAAGGGCAAGACCGTACCTTGTATTTAGTTCTTACACCGTGTTTAGCATGGAACCTTGGGCATAATAGACCTAGTTTTTCCAAAATATGCCTCCTGCTATTGCATAGCCATTCTCTCTGTATATACTTTATTTTCTTCAGATACTTAAAAAACGAAAACAAAAACAAAAAACAAAAACTTTAGACTGTAGCACTGGAGGTATCTGAAAAAGAGGATCAAGTACCCACATAAATAGTCTATCTACTGAACGTGCAATCAAATCTATTTCCTCCACAGGTAGGATCATTAAAATTAGCGTATAAATGGACACTTAAAAAAACAAAACACTTTCCTATGTGGAAGAAGGGAAGAGGCCAGAGTTCCCCTCAGCTGGCATGTTGTTCTGAGAACCTGATACCTATTGGTAAACTTCATAGTATGGTAGATGCATGATGGCCTAGGGATCTGTCAGTCCTGCATTCAAAATCATGTTGAACATTAGGTAAATTATTTGATTATTTGAATGTCAGCTTCCTCATTTGTAATATGGCGATAATCATATTACTTCGTGGAGCTGTTTTGAGGAATAAAAGGATAACATGTAAGGTATCTGGTATAGAACCTGGCAAATAATAGGTATTTAGGTATTCAATAAATGTTAGTTCCTTTTCCCTTTCTTTCAGAAATAAGCTTATGTGTATCTTGAGTTTAAAAAGACACATCCACTGGTGCCGTGACCTAAGACACATCCACTGGTGCCGTGACCTGTGAACCAAGGCCAAAAAGTAGACAAAGTAACACAAACATCAGACTTTGAGGATATGCCGTTCTCCTTCTATTGTTGTTTCTCTACCACTTTTGTTCCATGGATGTTGCACCAATAGGAAGCATGCAGACATTTTCTGGAATGGTGAGAGCATGAGCACCACAACTCATTTCTGATTACCTCCCAGGGGGTGTGTTCTAACTGACCTTTCTGGAAAGTATTAATAAATGTTTTCAAGTTTACAACTCCTGGGAAAAGGAGAAACAGGATGAAACTTCAGAAATCCGTGAAATTTTAGTCTTGGGGAGTCAGCATTAATTTGTATATAACATTCTTACTGAAGGGACACTGAAATCCTGAACCTTTTTTTCCAGGGAGCAAGCTGGGAAAACATTCAGTGATGCAACAGGCGATGGAGTTGCTGAAATATAGCCTGAGTTTTGGGAAATGAGTGATGTGTTAAATTGCTGGGACTCCAGGGGTGGTGATGCACCCGACCAGCTGTGGACTATGATTATTCAAAGTCTCCTGACTCTGGGACACCCAGTTTCTCATTATGAGCAATGTGGAAGATAATGATTTTCTTCAAGCTCATTTTCCTAACCGGATGTGTTTGTGCATACTATTTGAGATTTTTATTTTTTTTTCATTTGTTTTAGGTGTGCTTGTAATTGCTTTTTGAAGCCTTTTTATGATGGATACTTTAAAATTCTTATCAGATAATTTGAACATCTCTGTCATTTTGGCATTAGCCTCTGTTGATTATCTTTTCTCATTCAAGTTGAGATTTTCCTGGTTCTTGGTATGACAAGTGATTTTCATTTGTATCTTGAACATTTTGGGTATAGTGTGATGAGACTCTGGATCTTATTTAAATCTTCCGTTTTAGCAGGCTTCCTCTGATTCCATACTGGTGGGGGAAGGAGGTCCTTCCTTATTACTGCTGAGTGGGGGTGGAAGTCATGTTCCCCCCTCAGTCTTCTCTGACATTCTGTGGGGGTGAGGAGCAAAGGGGTGAGTGGTGTTTTATTATTGCTGGGGGTGGGTGGGATCAGCCTCTGCTGACAACATCCTGGCTGGAAGAGAGAGGATGTCTGTTACTGCTATCTAAACAGGGGAGAGAGTTCCCTAACTCCAGGGGGTGGTCACAGCCCTGGCTTCCCAGTCTGCCTCCTCTGACACCACCCTATCAGGTGGCTGGACCACTATGGCAGCAGCAGACTCTCGTAACGTAACTAACTCTCATCTCTTTTTTTCTTTTTCTTTCTCTTTAGAAAACTTTTGTCATATATACAAAAATAGAGAAGAGCATAGTGAACTCCATATATGTATCATATAAATTCAACAATTACATTTTGCCAGTCTAGTTTCATCTGTCTCTCCCAAACTTTCTTTTTATTGCTCATATATTTTACAGCAAGTCCCAGATATTATTTTACTTAGCAATACATATGTCATCTGGAATTTAAAAAAACATAATCTCAATTCCGTTATCACTCTTAGCAAAATTAATAACAATTCCTTCATATCATTTTATGTTAGTCTTCATTCAAATTTTCATGATTGTTTTTAAAAAAACTTTTTTCAGTTGGTTTTTCATATTGCAGCTTCCATCTTAAAAACAAACACTCCCCTCTTGGTAGCTGTTGCCTATTTTTCTAGTCTCCTTTATGATCAAATTCTGTAAAGGAGCTGTCTAAACTTACTGTCTAATTTCTCATCTCCCATTTTTTTTTCAACCCACTTGGATCAGGATTTTATTTCTATAGATTCACTGGAAACACTCAAGAATACCAATGGCCTCCATGTTGTCAAATTCAGTGGTTGTTTTTCAATATTTACTCAACTCTCAAGGAATTGAGAATGCTATTTAATTTTCTTCTGGAACACTTTTTTCCCCTTGGTTTCTGAGACATCATGCTCACCTCATTTTCTTATATCACTAGCTACTTATTCCTCCCCTTCTTGAGCTCTAAGTTTTGGAATACTCTAGGAAGTACTTAATCTTCTTCTCTTCAGTATATCTTAGATGATACCCAAAATTTATATGCCCATCCCCAAACTTTCCCCTGGTCTCCAAGCTACATGTCAAACTAGTATGTTCAGTGTCTTCTCTTTGATATCAAATGAGCATCTTAAACTTAACATCTCCGAATCAGGTTTCCAGATAAGGCTGTGTGCCTCCCTAAATTTTCCTCATTTCAACAAATGGCACAATAATTGTAAAAGGAAAGAGAGTAGTGAGTTAACTCGGCACTCTAAAGTTATCAGGGAAGACCCTTCTGAAGAGGTGATATTTGAGCAGAAATTAGAATGATGGGATGGATACATTCAGAAGGCAGCTCACGTTAGAAAACAAGAGAAAGAGAGACAGGGAAAGGCAGGGAGAAAGGAAAAGAGGAGAGAGGGATGTTGAGAGAAAGGGAGAGAGAGAGAGAGAAAGAGAGAGAGAGAGAGAGAGAGAGACAGATCCAGGAGTCATTCTTTCCTATTTATTTTTTTACCCCCACATCTGTCTCCCAACAAATCCTTTAGGCTCCATCTTCCGACAAATCTGGAATCTGGCAATCCCACATTATTTCCTTTCTACCACCTTTCCCCAAATCATTATCATTTTTCAATAGACCACTGCAGTTGTTTTCCAGGTGGTCTTCCACTGGAAGGTGATCTTTATCAGAACATTGACCTTTTTAATTCACTGATATACCCTCTTTGCACTTGCAACAAAACCTGATGGACATTGGTGTTCATTAAATTATTACTGAATAAATAAATGATCTCTTTACTTTCATTAAGCAGGGTAATCTTTTAATAAGGCTTAAGGCTCAATTAGTATTTTCTAGTAGTTTTGGGCCACACATTAAACTTAAAATCTGATTCTGAATTTACAAGATCTGACCACTGCTTACCTCCCCAGCTCATCCCCAACCACCTTTCCCCTTGCTTCCTCTACTCCAGCCACATTGGTCCCATTGATATACCTCGAATATGCCAAAAATGTCCCCGTTTTATGGATGCGTATGGTTGTTCCTTCTGCCTGGGACATTCTTTTCCCACATCTTCATCTACCTGGCTCCTTCTCATCATTATGGTTTCTGCTCAAATGTCTAGTCTTTGGAGCAGCCTTCCCTGACAACCTTACTTTAGAGTGCCATCTTAACTCATTACTATCTGTCCTTTACCATGATTTTTTTCCCTTCATAGCCCTTATTGCCAAAAGACATTTATTAATTTATGTCTTCATTGTCTATTATATTCATTAGAACATAAGATCCATGAGGTATCCATTTATGTAAGTCTAATTTAATAAATACTGTTGAATGAAGACATGCCTTAGTCCAGTAATATAACCTTCTTACTTTACAGGTGAGGACATTGAGGACCAGAGAGGTGGGGTTACTTGCCAAAGTCTGTTGTCAAGTTGGTGGCTGAGCCAGGATTCCACTGCTATCCTGTAGTGTCCCAGTCCTGAGCAAGTTTTTCTACATGGCATTGCCAGGAGGCCCTGAGAATTCTATTAATCCCATTCCCTGTCTGTTATAAATACACAGCTTGCTGCATGTTGTTATTTCACATCTCTAACAATAATGTAAGCTGGCTGGCACTTCCCAGGATTTCCCAAAGGGGAGAGGAGGAGCAGAACACCTCCGCTGGTTTCTCCTCTGAAATGGAGACTTTGCAACGTCAGCCACCGTGCCATTGTTGGACAACAATATGTGTCTCAGAGGCAAGGAAAAGTTCCCACACTCAGTGCTCACCAGACGCCTGGCTGGTGAGCACTGGTCTCCCATTACTCCTGGGTTCCTTGTTTCTTTTTCCTCTCTCTTTGTTATGTCATCTATTCATGACTGGGGCAAGATGCCATGCTATTCTTTCTCAATTCTGGATCAGTCTGTTATTAACTATTCTCCTTGGGTGCCCTATTCATGAAAACCTAACCACCCCCAGTTGCAGTAGGTGAATTCCGTGGAAAAGTGCAAGGCACATTTTTCCTGCTTGGTTTGTGCTTTTCCTGTGATTCAGCCATCTTCAGAGGGAGCTCTTCATCATATTACACTACTACTACGGCCTGTGTCTGCGGGTCCAAGGAAGCTAAGCCCAGTCCAAATTTTGTGGACGTTCTTAGGGAATATGAAAGCTAAGTTACAGCAAAGTGAGTCTGTGTGGTGGGTTTGCCTGGTCAATCTGTGGTTTTAAGAGACCTAAAAATCGAACTGTTCTCATGGTAACAGCAAGCTGGTAGAGGTTAAACATTTGTTCCTCAGGTCACTTTAGGTTAAATTTTAATTATACTCCAGGTGTATTCCCCAACCCTCCCTCCCCCAATTCTAACTTTCCTAGGATACTCTGATTTCTGGGTATCAGTTTCTCTACTCAATAAACAGGGCTCAGAATAACAACAAACCTGATAAAAATATGTTGTTTTGTATAGATTTTCCTCAACATATTATGGGGTTATATCCTGATAAACCCATTGTAAGTTGAAAATATAAGTCAAAAATGCAATTAATACACTTAACCTACCAAACATAATAGCTTAGCCTAGTCTACCTTAAACATGTACAGAACACTTATATTAGTTTATAATTGGGCAAACTAACACAAAGCCTACATAGTCCTATGCTGAAGTGTTGAATAGCTCATGTAGCTAAATACTGAACTGAAAGTGAAAAACAGAATGGCTGTATGAGTACAGAATGGTTGTAAGTGTATTGGTTGTTTACCCTCTTGATTGTGTGGCTGCCGTGGGGCTCCGGCCCACTGCCACTGCCCAGCATCATGAGAGATTATCACAGAGCATATCACTAGCTTAGAAAAAGATCAAAATTCAAAATTTGAAGTATGGTTTTTACTGAATGTGTATTGCTTTCACACCATAGTAAGGTTGAAAAATTTTAGGTCGAACCATTGTAAGTTTGGGACTGTCTGTGTATTTGTATTGTGCTTTTAGCTATTTTTAGAAGGGAACTGAATCCACGCAGAGCATCCTTTCACCTGCAGGGGTTAACTGAAGGATGTTGGAAAGTGGGACTCTAATTCATTTAACATGTGCTTGACCCATTTTCCTGAGGAGTTGTATACTTTTCCCCCCTCAGTTTAGGAGTTAGTTATATGTGTATGTATATATGTGCTGTGTGTGTGTGAGTGTGTGTGTATGTGTGCATATGAAACAACTGAACTGAGTTCTGAAATGTCTTTGTCAAATCATCAGATAAAGTGGAAATAGCACAATATTATGATTAAGGGCATCGAATCTGGGGCGTTGGAGCCAGAACGACCTGGATTCAAACTCTTGCTGCACATTTGCATACTTTTGTTTTGGATGAAGTTCCTTTTCCTTTCACACCCTTGGTTTCCTTACATGCAAAATAAAAGTTATTAATAATATCAACCTCATAGGGTGAGCATGAGGGTTGAACAATGTGTAGGTATATAGAAATATGTAAAATGCTTAGTATAGTTCTGATATATGGTAAGAAGTGTTCAGTAACTATTAGCTTTAATTACTCACACAATGCACAGTACCATAGAATCAGAGATAAAATAGAATTGGATATTTTCTAATATATCTCCTTCTATTTAGAATTTCATTGGTGCTTCCTCTCTCTGCCTAACTGCACACATTCCCCCAAACAAACTTCTCCCAGATACAATATGTTCATGGTGGCCCTTTGAAGGAAATCTCTTTGTTACTTGGTGGTCTTTTGGGGGTCCCACAGGCGTTATTTTTCTAAAGGACCTCAGTTCATACTTCCATATTTTTCCTCTCAGTTCAAGCTGTTTCTGAGGATGTAGAAAGGGCATAAGTTATTATGTGGAATTTACTGTCTCCATTCATCCTTGTAAATGAATAAAATCAACCTAAAATGCACACTATGGACACTAGGGAGAGAAAAAGAAGCATGGAAGTGGGTGAAGAGGAAAAGGAACGTGGAAATAGTGTTTTACCAGTTGGAACTGAGTTTGGCTACAGGTAACAAATTTCAAATAATGGCAGCTCAAAGAAGATAAAGCTTTATTTATGTCCTGTGGAAAAGTTCTGAGGGGGCGCCTGCGTGACTCAGTTGGTTGAGCATCTGATTTCGGCTCAGGTAATGATCTCACGCTTCATGTGTTCCAGCCCTACCTCAGGCTCTCCGCTGTCAGGACAGAGCCTGCTTCAGATCCGCTGCCCCCGCCCCGCCCCCACACCTCCCCTACTTGTGCTCTCTCTTTCTCAAAAACAAATAAACATTAAGAAAAAAAGTTCTGAGGAAAGTGGCCTGAGGTCAGTATGGCACTTCCTGGTCTTCTGTGACTGGACTCTTCTGTATTTCCTCTCTATCATCCTTGGTGTGTGACTTTTGGCCATAAACTCCCTTTATGGTCCATGATGGCTACTTTAGTCTTCATGTACATATTCTTGGAGACATGATAAAATAGATAAAATAAAGGATGCCCGGTTAATTTGAATTATAGGTAAATGTCATTTTGTAAGTATGTCCCAAACTGCATAAGATATACTAATACCAAAAACTTATTTGTTGTTTATCTGAAATTTAAATTTAACTAGATATCCTGTATTTTTATTTGCCAAATCTGTCAACCTATCACATTTTAGGTAGAAAGAGGCAAGAAAGAGGGAGGCCAAAGATCCCAAGGTTGTTCTTCCCAGTTGAGTGAGCTTCTTTTATAAGTTTCCACTTACATCTCTTGGTCACCCTTAGCTGTAAGGGAGAATGAATGTTAGTAAGGAAGGAGAGAATGCATATTGAATAGACTACCAGAAGATTTTGCCACTGGTGGAAATTTATTCCAGTGTTTTTCAGGTAGGCATCAGAATCTCGCAGCATGTTAAACACTTTCTTAACCGGGGGACATCTTAGCATCTTCCCTTCAACTTCTCCGCTTCTTTTGACCAGGCTAGCAGTGTTAGAAGTTCCAAAATAAGAGCCTGAGGACATTGTTCATCTTTCCAGAAGACTGCTTCAGATTCTTTTTGTATAGATCCTTTTTGTAAGATAGGATTCTATTTAAAACAGCAACAACGACAACAACAACACACACGTTAAAGATTTTTAGGAATGTCTCTCTCTAACTTTTCAGTAAAGAAGATGTATGGTTTGGGGCTCTGTGCTGAGTATTGATCCATTCTAAGTAGTGTCACCTTCACAGTATCTCCTGAGACATAAATTTAAAACATAAAAAACGCCCTTAAAATAGTTTAAAATAGGCCAACAGGCTTCAATCCAACAAAATATAAGAATTGGACTTTTCAATCTACCATACTTTGTATTCTCTCATTTTGGTCATAATAAGAATTAATTTATTGTTAAAAATCAAAGGAACTTTTTTGAACCACAAGAAGAGAATATTCAATATGGTGAAAGGTAACACTAGTTAGCAAGCAAGTAAACAAATAAGGTTATAAAAATGGTGTATTTTAATCCTTAGAAAGCTAATGTCTTCAAACAATCATCTTTAAAAAAGCTTTTTTGTTTTTATTTATTTATTTTGAGAGGCAGAGACAGTACAGGTGGGGGAGGGGCAGAGAGAAGGAAAGAGAATCCCAAGCAGGCTCCATGCTGTCAGCGCAGAGCCCAATGTGGGGCTCAAACTCACAAAACCGTGAGATCATGACCTGAGCCGAAACCAAGAGCCAGAAGCTTAACCAATTGAGCCACCCAGGCACCCCTAAATAATCATCTTCTTAAAGAATTCTGGCAATTCTCTTCAGATCCAGAGCTGATGTAGTAGTTTGGCAGTGGGAAATCCACATGACAGGTTTGATGTTGGATTATATCATACATTGGCTAGAACTGGGCAGCAGTAATGGCATAAGGGCAGCCTAGTTGCACTCCTTGATAAGCGATGGTCCAGCAACAAAAGCATGTAAATTGAGTCTGGCAGGAGGAGTGTGGGGCTGGTAGATGTGAAAGACACTGTCTGGTGGTAAAGCTAAGCAGACAGTCCGCCTGAAGCATTGCTCTAAGAAGACTAGCTAGAAAAACAAACCCAGGTACTTGCCCAGGTATTTGAGCATGCAAGTTGGAATAAAAGAGAGATGAAGCCTCTTAGAGGCTCAAGATCCATAGTGGAGTGACAAGGGCTTTTTATATCGCTCATTCAGCCTTTCCTGTGTGTAGAAAGAGGCAGTTAAGAGCACTGTGCTGGTTTGGATGAGGGCCAAGGAGACACAGCATGGTAGTAAAAAGTTGGGTGATTCCTATTTTCTGGGGACTCAGTCCCAGGACTTTGAGTGCAAAATTGGTACAGTCCTGGCCACCCTATGAAGAAAGAGCGTGTTTGTGAAGTTACAGGTGGACTTTGGGCCCGGTGGGCCTGTACAGTGAAGAATCATCAGTTATCAGAGTTGATAGTATCCTCAGAGGCTGGCCATATAGGCAGACATTTTAACTCAATTTAGATCTCTTTAGGCTCTCCCCAACTGGCAGTCTCTTCGTGAATACTTCTGGGTGGTTTCACTTTCTAGGTATTGTCATGCTACTGGAGAATTTTTTAAAATGAAAGGTTACAGTTTTTTGTTCTCTTTTATTTTGATCTATCAAGGAACAAAAGACCTTCATATACATTTCAGTCCCAGAATAACTAAGCATCTACTCACTGTGTTATAATTACTTAAATATCAACATTAGAGCAGAGATGCATGAGAAGGATGACAGGATTTAAAGCCAGACGATCTGGGTTTGAGACTCACCTCTGTCATGCATGAATTCTTTGACCATGCCACATTAGGAGGCTCAGGTTAAGTGACCTGGTCAATCTGGCAAAGCATTGCAACCAATGACCTAAAATCCATGCCCCACCCCACCAAAGCAAGCCCAAACTCTGATTTCGTCAGAGTTCCTTGCCTCCCAAACTGTAATTCCTTAGGTTTTGGCTAACATAGCGCTAATGTTGAAACAGAAATCTGGTGGTCCTACTGATACTCTTCAGGCTATCATGACACCAAAGAATTTAAAGAGGCCCATATCTTGATGACATATCTTTTTAGCTAAAAAATGTGCATATTATTATTTTGCATGTGCAGCCCAGACTGTAACTTCTTAGTTCGCTTTAACTGCAGTCCCATGACTGACACAGATGTTATTGCTCCCCAATTACAGTGTTTTCTGCTTGGAGGCATCTTGTCTTGTGTAATATATCATGAGCCAGAGCCCCAGTGCTAAACATTATTTAGAAATTTATGATCGTACCTTCTGAGGCAGAGAGGGCAGCCATAGCTCACTTTGGACTTGGAAAAGCACTCCAGGTTTTCCCTCAGCTCTTCCCCCCCCCCCCTCTCTTTTCTTTTTCTGCATTTGCTCATTACTATATCTTTTCAATTGAGGGATGGCCTGGATCCTGCCATGTAAATCAAAGAAGAGAGGGCCTGACTCAGCCGCTTGGCCTGGGTCACCTGGAACCCATTATGATACAGGATCATAAACACCTCCATTTTCCCTTCAGAGAGAGACCAGACCCACTGAAGTTAAGCTACCTGCATAAGAGTTGAGTGCGATCAGCTGTACTTAATCTTTAAATGTCCAACACGCTGATAACCTTTGGTTTGCTTTGATAACTACAGAATAAATTCTCACTGCATCGGATACCGGCACTCTGGTTTCTATTCAAGGCTGTGGTGCAGATGTCATGGAATCTTAGGCTGGACAGCAGTCCTTGGAGATCTCTGGGGCCAGTTACTGGCTTTCAGGCACTTAATTTCTAAGCCTCCCTCTGCCAACACTAAATTTCCTCAAGGAATGACACAGTGTTTGTGCATTACCAAGCTTTAGGTCCTATACAGGGTGAAAAACATTTGGAGGTGGGAGAAAGGGGAGACAAAGAAACATCCATCAAATTCAAAGCTTTATGACACAGTGTGACAGAAGGAACACTAATCTGAGTTTCGAGCATCTTGGGTTTGAATCCAACTCTTCTCTTCTTGCCCTGTCTCACTTTTGAGCTGTGTGATTTGGGGAAAATGGTGTTAACTCTTTGGGCCTTAGTTTTTCTCCTCTGTAAAGTGGATGGGAATGGTTAGTGCTTCTCAAATTTTCACATATATATGAATCACTTGGGGATCTTCTAGATATCCTATGAGGATTAAATTAGTTAATACATATAAAGCTGTTAGAAGAATGGCTGGCTCATAACACTCTATAAATATTAATTTTATTATTATTTAACATAATATATTGTATTTATATAAATATTATATATTTATTCTCATAATATAATGAGAACTTTCCCATGTCATTCAAAACCACTTCAGAAATATAACCTTATCTAGACTTTGAAATATCCTCTTGTAGAACTCTAATAATTTATTTATCCATTTTTTTATTTTTCTCTGTTATAATGCTATTCTGAAAATCTATGTATGTGATTTTTTGCCCATAGACATGTTCTTACAGGTAACATGGAGTGAAACTAACAGGCTTCACTAAGGTCCAAGCTAAAAATCATTGGTGGTGGTGGAATTAACTTCAATTTCATTGCAATTTGGCAAACATGTATTGCATACTTCAAGTGGGTCAGGCACTGTCCTGGGTGTTAGGCACAGAGTGGAAAACAAGACAGGTATGAGCCCTGTCCTCAAGGATTTTATACTCTAGCAGCAAAATCAGACAACAAAGCATGATGAATGTTAGGGAAAGTAGACGGAGCACACAAGGGTGCCTAATTCAGGAGAAAAGGCCCTTTAACCGGAGTCTGTATGGATAAGGAGGAGGTATCCAGAGAAGAGGAAGGGCAAGAGCTGAGAGAATAGGAGGTAGAGATAACTATTTATATTCTTCTGTTTATATCCTAATGGCTTATTTATGAAGCTATTGGCTACTGTCTTAATTTGAATCTGTTAGAACATCAAAACTCTTTGTTGAGTCTATCAAAACAATTAATTGTATGTCTTATTTTGTTCCTCCTTGAGCTTAAGCTAATGAAAGTGTAAATACTGTTAGTAATAGACTAAAAGTCTCTAATTGGGCAATTAAATAGATCAGGCATTTAAATAGTTAGAACCTGTTGTTGACCGTGTCACTGTCTAGTGAAATGATGACTATAATAGACACTAGTGGCAACATATATGTACCTTCAAAACTATAGTAATAATGTGATTAAATTTTAAAGGTTAAAAAATAACTATGATGAAAAGTTTTATAAATAATAATTTATTGAGCTTTTGCCTTAGATAATCAAGTAGCTTAGTCAGGCATGACAGTTTGTATTATATTTGATTCCAGTACTGTCTTGTCACTACAGTGATATAGTTATCAGGACTTTGAAACTTGGTGGAAATCTATTCCTCATTTATTGGGATAAATCCTAGCTGTTGAAGATCTCAGTTTTATGGGATTATAAATGCTTCATAGTTTTTTTACTCTTGTCAATTGGAAGGTTGAATCAAACTAACTGATACATTTATAATCACCAAAATTATATAAAAAATGCAGATTCAGTGTTCTCTGTGCTTTTGCACACCCCTTTGAAGGTATATTTCTGGAATTCAGGAATATTTGAGGCTATAATTTGTTATTGATCGTAGCTTGTGTTGGAATTGGAAGTGGGTAGAAGGGTTTGTGTCTGTTTTCTCCTCATCCTGAATCATTTACTCAACAAGCCCTCAAGGTAGACATTTCTGTCATCACCTCTCAGCAAATTAATATCAAATGCATCTAAGAACTACCATAAATTCTTATTATTGGGCTAAAATAATCTTAATTTATATTAATCTTTATCATAATTCTTTATGCAAATAGTTTCACGCTGAATTTACATTTACAGCCTACAGATATAAATTTCCTACAGGTAATAGAAAGTTATATGGTAATAGGAAGTTATTGTGGAGGTATTGTGAAATAGTAAAACTGCATGGATTTTGAAGTCATACAGACAGACCTCAGCTCAATTATGGCTCCACTGCTTATGAATTATGCAATCTTGAGGTAAATAAAAAATCCTGTTGTGTCAGTTTCTTCATATATAAAATGGATATTTGTATGTGTATGCACATATGTGGATGTCTGTCTACACAAATATAGGTAGATGTTTTTCTAAATTAGCAATTAAACTCTATGTAAAGTAATTGAAAGTATTATTAGAACAATTAGACTGCAGTCTGATACCTAGAAGAATATACAAGCTTGAAATTAGAAGACTTTGAAATCTGTAAGTGAAAATATGAGTAATACTGTGTTGGCTAAATTTCAGTGATTTAATAATCAAGACAAACTACAAATTAACTAGTGCTATAATTGAGACCAAATTTGCCTAGCTTGTTTTATTATAGTCCCTTCTCTCTTTGATATCTAAAGATGAAACCCTTTCTCTGATTCCATTCCTCTGCAATAAAGCTCCTTATTCAACTGACTTCCCTGTGTTTCCAGCATGATTTTGTAATAGTCATCCTAGTCCTTTCTGTGTTTTAGGACCTTCCTTTGCTTCCCCACCTTCATGCAGATTACTGTTTTTAGGGAGTTTCTAGTCTAATGGAGAAGAAGGACGTTAAAGTAATTATCATAAAGTGAGACGAGTGTTATATGAAATTTACAGGGTGCTGTAACAACAGAAAGTGGGAGAACCTAATAGGGCATTTCTGAGAAATGTCATTTATTCATTCAACAAATATTGGGTGAACGCTTAGTATGGAACAGACATGTATTAGACCTGGTTGGATATTTAAAGGAAACATAACAGACATAGTCTGTAAAAATGATGTTTAGGTTGGAACCTGAAGAATGAATAGGAAATAACTATGTGACAGGAAGTAGGAGAGGAGGGCTGTTTTTAGGAGATAGCTGGAGGGCTGAGTGATGGTTTAATGTAGAGTAAGAGCAAGTGAGCTGAGTCCGTGATAGCTCTGGCTTTCTGTCTTGGGTAGCTGGGTAGATGGGAGTGCTGTTTATTGAAATGATAAATAGCAGGCTTAGGGAGTGAAGGGTTAGAGATACATTCATTTATTTATTTCATCATTACTTATTGACTGTATCCTGTTTACCAGGCCCTGTTTTAGTATTAGGAATACAATAATGAACAAAAGGGACCAAAATTCTTGCTGTGATGTAGTCTATAATCTAGTGCAGGGAAATAGACAATAAATAAAATATATAGTATGTCACATATAGTATGTCACATATTATAAGTGTTACAAAGAGAAAGATATCAGGAAAAGTGGGTAAGAAGTGCTAGGGTAGGGGGTGGGTTACAGTTTTATATAGGATTTTCAGGGAAAGCCTTATGAGGAGGTGATAGTTGGTTAAAGTCTTTAAGGATGAAAGTAAGAAAGCAAGTGCTTATATCTGGAGGAAGAATAGACAAAAGAAAAGCAAGTGCAAAGGCCCTGTGGTTGGAGCATGTCTGGTCAGTACAGCTAGAGTGGTCTGAGTAAGGGAGAGAGTAGTAGGAGACATGGTCACAGAAGTGAAAGAATGGAGACAGGTTATGTAGGGCTTTGTAAGCCATTGTAATGCTTTAGGTTTTTACACAGAGCAGGATGTGCAGACATTGAAGGGTTTTGTGTAGATGACATCTGATATGTATTTTAGAAATATCACTTTGTCCCAAGTGCCTCAGTTGTTCATTCAGTTAAGCGTCTGACTTTGGCTCAGGTCATGATCTCATGGTTCGTAAGTTAGAGCCGTACATTGGGCCGTCTGCTGATGGCATAGAGCCTGCTTCTGATCCTCTGTCCCCCTCCCCCTGCCTCTCCCTTGCTTGCTGTCACTCTCTCTCAAAAATAAATAAAGATTTAAAAAAATCTAAAAAATATAGAAATATCACTTTGACCAGGTCAAACTTTGGACAGACATGTTGAGTTTGAGGACTCATGGGCCATCCCAGTGGGTTATTGATGAGACCATCTGGGAGAGTGTACCAAAGGTAAGGCACAGCAGTCCTGGGATGATGCCTTGCGGGGTTTGGGAGAAGAGGAGTCTGTGACTGAGATGGCAGAAGGTAGGAGGAATCTCAGCAGACAGTGGTGTCAGGGGGCCCAGGGAAGAGCCCTGAGAAGCATGGGGGTAATCAGTACCCAGAACATGCTAAGAGGTCACACAAGGACATAAAAGGGTCCATCAGATGGGGAACTTGAAGACCTTGGTAAAATCAGGTTCAATGGAGTGGCGATGGAGATGATGGAAGAGGAAGGTAAAGGAATTGATAAAGGAGCACTATGTCTCCAAATTTGGCTGTGACAGGGAGCAGAAGATAGGGTAGCAGCTGAAGAAGGGGTTTTATAAGATGGAAAAGACTCAAGTATGATTAATGTTGATAAAAAGAAGCTATCACTGAGGAGAAGAGAGGGGGGAGTGATAGAGGACATGAGATTCTCAAGAAGGTAGGTGGGAGGGAGTGCATGGGATCCGAAGTAGGGTAGAGGCATTCAGTTTAGAAGGAAGAAGGGACACTTGAGGGGATCACAAAGGGATGGAAGAGGGGCTGCCACTTGGTGAGAATGGGAAGTGTTGGTAATGTTTTACCCACATACATAATTGTCTCATATACATGGGGTGGCATGCTTTTATGGTGGGTCGAACATGAGAAGTGGGTAGCAGCTACTGAGGCTACTGACCACCACATGATAGAGATAGCAGTTACTCTATCCTTGTTTCCCAGGAGCCCAAGAAGTTGGACCTATTCTTGAGTGTGCCTTTTTAAAAAAATTTTGTATTTGTTTTTGAGGTATAGTTGACATGCCACATTATGTTAGTTTCTGGTGTACAACAGAATGATTTAACAATTCTATAATTACTCACTGCTCATCACAATAAGTGTAGTTACCATCTGTCACCATAATGTCATACAACATTATTACAGTATTATTGACTATATTCCCTATGCTGCACTTTTCATCTCCATGACTTAATTATTTTATAACTGGAAGTTTGTACCTCTAACTCCCCTTCACCTATTCATGCATCCTCCCACCCCTGTCCCCTCTGGCAACCACCAGTTTTTTTTTCTGTATTTATGAGTCTGTTTCTGTTTTTGTTTGTTTTTTAGATTCCACATAGAAGTAAAATCATATGGTATTTGTCTTTGTGTGATTAATTTCACTTAGCATATGCCCCCTAGGTCCATCCATGTTGTTACAAATGGTAAGATTTCATTCTTTTTGATGGTGGAGTAATATTCCATTGTGTGTGTGTGTGTGTGTGTGTGTGTGTGTGTGTGTGTGTGTGTATAAAACATATACATATATATACACACACTGCATTTTCTTTATCTATTCATCCATCAATGGACACTTGTTTCCATATCTTGGCTATTATAAATAGTGCTGCAAAAAAATAGGAGTGCATGTATCTTTTCAAATTAGTGTTTTCATTTTCTTTAGGTAAATACCCAGTAGTGGGATTACTGGATCATACAGTATTTCTACTTTTAATTTTTTGAGGAACATCCATACTGGGTTTTTTTTTTTTTTGCACCAATTTACATTCTTACCAACAGAGTACAAGGTTTCTCTTTTCTCTATATCCTCACTAACACTTGTTATTTCTTGTCTTTTTAATACTACCCATTCTAACTGGTGTGAGGTGATAACCTCATTGTGGTTTTGATTTGCATTTCCCTGATGATTACTGATGTTGAGCATCTTTTCACATATCTACTGGCCATCTTTATGTCTTCTTTGGAAAAATGTTCATTCAGGTTCTCTACCCATTTTTAATTGGATTATTTGCTTTTTTTGGTGATGAGTTGTATAAGTTCTTTATCTATTTTGGATATTAACTCCTTATCAGATATTTCATTTGCAAATATTTTCTCCCATTCACTAGGTTGCTTTTTCACTTTGTTGATGGTTCCCTTTGCTGTGAAAAAGCTTTTTATTTTGGTGTTGTCCTAAAATTTAATTTTGCTTTTGTTTCCCTTAACTGAGAAGACATAGCCACAAATATGTTGCTAAGGCCAATGTCCAGGAGATTTCCTGCTTATGTTTTCTTTAAGGAGTTTTATGGTTTCAGGTCTCACATTTAGGTCTTTAATCTATTTTGAATTTATTTTTGTGTATGGTGTAAGAAAGTAGTCTCTTTTCATTCTTTTGCATGTAGCCGTGTACTTTTCCCAACACCATTTGTTGAAGAGACTGTCCTTTCCCGTTGTATATTCTTGCCTCTTTGGTTGTAGGTTAATTGACCATATAGATATGGGTTTATTTCTGCACTCTCTGTCCTGTTCCATTGATCTATATGTCTATTTTTGTGCCAATACCATACTATTTTGATTACTACAGCTTTGTAGTGTATCTTGAGAGCTGGGATTGTGATACTTCCAGCTTTGTTCTTTTTTCTCAAGATTGCTTTGGCTATTGTTTTTTTTGTTTTGTTTTGTTTTTTGTTTTTGTTTGTTTTTTGTAGTTCCACACAAATTTTAGGATTATTTGTTCTAGTTCTGTGAAAAATGCCCTTGATATTTTGATAAGGATTGCATTGAATCTATAGATTGCTTTGGGTAGCATGGACATTTTAAAAATATTAATTCCTCCAAACCATGATCATGGAATATCTTCCATTTGTTTGTGTCATCCTCAGTTTCTTTTTATCAATGGCTTATAGTTTTATTATACAGGGCTTTCTCCTCCTTGGTTAATTTTATTCCTAGGTCTCTTAATCTTTTTGGTGCAATTGTAAATGGGATTTTCTTAATTTCTCTTTCTGCTACTTTATTGCTAGTGTATAGAAATGCAACAGATTTCTGTGTGAGTGTGCTTTCTTTTTGCTTGCAGAGTATTAGTTGACCATCTGACAGGAAATGGCCTAATATGGAAAGAAAAATCATTTTCATCTCATCATCTTGTACTGTTATTTCAGTTCAGTTCAGTTATATTTTGCAATAGTATTCTTGCAAGGATTCATATTACATGCTTTAAAAACTTCTATTAAACAATATTTTTCACAGAATTTTGATTAACTTTGGAAACTTATGACTAATTTGTTAGTTATGATTCAGCCAAGTGGAATTTTCCTAATTCTCTCTAAAACCCACTCAAAATGAATGTAGCTTAGCAGACTACAATATATCCCCCCACCCCTCTTTTGCTTCAGAAGGCTCACTTCAACAGGTGTAGGTAAGAAGAAATCTAAACTTAAATGTAAACTTGCCTTTAGTTAATTCAGAGTGTTATCAAATATTTTAATTTTTTTCTTTTTTTTAATGTTTATTTATTTATTTTTGAGAGAGAGGGAGAGAGGGCATGAGAGTGTAAGCAGGGGAGGGGCAGAGAGAGAGAGAGAGAAGAGGGAGAATCCAAAGCAGGCCCTACGATGTTAACGCAGAGCCGGATGCGGGGGCTCCATCTCACGATCCATCAGAACATGACCTGAGCGGAAATCTAGAGTCGGACACTTAACTAACTGAGCCACCCAGGTGCCCAAATATGTTAATTTCTTAATCTGTATTTTTAATTTTTAACTTTGCCCTTTTCATGAATTTGCTGAAATCAAATAATACTTTGCCACTCAGTCTACACAGGAGAATTATAAGGATTTTTTCCTTCATATGTAAATGGAGAAAAGCACAATATGAACCATGGCCTATCTAACAATTTTTGAAGATTCAATTCTAAGCTTAATTTTGACAAAACCACTTTAGGAGTTTAAGGGAGTTATTTCACACTCTTGAATTGATCTTGCCAAACCATTCCTAGCCTCGAGTCAAGTTAAAGTCTATTAATAGAGGGAGGGGTAAAAACAAAAATTCCTATTTAAAAGTATGGCTTCTTCTTCTTCTTTTTTTTTTTTCCTGAAGAGATGTCTGTTATTTCCTTTTTGTCACTTGGTACAAACCTTTGGATTAAATAACTTCAATATCGATTGAAAAAATTATTAATGCGGTTGACTTGCTTTGTTTTGGCTTTATGGTTTATATGTTTCTTTTGATACAGTGAGAAACTGTACACACACACAGCTTTTTTATCTAATGAAGTGTGATAATTAGGGAGAAGTTCTAGGGTACTGGTGATACCACCTTTAAAGGATATGTTAGGACCTGCCTTCTCAGGAAAGAACTAGAAGGAGGTTAACTGTCGAACTGCTGTCTAAGCAGGAAGACTCATATCACTCTCAGAGTTGTGTTGATTTAACAAAAGTATTATCCATAGGGAAGGAGACTGAGGGATTGTAAAATAGTTGACCTTTGAAGTGAAGTCATTGCCTTTTAAGTTTGAAGTCACAGATACACATAGTTGTATTAATTAGTACATGGGGAAGCCTTTGCTTCTTAACATTTAAAAAATTATAGTCCTTATATTTCTGTTTGTAGAATTTCCAGACTCCTCCAAAGCAAATATCTGAAAAAAAGTTGCATTATAAATTATTTTGAAGTTTCTCTTTGTACAACTAAGCAATATGTCAAACATTTCATATATCTTCTGACTCAGGCACCTACTTAAACCTTTCTCCTTTTGTGTTTGATTGTAAAAAAGAGTCCTCAAATAAGGAAATGAAGACATTTGCTGGTTTTCCCTGGAGCTTTAATCAGTTGATATTCAACAGGTGTTTTTATTTTCTGGGCCTTAAAATCTTTCTGGATGGGATAGTGGGAGAAATATTTGTGAATACTCTCTTGGTTAGCAAATAAATCTTTGTTCTTTTTGTTTTCTCCATTTCTTTTCTATATTCTTAGCTCATCATCCTCCCTTCCTGTACATGCCTCCAAAGTTCTTGTTCCTTTTCCTCCATCGAGGGTAGAAAAATGCTGTCAGAACGAGTTGATTTGCAGCCACCCATCCATGACATGGCTGAGGACACAACCCGAATGTCCTCAGGTTCCATAGCCTATGAGTACAAATGAGCTCACATAACATTACCACCGGAGTCTGCTGTCCATAATTGTTTACACTTGAATCTTATAGTACCCTACAAAGCTCCCCTAGGCATTTCTGGCAGTTTTCAGGGCTGTCTGGTATTTTACCAGATTGCATCAATGCCATTTGGGAATGGTTCCTCTGGGCCTCTAGGTGATCTACTTGGGCACTTGCTATACCCAGCTGAGCTCCATTCAGTGCTCTGCTGTTTCTTTCACCATTCCCCTCTGCCAGGCATAGCCCTGCCCTGGTCCAGACGCTGTTTCTCTGTATTCTTTTGGCTTTCCCTCTAATCCCATCTTTTCAAAGCAGGTGAAAAAGCTCAGTTAACAAGCTCGGTAGGAAACCAATTCCCTGTTTCTGTGTGGATCAGAAGAAACTTTTCTTCCTTTTTAGTCTAATGCAAGAGCCCTCAGGCAGAGTAAACTCATGCAAAAGATCAGAATCCCGGGTGAAGTTTATGTGGAATACCTTGGTACAATAATTTCTTAGCCTCTAAAATACAACATGAATTGAAACAAAACAAACATTTCTTGAGCACCTACTTTGTGCTCTGCTCTATGCTAGGTACTTATTATTGTTATTTCATTTAATCCTTATAGCCCTTTGCACTATGCTGTTGATTGTTATTCTCATTTTGGAGATGAGAAAACTAGGGCTCAAATAGGATTAGGAATTCATTTACCAAAGATCACAGAGCCGATGGGGGTGGAATTAATATATGATTCCAGGCTCCATGATTACCCTCTTGCACATTGCCTCTCACTCTGGAAAATAAATTACTTTCATCGCAGCAAAATACATCTTAGCTTTTAAGGAGAAAAACTGCCCTAAAGAGAACTGCCCTAAAAACAACTCATTTTTTCTGTAAAACTAAAACTGATCAAAATAAAGTCTTAATTAAAGCAAAAAAGATGTAAACACTCTTGGCTAAGGCGGGTTAAGTGGTGTGTTTATACATCCATCATTATCACTATTATTTTCGGTATTTACAAGAATAGTTAAATGACATAATTCATGTGAAAGTGCTAGGAAGGCATCAGGTTATTATGTGGAGATTGCAACATGAGAATGAGTAAGGAATTGCCTTGTTACATGGAATTTATATTATCCTAGCCTTGTAGGTTGGTGGGATATTTGTACAGTATTGTGAATCTTTACCTGTTCGTTAAACAAACATAAACTCAGACTTTGTGGCTGCTGATGTGACACTTTTCACCGACAGAAATTGTCTTAAAAGATTCTTTCCAAGGAACTTAATATTTTGTAGATCTTTTATACTTGTTCCAGGAGCCAAAACCCTTGAGTTGCTGCTCTGTTGAATGAAACATAATACAAGAGAGTTAATCTTGCAATAGTTCCTGTAACTGTGACTAGGGAAAAGGAAGGGAGTGGAGTTTCACAGACAGTCCTCAACCGCAGAGAATGTGTGTGTGGTGGTGGGCAGAGAGAGGCTGGAGCATGTGTAGAAACTGAGGTAGTGGGAAGGACTTTTGGAAGACAATCTCTGGGACCAATGTTGATAATTTGGTTTCACTACTAAGTGATAGCTTTTAGAGAGGACGTTGTTTCACTTTTCTATATAAAAATTTGAGTATTACTTTCTGTTTAACTTCCTCTGCAGTGAGGAGGGATGAGGGATATCTTTATGCTTTAGAGCTTCCAAAAGCCTTTCCAGAGCTGTATCCTTTCTAAATCCTAAAACAAGGTAACATATTAAGTTGCTACTCATAATTTTTTTTGACAGGTGGAAATATGATTTAAAGATAAGTGACTCAGAGCAGCTGTTGGAACCTAGGCATCTGTAGGCTGAATCCCTCCCTACTGTGACCCAGAGCTCTTTTACAAATTTGGGAGCACTTCCTTTCCTCCATACACCCTTAGCTTCAATGAGTGCTAAAGTGCTGTATGGAATTCAGTTATAGTAAAGTGTTAGTATTTTTCAGATGGCATTAAAGAGAGATGGCTAAAACACAGGAAAACCCGAAAGCAGTAAAAATGGTACAACTTTCCAATATCTCAGCCTTCTACTAGCAGCCCTACTCTTGTTCTAATCTCCCAGTTCAGAAAAGCCATCTTTAACTACATCCCCTCCTTGTTTTGCTCCATGTTGCTGGCCCTAACTGGTATCATGGAGGGAATGTGGCAAGTGTGAATGCTGTTGTGGGCATGCAGGTCCATTATTACCAATATGATGTTTACTGTGCTATGGTACTTTTACCATTTCTTGCTTTTTGGATTACTTTTATGCCAGGGCAGGCATAACTAGTGTCTCAGAAATTCTCTGACTACAAGGAAGAGTAGATGAGAGATAACTCTATGGAAATTATGATTGATGCCAAATCTACAGCTTTCCCATCTATACAGAAAAACCAGTTTTCATCACTGACTTTGCTACGTCTGCAAAGATGATGGAAATAAAACTACTTCTGACATTGTAGTTTTCCCTCACTAGTTGAGAACCAACCTAATAAGAGAAATGTTGAATGCCAAGCAAGTAGCTATTCAAATGAATCCCACAAGAACAGGAAACCAAGTGGAAATCCAAATATAAGCTGTGCCCTAAAGTTGCCATCAATAATCCCTGAAGTGAGAACAATGAAATTAGAATATTGTTTGGGTTGCCTTCCCACCTGATAACTGAACAAGGAATCAGCCTGTTTTCATCATTTCCAGTTCAAGAGCTAATGAGGTGGAGAAAGTCCAACAGAAACTGGGCAGTGACGTTTGCTCCTTTGTCAATGACAAACGCATGTGGCAATTTCCTGGCCTGCAAAAACATCCCAATAAATCTCCTCTGTATACCATTAGGAAGAAGTTGTGTAGAACTGGGTGGACTTCAGAAGGCTGCTAACCTTGGGCAGCTCTGTTGTTATCCTGCTCTTATTGCTCAATGGAAAATTCAGTGGAATTGCTAAGTAACAAGACTAGGTTCAGGGCCATAAATCTCTGAAAGATGCTCACTGACATCTATGGTGCTCTGTAGAGTGGATTTACCAAGGTCATTCTTGCTGAGCTTCCTTTGAGTTGGAGGCTACAGCTTACTGTCAGGCCCAGAGCCAGGCTCTTAATCATTGAGGAAGCCAGAGGGCAAGGGGCGGGAGGTCATGAAAGGTAACTTTAGGCCTGGTCCCAGTGTCAAATGGAGACTGGGAGGAAGTCCCATGCAAGAAAAGCAGCTCATTGGGGTCCTCCCACCTTATCTGAGGGCTCTCTCCGCACAGGTTGCTTTAGCTTTATTACTCAGTCCTCGGGGACTTCCCACCATTCACTGAATCAAGTATAAACTTCTGGCCACTGTCTTCAAATTCTTCTCATTACATTTTAAACATCTGTGCATATCTTCTATTCATTCTTGGACCTAGCCACAGTCTTCTGATTGCTGCAGCTGGCTTTGTCCCTCGTAAAGCTTAGTCACCCATTGTCATTGAGTCATCGAGCAAATGGTTGAGTTCCCCTGCTTTGAATTTGTTATGGTTGACAAAAATACCAAAGGAAAGGAGAGACTAGCAGGAGCCAAAGGCTTATTTGGAAGCCCTTTTGTAGCAGCATTAGGACAGAGGATGAGAACCCAACCAAGGTAAGGAATCCAGCCAGCAGGAAGATTGGGCTCACTCTGTGGAGGTGGGAAGGTGTCTTGGAGCTGTTGCAGAGTTACGATGGGAAGATTAGGGACTCTGGAGCACTAGAACTATATGTGTATGGTTAATAAGTACTAAGGTGTTACTTCATTTGCTCCTTACTGCAGTGTCATGATAGACAAAGCAGGCACTATCATTCTCACCTTTGAGGTGATAAACTGACATTTTGAGAGATGACCAGACCTCGTCCAGTAAGTCTGAACTCCAGTCTTGTGATCATCAACTGTATCTGTTATGTACCAGGGGCCAGCAGTATCTTTCGTAAAGTCCTAGGTTATAAATATTTTAGGCTTTGTGCATCACATGGTGTTGTCACGACCACTCAACTTTGCCATTGTAGTACAAAAGGTCTATACTCAATACACAAACAAATGGGTATGTCTGTGTTTCAGTCATCTTTACAAAGTCTTGTTTACAAAAGTAGGCAGTGAGCAGGATATGGCCTGTGGGCCATAGTTTGCAGATTTCTGTCCTATGCCATAATACTATAAATCACCCTATGTCATGAGTAAGGATTCATGGGCCATTAGATGGATTGGTAAATTTGAATTCTCAAAATGTGGATATTAAATAATGGAGTGTAAAGGAACACAGCCTAACCTAATATGATTCAGATAAGAAAGAAAGAAAGAAAGAAAGAAAGAAAGAAAGAAAGAAAGAAAGAAAGAAAGAAAGAATATAGGGAAGTTAGTCAGTGTGCAGGTTACTTAATAGTGAGGTGGCAGGGACCCAGGAGATACCCACAGCAGGTAAGGGAAGTGGATGATGCTGATCAGGTGATTTCCCAGGTGCCTCTGCAGTATAAGTGCCCTGGGAACCCTGTGGATCTTTTCTCAGCTCTTGCTTTACTGGAGACTTGGGCATGCCTCATGCTGTAAACCCCACATTTTCTACTCTAAGTACTTCTCCCAGAAACTGTCATCTCCCTTCTGAATGACAAATATCCTGGAACTTGCTTCCTGGAGAGAAAATGCAGGCTGTTCCCTGAGGTCAAGACCAGAAGTCTTGACAAGGGAGAGGAGATGGGAGACTTGATAGAAGTATGTCTTTGCCTTCTTCCGCTCATTTCTGGCAGTAGGGTGATGACCTTATTATTTGGTGACACTTTTCCTGCTCACCTGGCTGGCTAGCTCTGGCATTAAGGCTAGAAGGGAAAATAAGAGAAACCATAGACTAGAACACACTCTTCAAACATTGTGAATTTCTATTTATACTCAGAAAAATGGACTTCTCAGCAGGCACCGGGAGTTGCAAATATCTTTTTTTTTTTTAAGTTTTTTTTTTAAGTTTATTTATTTTGAGAGATCAAAATACAGCTGTTAGTGTACGGCCAGATGCGGGGCTTCATCTCACAAACTGTGAGATCATGACCTGAGCCGAGATGAAGAGTCAGATGCTTAACTGACTGAGCCACCCAGGTGCCCCTCAAACTCCTTCTTATGTTCTTCAGTGTACATTTCCAGTCATATCTTATCCCTATTGCTCTCTGCTATTTCTGTCATCTAGGATGATTTTCCTTAGCCTCTATTTCTTCCTTTCTACTTATCAAATTTGGGCTCATCTTTGAGGCCTGGCTCATGAAGGAGTTTCTGTCTCCTTCATGGATCTCTGTTATGTCCTTTACTGCCAGTACCATTCATTTAGATTTTATTTTAAGTTGCTTTATGATCTTTCACATTACTTAACTTTTCATTGTTCTGCAATGAGAATTCAGCAGTTTGTAGGCATGGCCTGGATTTTAAGTTATCTGTATCTTCTAACACAGTATTAGATTCATACTACAAACTCAGTAAACATCTGTTATGTGAGCTAAATCTATAACTAAGATCTTTCAGTGGGCCTCTAACATGGAGGTTCTCTCCTCTCAGTTTCTTTAGAGTTAAAACTTTCTTATTTGGCTAGCTCGTTTGGTTTGTCACTGTTGCCTTTTCTTTCAGAACTTGGCATAGGTTCCCTCAGGGGCAGGTTGGAAGACCTGAGGAGAGAGCACATGTGACATTATCATTTTCCATTGATACTCATCTTGTTCAAGTCCCCTTAGTGTTCTGTAAAATCCATGAGAGCAGAGACTGTCTTGCCATTAGATCATTTCTCACCATTATAGTTTCTCCATTTAACAAGTGCCTGGCATGTATCAGATGCTTAATAATTATTGGTTGAATGAAAGAATGAGTGAACAAGTATTATCTTGACCTGGTCCTGGGTGATTCCCTTGCCTTGTGGGAATGCTGATTGTCAAAAAGTGAGAAAATGGCCTTAGTTGTCACTCTTTGTCAGAGCATCATAGCTCCTTGGCATTTTGCTCTCACATGAGGCCTACAAGACCATATGTAGGTGGAATGTTTGATGGCTGACCCTAATGTACCAAATCCCTGTGGACCACATCAGCATTGTTCTCTACCAGATTCCAGAGATGCAACAGCTAAAGTCACTTTCTTAGGCCATACTTCCTGATATAACTCACCAGAGCTTGCTTCATAGATTGCTCACATGTGTTTCCTATTTTTATCCATCACAAGTTTGGAAATCCGTCCACAGAGTGAATGGGTCACATGTGCAGTGAGTGCTCAGTGGTGACCATTTGCTGGTTTGATTATTAAGGTAAAATTAAGGGAAAATCTGATTTAAGGGTCCAAATGATACATTTATAGCCACTTGGTTATATAGGGTAAAATATATCAATTTCCTGTATAATACTTAAAAAAACTGTTTTCCTTTTTTAGGCATTACGTAATAATATGTATTTAATTAGCTCTTTAGCATACTTACCACAAGATGGCAGTATAACAGCCCCTATTTATTAGGAACATGGATATTGTTTAAATTGAGATAGTGGAGAGGTATTTTTTTCCCCCTCAAGTTTCCAAAATCTACAATCATGTCCATATGATCTAATTCGTAGCTAGGTAGATTTGTAACTAAACATAGACCTGCATAAGTCCAACTACTTGCACACTCAAAAATATTCTCATGTACAACCTGTCCCATATGACAAGATGAATATTCTGTATATTTTGTCCAGCATGTAGTTAATCACATGTGAATTAGATGTATTAATTATTAATCAATCTCTTGTGTAAGTAGGTAAAATCAATCAGAAAGCTTGTGAATGCAAATTTTAAGGCAGAATACCAAGAATAGCCCACTTCAGGTGTGGTGTTATTATTGCAGAAAAGAGGCCTCAGTAGTTCTAGGCTGGGATGCAGAGTGAGTCCATGAAAGGAAGGTAGATATGAGGCTAGAAGAGAAAGGTACATAGGGAAGTTGTTATCATCTTTTAGCTACAAAACATTGAGCACAAAATGTCCATTATTTTATTGTCTAAAAACTGGTCCTTGCCATGTAAGAGCTTAAGATCCAACATTATAAATAACAGAGAAAAAACCCAGCAAACATGTGAAAAGATAGGTACCATGACCATTATCTGAGAAAAGAAGGGAAGTAAAGAAGGAAGAAACATTGATTTTATATGTTTTGCCAGGAGATGAGAAAAGATAGTAGAAACAAGCAGTATGGCATGGTCAAAAGATCATGACAATAATAAGGTGACCCGGTTCTGGTTTCAACTCTGCCCCCTCACCATTCTGGGCCACCTCCATTTCTTCATGTACATTTGGACTTGGGTTCTAGAAACATTAACAGAAATATGTTTTGTTAACAGTTGGTGTTAATAGGTACTCTTCAAAAAGGATTTGTGTTGAAATAAGTTTGAGGAAAGCAATTGTTATAGTGTGTCTCCTCCTTTTCCCCTCCCTTTCAGAGAATCACAAAGTGTGTTAGCATATTAAAGACCTGGAGTGAGGAAACTGCTTCACTTTTTTTAACCTGACATTTCAAACTTAACCATTGAACACAATTCCTTTCTCCACCGCACCCAAAAAAGAGCAATTAACATTGTATAGAATATTAATGGTAGATAATTTGGGAACCACTGAATTAAAAAGTCTTTAAAGCCTGCTCCAGTTCTAGAATCTGAATCAGAAGCTCCAGGAGGGCAGGAAATCGTGTCTGACTGATTTACTTTTTACCTCTAGTGCTTGGCATAGAGTTAAGTGGCCAGTGATGTTTGCAGAATCAAGGAATGAACTGAGGCAGGACTGATTTTCCCCCCTCCCTCTTTTTCTAAGAAGCATGGACTATATGTATCCCCATTCTGAAATTATGTATCAAATTAGAGCAATTCCAGGTAGAGAATGAAGACAAAGACTTTTTTTTTTTTAAGTCTAAAAACACTGGGGAATTATGTTAAGAGTCTTTCTGGGCAATGTAAAGATGTGACCCTAATAGGATTGGTTTTCCATTTCCTCCTCTGTTTTCATGAGTGGAAATTTTATCTGGATTCATCTAGGAAGAAACTCAAATCAGATGGAAGGAAATGACTGACTAGCCCATTCTGGATATCAAAGAGAGAAAAGAATCCCAGGATTGGGGGGGAATTGGAGGGTTTTAAGAGACCAAAAGTCTCATGGTAGTGAAGGTAAAGAGAGAGATTCTGCAGAAGAAGATAGATAGATAGAAGGTAGATAATGCAAACTGGTGCAACTGCTCTGGAAAACAGTGTGGAGGTTCCTCAAAAAATTAAAAATAGAACTATCCCTACCCTATGACCTAGTAATAGCACTACTAGGAATTTACCCAAGGGATAATGGAGTGCTGATGCATAGGGACACATGTACCCCAATGTTTATAGCAGCGCTTTCAATAGCCAAATTATGGAAAGAGCCTAAATGTCCATCAACTGATGAATGGATAAAGAAGATGTGGTTTATATATACGATGAAATACTACTTGGCAATGAGAAAGAATGAAATCATGTCATTTGCAGCAACATGGATGGAACTGGAAGATTATGCTGAGTGAAATAAGTCAGGCAGAGAAGGATAGATATCATTTGTTGTCACTCATATTGGATCTTGAGAAACTTAACAGAAGACCATTGGGGAAGGGAAGGGGAAAAAGTAGTTACAGAGAGGGAGGGAGGCAAACCACAAGAGACTCTTAAATACAGAGAACAGACTGAGAGGGGTTGGGGGGTAGAGAAGAGGGGAAAATGGGTGATGGGCATTGAGGAGGGCACTTGTTGGGATGAACACTGGGTGTTGTATGTAAGCCAACTTGACAATAAATTATATTCATTAAAAAAAAAGAAGTTAGAGAAGCCGGTAGAATGAGGTGAATATCAGGGTTAGACGAACCATTCTATATGGTAGTTCATCTATATGGGTTACAGTGGATATCTTGAATCAGTAAAGAACTCATAGGTGTATTCTACTGGATTCTATATATGTGAGTATTCAGTTGGTAAAACTGTTTTTCATAGACTAGATGGTACCATTTTGTTGTTAAAGGCACAATAAGGGAAGGGACAAAGTGCTGTAAAGCCAACTCTACTGATAGTATAATTACTAGAGAGTGGGATATCAGGCTGAACTCACCCAAAGATATCTGCTGCCTCCTATGAGCTCCTTTGGTTAAGACAAGTTCTGGAAGATGCCTGTTAAAATGCAACATGTGACCAGAGGAGAAATAACATAGCAACACATTAGTGGTCATATTCATATTGCAGAGAACAGAGTCCTAGAAAACAGATCATCAAACGGGTAAATTTTATCGGGGAAAAAGAAGACATGAAGTGTGGGAAAAGCTGCAGGATTGCACTGTGGAGGCCCTGGGAGTCAGGAGTCGAGATTGGGGTGTTGAGGTGGAGGGAGACCCCAAATAGGAGAGGTAGGAAATGTGAAAGGTCTATTTTATCACTTTGCAATTTTGTTTAGAACAGACAAAAGAGGAGACAATGTATGTCAGGCTGAAAACAAAAGGTCTTAGAAGATAGACTGGACCTCCCCATTTCTGCCTGATATCTATCCTGAATGTTATTAAGTGATTTATCTCTAACAATAAAGTATCGGTGCTTGTAATTATTAAATACTTGTATACATATTTAAACAATACTTATACAAGTATATTAGCAATTATTTTAAAAGTAAATTAAATTAAATTCAAGGTTTAAGTTTATTCTTATAACTCTTTATCGTTCCTCACTTTCATTTCCACATGGTTTCTTAATAAGGAGAAAAGGGAACACGGTTGCAGTTGGCACTCTGGAATTGTATATGACCTGTAGCCTATAATATTTCTATCAAAAACTAGTGGACTCTGTCTGGTATTGATGTGGAGTTAATAACTGCAGTGACGATAAATTACTGCTTTACTTCCCCCTCAAACTATTTTGTGTTTCACCACTTTGTATGGAAGTTTGTTATGTATGTGAATGTCACCTAGTACCTAGCAGCTAGCATCTATAATGTTGCAGAGAAGGTCGATACTGTGGATTGAGCTCATCTCTGCAGCATTCAGGTGGAAGAACATTGCAGACTTAAAATGGAATAGATTCTTGGGGCGCCTGGGTGGCTCAGTAGGTTGAGCATCCGACTTCGGCTCAGGTCATGATCTCACTGTTCATGGGTTCAAGCCCCGCATGGGGCTCCATGCTGACAGCTCGGAGCTTGGAGCCTGCTTCTGATTCTGTGTCTCCCTCTCTCTCTTCTCCTCCCCTCCTTGCACTCTGTCTCTCAAAAATAAAAATAAACATTAAAAAAAAATTTTTTTAATGGGATAGATTCTTTAGTCATGCGGATGCCATTTTTAAGGCAACACAAGTTTCTAAGAGTACTATATTAACAAAATTATTGTTATTTTAGATTTAGATACAGCTCAGTTTTACAAGTTTCTTCAACCTAGGAAAATAAATATTAAATAAAAACCCAGGGTGCCTGGGTGTCTCAGTTGGTTAAGTGACCAACTTTGGCTCAGGTCATGATCTCACTGTTGTGCGTTTGAGCCCCGCGTCAGGCTCTCTGCTGTCTCTCAAAAATAAACGTTGAAAAAAGTTTTTTTAACCCCAAATACTTGGTATGTGGTGATTCCCACTAAATGAAGATAAACTAACAGGTTTCAAGGCATAAACAAAATATTAAACAGTTATATATTATTGTCAAGGTGGAGTGTTAATTTTTATCTAACAGGAAATGAGTATTCAAAATATTTATTTTTTCTGCTTAGTACAGTTTACTTTTAAGCAAAAAGCTATTAGTCGAATGAAATGACATGACATATACTACTGACCTTGATAACTCTAAAGACTTAAATGTTATGTCAACTTTTCAACATTCAAAGCAGAAAAGAATCCAAGCATAAAATTAATTTTCATTAAGGAGAATTAATAGCCTCTTCAGGTTCCAATGTCACCATCCTCTTTAGCAAAACAACCAAAAAGCAAGAAGTATCCATAATGTTAGCTTGTTGAAATGTTGCAACTATGTTTTTGGCTTTTCAGGTAATAGATGCTTACCATTATATACAAAGAAATGGTACTCAGTTTGGAAGTTTTAGGATCTAGTAGAAGTCTCAAAGAGATTTTATTTGATTTAGACTGACAGATAAAGATCTTGTGCAAGCCATGTAAGAGGACCCAAAAGAGGAGGACAAAGACAGGGTATGGTAGACAGAAAATGGTCCCCAAGGATGTCCTTGTGCTAATCCCCAGACTTGTGGATATGTTACCTTACTGATAAAGGGACTCTCAGGGGTGCTGGGTGGCTCTGTTGGTTAAGTGTCAGACTCTTGATTTTGGCTCAGGTCATGATCTCATGATTATGAGATCGAGCCCTGCATCAGGCTCTGTGCTGAGCATGGAGCCTGCTTGGGATTCTCTCTCCCCCTCTCTCTGCCCCTCCCTCCCTCTCAAAATATATAAATAAACATTAAAAAAAAAAAAAGAAAGAAAAGGGACTTTGCAAATGGGATTAAATTAGGACACTGAGATGGGGACATTATCCTGGTGGGCCCCATGGCATCACACAGGTCCTTGTAAATGGAAGGCAAAAGGGTCAGAGTTGGAAAATGGAAGTGTGACAATGACAGTGGAGGTTGCAGTGATGTGCTTTGAAGATGGAAGAAAGGGCCATGAGGAAAGGAACATGGGTGGCCCCTACAAGCTGGAAAACAGGAAATGGCTCTCACCTGGAGCCTCCAGAAGGCATGCAGCACTGGCCACACCTTGCTTTTAGCCCAGTGAGACCCATTTTGGACTTTTCTGACTTCCAGAACTATAAGATGATAAACTGTGTTGTTTTAAGTTACTGTGGTGACTTGTGCAGCCACAATAGGAAATTAATACCTATGTGACCCAAAGTTCCCTTTATCTTCAGAGAAAACTCCTGAGTGGTAATGTGGTGGAGAAGAAAGAGAGGTTGAGAGTTCAATAGGACATCGTTGGAATCCTGATTTTGCCACTTCTGTCTGTGAGACCTTAAATAAGTTATTTAACTTCTGTGACCCTAATTTTTTTCATCAGGAAAAGGGGTTGTAGTGAGAGTTAAATATGGTAAGATATATCAAATGCCCAGAATAATGCCTAGATGATTACCTTCAAGATAGATCTACAAGAAATGTTACTCACCTCTTCACCAGAATGTTAGAAGATTTGTTGCACAAAAATAGTCCACTTGGCAGTTTCTACCTTGTGTTAGGAACCCTCAGAGCCCCAGGAAGATACTCATCATAGCTTCTCAGTGTGAGTCAAGGCAAAAAGCCTGGTTGTAGAGATTGTATCCCAACCCAAAAGCTAAGAAGAGCTGCAATATGCAAACTGGGGTGAGGGTTTGCCATTTCCTGTGAACTTCTGACCTTTGCTGTCTCAACTTGTCTATTTGCCACCCAGGGACAGCACTCTCTTACCCCAGTGGACTTGATTCACAAAGAGGGTGAAAAGACCGTGTGTTCACAGATGGGACATGATTACGCTCATCTGCAGCTACCTGGGTTTGAGGATCAAATCCTGAGCTTGTGGTTTCTGAGCCTCAGGCAGCACAAACTGTTGCCTGCTTGCAGGGCCAGGCTGCTTGACATATTCAGTGTCAGTAAACTAGGTGCCCGTATTTCCAGTCATAGGTTTGGGTGCCCTGGAGAGCATGAACCTCTTTATGAAGCCACTTTCGTTAGGGAATGGGGAACGATCCCAGGAAGGCAATGTTTGGTTGGAAGAAAAACAAAAATGAAAGGATCACATGAGGAAATGAAGGTAGTTTCTTTCCTCACACTTGAAATCTCATAATCCAAGGGAGACACAAGCAGGAAAAATCTTTGCTGCTAAATGTCTTCAGGAGAGCCATTCAATTTGTCCCTTTCTGCTATGCGGGTTTTGAAGACAATTAGTCTTTGTCTACATTGTTTCCTTGAATCTTTAAAAACGTTTTCATTCTTTTTAGTAGATTCAAAGAATGTAGTTCAGTGCCAAAATCAAACACAAAACAAAGCTAATTTTTTAGCACTCTCAACAATAGCCAAATTATGGAAAGAGCCTAAATGTCCATCAACTGATGAATGGATAAAGAAATTGTGGTTTATATACACAATGGAATACTATGTGGCAATGAGAAAAAATGAAATATGGCCCTTTGTAGCAACGTGGATGGAACTGGAGAGTGTGATGCTAAGTGAAATAAGCCATAGAGAGAAAGACAGATACCATATGTTTTCACTCTCATGTGGATCCTGAGAAACTTAACAGAAACCCATGGGGAGGGGAAGGGAAAAAAAATGAGGTTAGAGTGGGAGAGAGCCAAAGCATAAGAGACTCTTAAAAACTGAGAACAAACTGAGGGTTGATGGGCGGTGGGAGGGAGGGCAGGGTGGGTGATGGGTATTGGGGAGGGCACCTTTTGGGATGAGCACTGGGTGTTGTATGGAAACCAATCTGACAGTAAATTTCATATATTAAAAAATAAATAAATAAAAAAAATAAAAAAAAACAAAGCTAATTTTTTGAATAACGTGCATAATTGCAATTTTCCTTTATAGTTAGCATACATGGTAAGCAGTTCATATAAATGCCTGTGATTATTATTACTTCTATACCACCAAACCATATTTTAATGACTTTATTTGCTTTTAATTCATAGCTCAGAGTACCCTATTATGTACCAGTGTCACAGTTCAGGTTAGTTTAACACTGTGTAACACACCATGTAAATTCTGGTCCTCTAAATAAGCAGATGTCAAGGTGGAATTAGATGTGCTAGAGACTTACTGGTGAAACACCTATGAAGAATAAAAGGGAAGGGAAGGAGCTGGCAGGGACAGCCTTCAGACCAAGATATAGGTCTGACATCTCTGAAAGAGAAGGGAAAAGAAAAAAGATTTGGTGGAAAGAATCCCAGACTGTAGAGCAGTTTCAAGAAGGGTTTTGCTAGGTTTTGCCAATGGGTAGTCCAGTCCTGGAGCCCAAGGAACCTGTTAGAGGAGGCTGAAGTCTCACAAGAATGTGCTTGCACTGGTTCCCTGTCATTGCTGGCTGGAGCAGCTTGCTGGAAACATGGCCTAGGCTCAAACATGGCAGTGATTGAGTAGGGCAATAGATGGGCCATTAGTCAGCTATGATCCCTGTAGCAGGACAGCTGAGCAGGTCATATTCAGGTCACCCCATACACACTTATGCATACTGAAAAGCAAGGATCTGTGTGTTGACTCTGTAGTCAGTTCTTGGGGTCCCCTATCCCCAGACCCCTTGCCCATTTCTCACATTTGAGATGCTCTTGGTCACCCTTCAGGGTTTTCCCATTAGAGTTCTTCTTGGGCTGTAGATTCTGCTTCTTCGTGTCTTCAGAAAAAAAGTGAGGCCCAGGATGCTGGTTCTGTAAGGATTTCTAGCACAAGGGCATGGTTTTCCTATGTGAGGAGAGGGAGAAGGGTTGAGAGAGCACAGTAGACTCTTGGCCTTTGGGAGTCTTGGGTTAGAGGGAAGGATTCAATAGGTCCAGCATATGTGGTGGGAATGAGAGATGTGGTTGGAAGAGGCAGATAGGGCCTTTACTAGAACCAGGCCACCAAAAGTCACAGAGGGTAGGTTTGTTATTCCAGAGGGAATATGGGGAAACCGGAAGGACTATGTCTGGCCCATCTGTCCTGATCTCTGCCCAGGCACCCATATACAACCCAGACATCCTCCTCTCAAGGTGGCCTGTGTCTATCACTCCAATACCAGATAACTCCTCAGCTCCAAGCTGATATCTAAAACTTACTTGGTAGAAAGCTTTTCATTCCATAATTAGAAAAATTTTAAAAAAGTCATCCGGTTCACTATACTACAGTCAATTGCCAGCTAGCCAGGTGTGTCTGTCCCTCCTCTAGATTGGGAATTCTTTCGGTACTGAGATCATGTCTTTTCCTTTTTCAATTTCCAGAACCTACAACATGCCTGGTAGCAATTTGTTAAATTGGATGGAATTAAATAGATGTAGATACTTCTGTGAGAGGAAGCATAGCAACAAACAGGAGATCATGTCAAAGTGGATAAGTATCTGAGACTGCAAAATTGGAGGCATTCAGATATCCTGAATTTGCCTCACTCAACTCCAGCACATTCTATCGTGTATATATATATATATATATATATATATATATATATATATATAATTTATTTTCAAATTGGTTTCCATACAACATCCAGTGCTCATCCCAACAGGTGCCCTCCTCAATGCCCATCACCCACTTTCCCCTCTCCCCCACCCCCCATCAACCCTCAGTTTATTCTCAGTTTCTTATAGTTTGCCTCCTTCCCTCTCTGTAACTTTTTTTCCCCCTTCCCCTCCCCTATGGTCTTCTGTTAAGTTTCTCAGGATCCACATATGAGTGAGAACATATGGTATCTGTCCTTCTCTGCCTGACTTATTTCATAATGCTCTCCAGTTCCATCCACGTTGCCACAAATGGCCAGATTTCATTCTTTCTCATTGCCTAGTAGTATTCCATTGTATATATAAGCAACTTCTTTATCCATTCATCAGTTGATGGACATTTAGGCTCTTTCCATAATTTGGCTATTGTTGAGAGTGCTGCTATAAACATTGGGGTACAAGTGCCCCTATGCATCAGCACTCCTGTATCCCTTGGGTAAATTCCTAGCAGTGCTATTGCTGGGTCATAGGGTAGATCTATTTTTAATTTTTTGAGGAACCTCCATGCTGTTTTCCAGAATGGCTGCACCAGTTTGCATTCCCACCAACAGTGTAAGAGGGTTCCCATTTCTCTACATCCTCTCCAGCATCTATAGTCTCCTGATTTGTTCATTTTAGCCATTCTGACTGGTGTGAGGTGGTATCTCAGTGTGGTTTTGATTTGTATTTTCCTGATGAGGAGTGACATTGAGCATCTTTTCATGTGCCTATTGGCCATCTGGATGTCTTCTTTAGAAAAGTGTCTATTCATGTCTTCTGCCCATTTCTTCACAGGATTATTTGTTTTTCGGGTGTGGAGTTTGGTGAGTTCTTTATAGATTTTGGATACTAGCCCTTTGTCCGATATGCCATTTGCAAATATCTTTTCCCATCCCGTCAGTTGCCTTTCAGTTTTGTTGATTGTTTCCTTTGCAGTGCAGAAGCTTTTTATCTTGATGAGGTCCTAATAGTTCATTTTTGCTTTTAATTCCCTTGCCTTTGGAGATGTGTCGAGTAAGAAATTGCTGTGCCTGAGGTCAGAGAGTTTTTTTTCCTGCTTTCTCCTCTAGGGTTTTGGTGGTTTCCTGTCTCACATTCAGGTCCTTCATCCATTTTGAGTTTATTTTTGTGAATGGTATAAGAAAGTGGTCTAGTTTCATTCTTCTGCATGTTGCTGTCCAGTTCTCCCAGCACCATTTGTTAAAGAGACTGTCTTTTTTCCACTGGATATTCTTTCCTGCTTTGTCAAAGATTAGTTGGCTATACATTTGTGGGTCCAATACTGGAGTCTTTATTCTAATCCATTGGTCTATGTGTCTGTTTTTGTCCAGCACATTCTATCTGTAAGGCTAGATGAATGCCTTATTCTTAACTGCATTTTAATTTTCTTCTTATAAAAGAAGTCAAATAATCTTCCCCTCAGCATTTCTGTGAGTAGCAAATGATAAAGGACTTTGAAATGTAAAAGTGATAAAGTTCTCTCTTTCTTGTTTTGTGGGGATTTAGGATTTAGTTTAAAGGTAGCCAGTGCTGGGGGTCAGCAGAAGGTCTGGAGAGAGGGGTCTGCCTGGCATGGAGGTAGTTTAGGCCACGCAGCATTGGAATTGCCAGTTTCAGGAAATTCTAGATAAAAACAAAAAACCAAAAAACTGTAACTGTACTATATAAAACATGAAGTAATCCATGGCTCACATTTAAATAGGAAATTCCCCTGGTAGGTATTTCTTAGACTTTCTATTAACAGGAATAAATGCTGTTTACTCAATATACTTGGTTTAATATAATAAACGCTATCAGCAACATAGTCACACCCTTTTATTGCTGGAGAGAGGTGAATGACTGAAATAACCTACTATTATTTAGCCTTTTATGGTTTACCAAATGTTTTAATGCATGTTACCAATTTGGTTCCTCCAAATTACTCTGGAAAAGGAAAAGAACAAAGAGTTTTCATGGCATCTCACCACTTGCTAGTGCAGAGCTGTTAAAGGAATTCTACAACAAAAAATGGGATGGCAATTAAAACTTGGGGTTAGACAGACCTGGTTTAATCTAGGGCTTTGAGCTGTGCTAGCTGTAGGACCTTGGATAAAGTAAATCACTTATCTCAGACCCAGTTTCCTGTTCTGTAAAATGAAGACTTACTTATTACTCAAATATTTTTTTTATTTTTTATTAAAAAATTTTAAAAATGTTTTTATTTATTATTTTTGAGACAGAGAGAAACAGAGCATGAGCAGGGGTGGGGCAGAGAGAGAAGGGGACACAGAATCCAAAGCAGGCTCCAGGTTCTGAGCTGTCAGCACAGAGCCTGACGCAGGGCTGGAATGCACAGACTGTGAGATCCTGACCTGAGCTGAAGTCAGACGCTTAACCAACTGAGCCACCCAGGCACCCCTCAAATATTTTTTTAGATAAGTGTAATAGCTCCCCATTCAGATTTCAAAGAGGAAAAAGCATTTTGAATTGGTGAGCCCCAAAGACTTTCTTAAAATTAAAAAAAAATTTTTTTTAAGTTTATTTATTTTGAGAGAGACAGAGACAGAGACAGAGCTCGAGAGGGGAAGGGTCAGAGAGAGAGGGAGACACAGAATCTGAAGCAGGCTCCAGGCTCTAAGCTGTCAGCACAGAGGCCGATGCGGGGCTCAAACTCACAAACCGTAAGATCATGACCTGAGCTGAAGTCGGATGCTTAACCAACTGAGCCACCCAGGCGTCCCAAAAGACTCTCTTAAGTAATGCTGACATTCAGAGTAGCTGACAGGAGGTATGTGGAGTTCTTAGCACAGAGACTGTAACATACTAAGCATTCAATAAATATTCAGTGCTACTTTTGCAAATAGCTTACCATGCATTTTTATATATTCCATTTTGTCCTCCCAATAACCTCATAAAGCTTCACTTTACAACAAAGAAACTAATGATTAGGGAGCTATGACTGGCTCTAGTTATACACAGTCAAGTGTCAGAGCCAATCTTACATCTAGCTTGTCTGCTGCTCTAGCCATGACCACTCTCTGTCTCCATCAATGGAACTCATCACCGACTGTGGTTATGAAGAAAAAGTAAGTTGGGGGATCCAGCAATATGGATTACCTACTAGGGAATGAGAAGATGGAGTATTTAACCATAGGAGGAGTAGAGTTTTAAATGACAAAGACTACAGGTTCTGTTTTCTCTTTCTTCAGCTTCAATGAGCAGATCTATGACCTAAAAGTATTTTTTTTGAAAGTTTATTTTAAAGTTTATTCATTTATTTTGAAAGTCAGAGAAAGAGAGAGCTCATGTGCACAAACAGGGGAGGAGAAGAGAGAGAGGGAGAGAGAGAATCCAAAGCAGGCTCCTTGCTGTCAGCACAGAGGCTGATGCAGGGGCTAGATCAGTCTCACAAACGTGAGATCAAAACCTGAGCCTAAATCAAGAGTCGGACACTCAACCAACTGAGCCCCCAGGTGCTCCTCTTTTTCCTTTTTATACTGTGTGCAATCTTATCACGGTTTGAAACCCAGCTTTACACTCTTTCAAGAGTATTCTTCTATAGCAGTGACAGGGGGATCATCTTTGTTGTTTTGGGAGGAGTTTTGAGGGTCATGTTAACATATTGATATGTGCAAATATAGAGGGCAAGTTAACTCAGATGTGAGAGGCCTGGTAGTGCAATCAGAAAGTGGGTGAAGAAGGCTGCCATGAGGAGAGGAACAGTGGAAAGGGACACCCCTGGTGTGCAGGTTAGGGTCACTGGGAAAGACAGGCCCACACTCTATCCACATGGGGTGGGAAACCACAGGCCCTGACTACAAAATAAAATTGGGAACGTTAAATTAAGAGAACGAATACGAGGGAGAAGGAGTTGTAGAATTTCTTGATTCCCTGAAGAGAAGATGTACAGTAAAAGAAGAAAAAGTGCAGGAAAAGCCACAGTGGATAGTCAGCTAAAACCTCATTAGAGAGGAATAAATGTAGGCGTGGTCTTTTGTTCCCTCACTCACCTCATGCATTCACTTACTCATTTGCCTACCCAGAACAAATGTTTGAATCTCTGCTATATACTCCACATGTCTCCAGGGGCTTCTTCTTGAGAGGAAATGATGGCACAGTCCCCATTTGTGTAAGAGGCATCTGGGGCAGGCATTACAAGTCCACAGTGACAGGAGAGCTCACAGACAGCAACCTGTGCACGAATTCAGAGAAACCTGTGTTGTCTGTGCTGAGGAGCCATAAAAAGAGGAGGAAAGATGACAGTCAGGGGAAGGTAGGCTTCAAATGTGATTACAGTTGGCTTAAGGTGTCTATTTGTGGAGTTCACTTAAACTGAATGCTCAGTAAAGCACCTTGTCCATGGCCCTAGGAAAGAGGTCTCTTGTTAGCATCCTTCAGTGATGCCTGTGTGGGAGACACTTGGGTTTTGCCCTTGCCTAGACTTAGTGGTGACTTTTGACCAAATGCATCCTGGTACGTAGACAGTTTTGGCAAATGTAGCTTCACCAAATGAAAGAATCCTCAATATCTGCTAAAAGAACATGTTAATTATAATGTAATGACTGAAATGCTAGCAGAAGGCCCTAAGTCTATGGTGTCTGGGGCTCAGAACTTTGAGGACCACTGGTAGCTCCCTGTGTTTGACCTCAGCAGCAGAGGTGGTCACATATGTTTTGTTGGTCAGACCCTTTGTCAACATAAGGTTAAGGTGTGGAGGAAAAAAGTCAATAAACCTAGAACTGTGCATTGCTCAATTCAATAAACACCTAATAGATTGGACTGAGGCCAAATAGAAGAGCCTCCAGGTGCTTTTTCCTCTCTGAAGGACTTTTTTCTGTGCCTAGTAACTGAATACTTGAGTTGACATCATGCCAAGTTTTAACTGTTAGTCATATATTTTCTAGATAAATGATACTAACTACCCCTTTGGATTTCAAAGAAGGAAAAGGATCTTGAATTTGGGATTAGGCCCTGAGGACCTTCTTAAGTAGTGCTGACAAGTCTCCGGATGGGTTAAAGATATTCTTGATATTAGGAACTGAGCAGTCTAGCCCCACAAGTGTGCATACACACTACCAAATCCTATGATACCATTTGGTAACAATATATTTTGTTATTTTTTTAAGGTGTCTTCTTGGGTGGCCACAGGATTATCTATCAGCTGTAGGCTGGGATTAGGTGATAAAAACTCCATGGCTTTCATATTAAAATAGAAAATGAAGTCAAAACAGGATCTATTTTCCTAGTCCCTATTCTCTTCCCCTATCCCCTTCTTACATATTTTCGGTGCACTCATGGTTACCAGTCCTGTTTACATCATTTCTTACAGGCCAGTGACATTTGGAGGCCTTTACCAATCCATATTCTATATTTTGGCTTGCATAGTTCCTGGAGCTTATGTTAGATTTGGATCTTCTTATGAATACGGTCACTATCTCTGGGTCTGCAGTGCTCTTTTCAGAATCTTGGAGAAAAAGGAGCAATTCTGATAATGAAGATTACCCAGCTCCCTTCCCCACCCACCTGCATATCCCCAGCTAGTGACCAAATGATTTGCAAGTGAGCTATGAAGAGAACTGCACTGTCAGAGGTTTTAAAGTATATATAAGGATGTTTTGCAAGAGCAGCATAACAGAAACAAGTTCAAAAGGACAGAGAGAAAATGCTCCAAATCTGTGGCAAACGGGATTTCACTGAAATTTACAGGATTCCTTGGATATGTCTTTGATTCATGTACTGATTTCCCAACACTTTGAAACTATTTCAAGTGGTGTTTAAAGAAACAAAAACTTTTCTCTGTAATAAAAAGTAAATTATTCTACTTTAATAGAAAAACTGAAAAATGACTATTGCTTAAGTTGTTTTTTTAAGCTGAGTTTTTTTTTTAATTAGGGGGGATGGTTATAAGAAACTACATCTTCCCCTGACCCGCCCCCCCCCCACCACCCCCATTTGAACTGCAAATGAAAAACACACTTTGTGATTTAGCAAAAGGAAGTTAAGGATGAGTCTTTGGGGAGGGGAAGTAGTGCAACCGGTTATCATGTTAATCTTCCATTATAGGGGTTGGGCTCAGAGCCAGATTTGCTGCTTATAGCAAATGAACAGAACTTGAATGGTTAAAAGAAATCCCCCCAATCCTCAGATCTGGAGCTTGTATGCCAGCTTGATATGTTTTCCAGCATCCTTCTTCTTCACACATACTAAATAGCTAAAGCGACTGGAGATAAAAGTCAGGTTATTAGATACAAAATGTCTTCTCCTTTATTCCCCTTTAGTAAATGTCTCTGTGCAGTTAATCATGACCGTAAACCACCTCAAAACTGCACTTCTATGTCAGTTTTTCTGGACAGTTCTCTCCTCTTGGTCTCTGCCTCAATATCAATTTCCCTGTCTGTTAATTGGCACAATAAAAGGCAAACTGAAGGGGCATTAAGAATACATAATAATGGTGACACGGAAATAGGAATATGCATTAAGTGGTGGGAAAGGTGCTTTCCATTTTCTATATTATTCTAGGTTTAGTTATTAATTTGGGTGTCTTTGAAGTTCCTCTTATTAGACCTCAATTTCTTTATTTGCGTTGAGTTCAATAATTTAGCTTAGTGATGATAGTGTAAGTATACATTATTTGATAGTTAGTTTATCCTAAGATGAAAGGAATGATAAAAAGAAGTATGATTTGGGGATACAAGAAGAGGATATGGCATCTGTTTTTTTCTCTACCAGTCACCAGCTGTGAGTCTTTCAGTGGATTCCTCAATGGTGCTAAATAGTTTTTCTGAAATATGGCATAATAAAGTTGTAGCAAATAACCTTTAAGCTCCTTGGAAGATTCCATTGAATTCACATCATTCTGCCTTCCAGCTCTTGGTTCACCATAGCTTCACTTCTTGATTCATTCAGCAGAGCAGACTTACTAAATATCTACTTTGTGCCAGGCCTATGCTAGTTGATGGGGATTTTCAGCAGTGAGCAAAACTGACAAAATTCTCCTCTTATGGGGCTCATAGTCCTATGTAGGAAGGCAGGCAAAGAGTATATAAGCAAATACTCCAGTACCAGCTGGGGAGAAGAGCAGAGGGAGAGAGAGAGGAAGAATCCTAAGTAGGCCTCACACTCAGCGCAGAGCCTGATACAGGGTTTGATCTCACAACCTTGGGATCATGAACTGAGCAGAAATCAACAGTTGGATGCTAACCAACTGAGCCACCCAGGTGCCCCGAGAACAAACATCTTAATTTCATAATCTTTGTTAGTAAGGTGGAGCTGGCACTTCTGAACTGACCTCCCAGGGTTATGTCATGAAACAAAGGTAAATATATCAATCATTATGACAATCGTTATTCTCTGCCACTAGCTATTTGGCGGCCTGATGCTTGTAAGCAATGAACAGTTCTGCCCAGAATATGGTCTAATTGATTCTACAATAAAACCCAAATGATAATATAGAATGTGCCATAGAGATGAGGAGTCTTGGAGGACTCTGGCCAGAGAGGCCTTTGGAGCACTGACTGGAGGAAAATTACTGGCGATAGGACATGACTGTTTGGCGGGCACGGGATAAAGACAGAAAGAATAATAATGCTGACTTCCAGTAAAATGAATTATGCTTTCTCTTGTCCCTTCCATAGACTCAAAAAGGGTTACAGATCTGTATTACAACTTGAAAAGTTTCACGTAAGCAGGCACTAGTTATGTATGGTGCCACAGATCCCTTAAAGATGGCTCCTGTGATAAATCATAGACTGAGGGTCTAGAGACAGACTGTTGCCATTAGGGAGGCAGCATTTTATGGATGACATAAAACAGCACAGCAGGGCGGTTCTAAATCCTGAATCAAGAACTAGCATGTGCCTCCAAGAAAGAGAAAAATTCTACTTTAGGTTCTTCCCATAGAGATAACTTAGAAAATCAGTGCAAATTTAATGTTGGATAGTAAGTACTATATAATACGTTCTGTCATATATATGTATATATTATTTTATGTTATATTTTCTTACAGAAGAATACAGTATATGTTCTTACAGAATTAATTCTGCAAGTTTAGGAGGTTGAGCAAAAGTGTAGAGTCTTGGAGATGTTGCTGTCACAGGATAAATATTACTTGGTGAATTAAAAGGCACTGGAGCAGTGAGCTCTGTACTTAATGCAGTCATCAAAGCTGATTGTGGTGTATTGCTGCCAGCTGACCTCTCCACACCAGCAGGTGCCAGGCACCGACAGCACCGCTCCCTCAGACATTGACCCTGTGTTAGGGAATATGCTGACACGTTATGTTTACTCCAGGAACGAACAGGGAGGCTAATGCCCTACTCCTCGAGGAGCAGCCCACGTACCATAAAGGTTTTATAGCTGTTCAAGATAGACTTCAGGTTCATTCTTTCCAGATTCATTCACAGGGAGGGAGAAAAAAAGGGAGGGGATGGTAACAGTAGAGCAATGTTTAACTCAACAGATTCCAATGTCTCAGTGGTCAAGATGATCAAACCCCCCACGTCCCCACCCTGTTGGCTCCATAAACAGAAAACGTCAGGGTGGGCACCCTGCCAGATGTTCCAGCCAGCAGCTGAACTGAAACAGAACTGTCCTGGGAAGGGAGAGAGAGAAATACAGCCAAGGAAACCTAAGAAGGAAAAAGTGGCAAACTACCTCAATAGCTTTGCTACTGACCCATCTGAGTGTTAAGATGAGAATTAGAATATATCTGGAATGTTAATGCTATTACTATTACTATAGTTCTGCTGGCTAAAATTTATTATGTGCCAGACACCAGGTTAAGCATTTGGATGCACTTTCTCATCTGTTCTCCTTACTCTATGAACTACGTTCTATTATGATCTCCATTTAATAGAAGAGGAAATCAAGGTTGGATAATTTAGTGGAAGAGTCATAATTTGAAGGTAGGTTTGTGAGATGTGATTAAAACTGGAGGCATGTGGTGTCAGAAATCAAGGAGAAATGTGCACACTGAAGTTGTTTTAAGTTGTAAGTCCTCAGGATAGAAAAAAGTCAATCTTTGGGCTACCATGAGCCTCACAAAAATTATTTTGTTTTTTTTCTGTGGAGTAGATATTAATTTCTTTGTTTTAAGGCAAAGTCAAGAATTAAATTTAGGCGTGTCTAAACTCCAAGTCTTCTTGTTTCCATAACACCTTACAGGGAGGAAAAGGAAATGGAAAGGAATATCCATTTTCACTGAACATGGTGGGGTGGCACATATGGCACAGAGGGGCCAGATTCATAGACGTTTCAAATCTCATTTGAAGCAGTAGTTCCAACTCCCTCTCTTGACTAGTTATGGGAAATAACTGCTTGGTTTGAAGTTCATTTTCCTTGAAGCTGGTAATAAACAATAAACATTTTAAGATACGTAGAAGGGAAAGAAAGCCTTATTTGATTTTGCAGTTTATTTTATAGTTTACAAAGCACTTTCTTAAACTTTGCAATGGTGCTGCCAGTCCAGTTTTATGATTTCCCAGTCTCCTTTTTTTTTTTTTTTACAATGAGGAAGCCAGCAACAATCCATAAATATTTATTACATTGTGATGATAATAGTCACTACTGTTAATGCATCAGGGACTTTACAGGCAAGCATTATCTTATTGGCCCTTCACAACATAGTAAAGTGGACAGTCTCTTTTGGCACTTGAGCTTCAGAGTGGTTCAGTAGCTTGCCCAAGGGCTCAGAGCTAATAAGTGAAAAAGCCAAGACTTATCAAGCTTGGCTAGCGTTCTTTCTCCTACATTATGCCAGTTTTCCTCTCAAGGATCAAAGCAAGAAAGCTGGATAATCATCAGCCTTTGGGTGATTAAACGTTGGCTGGAAAATGTGAAGCATTTGCAGATAATGTTGATCTCTTTACCTGCTATGACAGATATTGAAACATAGGCATGGGACATATAACTTATTCATGTTAGTTCTTTCAACAAATTCTTATTTGAATATTAATTTTTTCCTCCAATTTTCAGTTCTTAGGTCCTAATGAGTGTTTTTCCTGTAGACATGTTTCTGTAACAAAAGATGAAGGGAACATGGCAAATTAGAAAAGAGAGGGGGATAAAAGAGAAAGGAGAAATAAAAGTACAGTAGAGCAAAGCAAAGGAGCAAGGGAATAAAAAATGAAGAGACTAGAGAAAGTAATTACCATTTATACTTTGTACATGGTAAAAACCTGGCCACAGAGATGGGAGAACTTATCCATGAATAAAATACAGGTAAGAGTTCTCTTGGACCCTTTCCTTCCTCAATTGCCCTAAACCAGCTTCAAAACAAGATTCCAAGTTTCCAGCATTTATTTTATTTTTTTAAAATTTTTTTAACGTTTTATTTATTTTTGAGACAGAGAGAGACAGAGCATGAATGGGGGAGGGGCAGAGAGAGAGGGAGACACAGAATCGGAAGCAGGCTCCAGGCTCTGAGCCATCGGCCCAGAGCCCGATGCGGGGCTCGAACTCACGGACTGTGAGATCGTGACCTGAGCTGAAGTCGGACACCCAACCGGCTGAGCCCACCCAGGAGCCCCCCAGATTCCAGCATTTAAATGTGCACTTGGGGATAAAATTTATAAATTCTAGTTAACTTCCATTGTCCTTGCTCCTCTCCAAAGGCAAACATTTTAATCACCTGTCTACCTTGCTGTCCCTCTTCCTCATTACCTATAGCTGGAAATAGCCCCTGCTCCGTGCCATTGCAGATGCTTGAAACAGGATTTAGATAATACAAATAAAAGGGCTCCTCTGTTTCCGATTCTGTGTCTCCCTCTCTCTTTGCCCCTCCCCCGTTCATGCTCTGTCTCTCTCTGTCCCAAAAATAAATAAAAAACGTTGAAAAAAAAATTTAAAAGAAAAAAAGGGCTCCTCAATCTATGAGTCCACATTGTCTTATAGCTGGTTCTTCTAGAGTTTACTGTCATTTCTGAATACTAAACTAAGCCCCTCCCCTATTCCTCAGTTCCCCAGTTCTCCTAACTGACCCTTGTTAAACTGTGACCTCTCAAAAATGACACCAAAACAAAGCTGAGCTTAATATTGTTGTAGTAAGGGAGAACATTACTTTGAGAGAGTCTTAGTAGCATCTCAGAATGGAGAGGGAAAAATTGTGGTTATTATAAGGTTTTGGAATCTAGTTTAATGCAAGTCTTGCAATATCAGGGCTTGATATTCAGTATCAAGTTCAGTCAAGGATCGTGATATAATAGTGTGGAAGTGGAAAAGGCAGTAAGGCAAGAATTTTGAAGCTGGACATTCAAAGAATCCTGGAGATAAACTTTCATTTGATGCTATTGAAGAGTTGAACCATTTGATGTTCATTTAAATGTTTATGGAGGAATTTTCTAAAACGTATAATACAGATGATTTGCAACTTTTATCTTCCTGGGCAAGAATTTCTAGAAATAGTAAAGCCCTGTTAGTGAATATTGGGTAATAGTATAGTCATGTTGATGTTGATAGTAAGCTGTGTGGTTGTGGAAGATTTTGCTTCTGAGTGTCCCACCTTGTGGTCATTATTAAGCCTGAGCTAAAAGCTAGACCATCAACATTTGGGCATTTGACCAATCAGAGTGTGTGTGTGTGGTGGTGGGGGGTGTGTGTCAGGTTTTTCTGTTCTTTTTGGTTATTTGCATCACAAGTAAGACATATGGGTGGATCATTTGGCAGTAGTTATACAGCAGTATTTAAGACTCTAGAGATCACACCTCTAAACACTGTAGCAATATGGGCCAATACTATGATTGGAGTTCATTGTTCACTTCTTAGCCAGAAACCAAGGGTTCCCAATTAAACCAAGAGACTAGAGCCTATCCCCAATCTAAAGAGCCCACAGAACCAGCTGATTATCTATACTACCTAAATTTATGATTCTGTATTTGCTTGATGGTTATTTTGAATAATGTTAAAGATCCCAGAGAGGCCTGCAGGGATCTAAGTGCAACATTCTTCCCCTAAAATAGTACAGGTTTACCCTCAAGAGGCCAATATTATATCCAAAATGGCTCTGTTCTGATCCACCATCTATCAGATTACATGGACCTTCCAGGCAAGGAGTTCTATGGCTGTAGTGGCATTGTCTACCTCTTCTGTATTTTCTGAACCATAGCATGCAAAATTCTCTCTATTTTTGGAATCTCTTGTATAGTATGAGGTAAAGAAATATGAGAAAGGTTAGAGTTTTGGTTCTCAAATTAAGATTCAGTTTTCTCTTTAAAATATATGATCTATCAACAGTTCCTAGAAGGTAACAGTTCCTAGAGGGTAAGGTATTATACAAAAATGGATTCTAAGTGATGTCAGGGATTATCGTGAAGGCAGGTATTGGCTTACCAAGGTAATAAAAAGCAACCAGAAGGTTTTTTTTTTTTTTTTTTTTTTTAAATTTTTTTCAACATTTTTTATTTATTTTTGGGACAGAGAGACAGAGCATGAACGGGGGAGGGGCAGAGAGAGAGGGAGACACAGAATCGGAAACAGGCTCCAGGCTCCGAGCCATCAGCCCAGAGCCTGACGCGGGGCTCGAACTCACGGACCGCGAGATCGTGACCTGGCTGAAGTCGGACACTTAACCGACTGCGCCACCCAGGCGCCCCCAGAAGGTTTTTATGAAGCAAATTTAATAGCAGTCATTGGAAGCCACCTATGAAATGTCTTTGCCCAAAACAGGGCTGAAGGTAGATTTCTAACATTTTGGCACTACCCATCAAGAATGGTTTGGTGCCAGGCAATAAAATTTGGAATATTAATAAAATCAGGTAGCTCTAAAACAAAAGAGGAGTAGTGTGTGTTATTGTGATATTGGTGAAAGTGACTTAGCCTCCAAATAGATCGGAGTTCTCTTCCCTAGTTCTCTTTCTCTAGTTCACTTTCAATTTCTATTTCTGTGAAAGTTCAGTCACAGAAGTTCCAGGATTCAGGTCATATAAATGTGTGTTGTTTAGGGTGATGTGAAAGAAAGGCTGCTGATACTTATCGATGTTATACTGGGTATATTGCATGAGTTCCCTGTAATATTTGACTGTGTCTGTTTGCAATATTGTGGAGTCTAAAAGAGGTGATAATCCTACTGAGCCAGCATGGTGCCCCAAAGAGGTGATAATTCTTAATGCATGGGTTGACCAGTCACTAATTTATAGGGGGAGAGTTGATGAACCCCAGAGAGAACTGATAACTTTATTATCATTAAAACCAGTGGTAATACCTTAAGGCATAAAAGTTTAAGAATCTTCAAAATTTTGCTAATTTCAGGCTTACAAATCCTATTTATTCTTTCCATCTTTCCTGATGATTGGGGCTGATATCGACAGGAACCTTTCTGAGTAAATGGCAGAACTTTGCAAAGCTCTTAAGTAACAGTCCCAGTGTATTAGTTTTTTACTGCTGTGTAACAAGTTACTCAAGACCGACTGACTTAAAAAAAAGTGCTTTTATTATCTTTTTGGTGGGTCAAAAGTCTGGGTACAACTTGACAGGGTCCTTGGCTTAGGATTTCACAAGGCTGATGTCAAGGTGTTGGTAGGCTGTATTCTCATATGAAGGCTCTACTAGGAGAGAATTTGCTTCTGACCTCACTGAATTTATTGGAAGAATCCATTTCCTTGTGGTTGTACCTGGGAGTTCTAGCTTCTTGCTAGGTGTTGGCTGGAGGCTGTTCCCAGCTCCTAGAAATTGCCTGTTGTTTCTTGCCATGGTCATGTGGACTTCCCCAACATGGCTGCTTGCTTCATGAAGTCAGTAAGGAGATCTTTAGGGTGAGTCTGCCGGTAAGACAAATCTTATATAACAACCACAGGAGTGGTATCTCATCACCTTTGTCATATTGTACTGATTAGAAGCAAATCACAGGTTCTGACCACAGTCAAAGGGAGGGGATTGCACAAAGGTATGAGCCCCAGAAAATAGGAATCATGGGGGGCCATCTTAGAGTCTACCCAATACACCCAGTAAAATAGGTATCCTTAGAGCAATAGGTTGGAATTCTGTAGGCTGATAATACAACACACACACACACACACACACACACACACACACACACACACACTCTGCTACTCTTAGTGCTGTAAGCTTTCCATCAAGGAAAGTGTTCAGTCCATTCCAAGAAGAAAACAGTATATAGGATACATTCCAAACCCACTGCAAGCAAGTAGACATATGAAATTAATTTGGAGGTATTGAAAGGGACTCTGAGGATTGGGCTTTGTTCATGTACCACTTTTACAGTTTTACCAGGATCATGCTACCCACAGATGAGATATGTACTAGGAACACCCTCAGAAATTTTAGTGAAGTTTCCCCATTAATGTTCACTGAGTTTAGTGACCAATTTGTGCTTGCAGTGTCCTCACATAAAGTTCTTGCAAGTTTTCATTTGAGGTTCTATGGTACTTTTAAGAAGCTATTCTTAGAATGCCAGAGATTACCCTTGTGCAATTTATTTTTTTAAATTAAAATACATATTTTTAAGTTTTTTAAAATTTTGATTTCAGTATAGTTAACGTACAGTGTTATATATCCTTGTGCAATTTATATCTAGATTTTTCCCAGTACTTTTTCCTGACTGAATCTAATGACTGGCATTGTATAAAAGCCTTTAAAAAAAATATCCCCCAAATTTTAATCTCTCAGGTTGTCATTAGGGCTTGGATCTTAGGAGTGCTGCTGTCTGGCATAAAGATCAGCAGGGATTTACTTTAGCCTCTGTGTTATCTCTTTTGTATGAGCCTCACCTTTGTAATAGTCATCTCCTTAGGAAACATCAGAACACACAAAAGTTCTTTAATTTGTTGACCATATTGAATTGAGAACCCTTTTTACAGGGGTGCCTAAGTGACTCAGTTGGTTGAACATCCAACTCTTGATTTCAGCTCAGGTTGTGATCCCAGGGTTTTGGGATTGAGCCTTGTGTCAGGCTTCTCATTGTGTGGAGCCTACTTAAGATTCTCTCTCTCCTCTCTCTCTCTCTCTCTCTCTCTCTCTCTCTGTCTCTGACCCTCTTCCCTGATTGCACTCTGTCTCTCTAAATTAAAAAAAAAATACCCTTATTTACAAAGTACTCAAAAATTAGGGACTACCCCCCAAAGCACAGCTAGTATTAGTGGAAATTTTCCTTTTATTTCTATCTAACTGACAAACTTTGGTGAGTTCTTCCATCTGGACAGATTTTGCTTCTGGTAAAGGGTGATATTCTCACTTAATATTTTGCTATGTCAGTCTTAAGATATGACCCATCAACAAATACAATATATATCTGTATTTTCTAAAGGGTTTCTAATAAATCTATTCAGGCCATAAATAATTTGTGAACAGAGGTTACATAGTCATGAGTTTCTTGTTTCAAGTAATGGAAGAAAAGTAGAAGGATTTTAAAGTATTGTGATGATGAATGGAAATAATGTGAGGGAGAAAATAGGATTTCATATGAGGTAAGCCTACTTGCTAAGAAGTGTTGTGCATTTTCAGTGAGCAGCAAAGACTGTACAGCATGAGGGACCATCAAATTTAAAGGATACCATAAAACCAAGTCTGTAGATATCTCTACTGGTTTAGATGCTGCAATTATTGAGAAGGTGGGTAGGCTTTTTGCCACAGTTTTAAGAAGGAGAGGTTAGTAAGCTATTGGTCTCTTATAATTTCCATGGAGTTGAGTCCAAATGTCGAGGGTCTGCACAGAGAGCAAGATTGTTGGAGAGCTAATATTAATTAGACCTGTCCATGTTTACATTCCCAAGGAAGAGGTTTTGTTATTAAAAACTTGGCTAAGTCATATAGTGAAGTGGCAATTAGAAAAGTTGAGAATCCATTGTACTTGGGTCAGTGAGATTGATCTTAATTGTACCTGGCCTAGTAAAAATTTGAAGGGCCTATGGTTGGTTAAGAGTAAGAGACTCGTTTCCTTGGGATAAATTGTATCCTAGATCAGGGTGTGACTTTTACTTTTTCTGTAAAGGACCAAATAGTAAATATCTTTGTGGGTGTGATAATATGATTTATAAGAAATGTATTATCAGACATATATTTATAAGAATATATAAGAATAGTATTTCATATATGTATTTGGTCTTCTTCATGGTTTCTGGCTCACAGCTCCTTAAATCTTTGGAATTTCCTATACTAAGGGCAATAAAGGTGTCTTTTGTTATATTAATGAAGACAAATTTTGTACCCCGCCCAAGGGTGGGTGCCAGATGCTAGGAGGACCAACCCTATGATGAGAGGTTTGAAACTTTCAGCCTTATCCCCTGATCTCTGAGGAGATCTCCAGGAATGAGGGTTGAATCAGCAATGGCCAATGACTTAGTCAGTCATGACTATGCAGTGATGCCTCCATAAAAGCCCTGAAGGAGAGCTTACAGGTTGGTGAACATGTGGAGATGTGGGGAAAGTGGCATACCTGCAAAGATCATGGAAACTGTGAGCCTTTCCCCATACCTTGCCTATGTATCTTTTCATCTGGACGTGAATTTGTATTTTTTATTATATCCTTTAATAAACTGGCACATATATGTGTTTGAGTTCTATGAGCCACAATAGCAAGTTAATCAAACCTAAGGAGGAAGTTGTTGGAACCTCCAATCTATGGCCAGTTGGTCTGAAGCACGGGTAATAGCCTGGGGCTTGCGACTGGCATCTAAAGTGGGGGGTGGGAAGCAGTCTTGTAGGACTGAACCCTGGGTAGATGCTCTCTCTGGGTAGATAGTGTCAGCTTGGTATTTGGGGGAGAAGGAACAACCCCCCCCCCCGCCATTGGAATTGGATATGGGAACCCTGAAAGGTGGAGCATACAGTCTCTGTCACAGCTATTTGGCTGAGTTATTCTAATGTTAAAGTAACCATAGACAGTATATAAATGAATGGATATGACTTTGTTCCAATAACATTTTATTTATAAAAGTAGGCAGTAGGATGGATTTGGTTTGTGGCTATAGTTTGTCAATCCCTGTCCTATATAATGAATTTACTTGAAATCATTTGCCTTCTCTTTGGAAATATGCTTTTACTGAGCTAAAACATTAAGTAGATGTATGGAGTTAGTCTTAGAGTTTAACCTTGTTTTAGAACACAATAAAGGTCATCCACATATTGCAAAACAATAAAAATCACAGGGAAATGTAAGATTCCTATGATCCCTACTGAGGGTTTATGAAAAGCAGTAGATACCTTAGTAAATCACTGGGGCATAACAGTTGAGGTATATTGTTGATTTTCCTTACAGAATGCAAACAAGTATCAAAGATTTTGACCTAATAGGACACTTAGAGAAAGCAGCCACAGATCTACAACTGTGTAATATGGAGTCTCAGGGAGCACCTAACATGAAAGAGTATTGGTGTTTAGTACTACAGGAAAGCCCTGAATGACTTTTATTTATGGCCCAAGGACCTGGTGAATCTATGGCCTATTAGGGTTTTTTACCTGGAAGGACAGGCATGTTACAAGGGCCAGGATAAAGTATGATGAGTCTTTCCTTTATTAGACTTTCTACAGTCAGTTTTAGTCTTTGTTTAGCTTCTTATTTAAGAATGTTTTACACATATCTGGGGAGAAATGGGTTAAGTTGGACCTTGCCACATGGCAATGAGAAGGTCTTGGTTGGATTTGGACCTCCAAATTGTACCTCCAATATTGTCAAGTGCTGGATCCTTGAAAATTTCACTGTGACAACTTGTAAGTAAGATAAAGCTGAGTTTTTTTCTAACCAGTAAGGAGAGCACTACCTTAAACAGTTTTAGCAGTGTCTCAAGGTGGAAAGGTAAAGTTTGAACATTTGTGAATTTTCTTAATGTGGTTTTAAGGCAGGTCTTGCAATATGAGGGCTTGATTAGGATTGGATAAGAATCCTGATATAATAGCTTAGGACTAGACTTAGAAAGATGAGGGTTTGAGGTGAGAGGATTCAAAGAATCTTGAGAAGTAAATTATCATTTGCTACTATCTACTACAGAGATGTACAAATTGATATTCATTAAATATTATAGTTGTTTGAATGTTTATCTTCCTGGGCAAGAGTTTCTTGGAATAGTAATGTCATTTTGATGGAGACAGTAGGATAATAAGGCTATGTTAACATCATTAGTAAGCTGTGTGAGTGTAAATGTTTTCCGTTCTCACTTTTCCTGCCTGAATTCCTGGGTTGGTTTCCTGTCTGCTATCCTGGTTTTTAAAGGACTTGGGTACTGTCAGGTTGCTAGCACTATATTCTACTTTTTACTCCATTGTGTGCAGTTTTGCTCTCCATGGTTTTCCTCAGTACTGTACTCCCCACCTTCCACCTGGTCCTATCTATAATCCATTTGTTTGCTTGTTATTTATTGCCTGTCCCTATTGGTTGCATTTCCTTGTCTTTGACCACCTGGCTGACTATGAAAATTTCTGGTGAATCCCTGCCTGTAACCTTCTTTCAGATCCCCCAAGATGGTATAATGGATTTGAGTCTGGGCTGTGTTATTTACCAGCTGCAATATGTTTACCCTCTGCTTCATTCTTTTTTTTTTTTTTTTTTTGGCCATGGTGTAACCTTCCATGATTTCCTGACTCATCCAGATAGGTCTGTCTGGTCTCTGACTCATGGCTATCCCACATTTGCTCAGCTTTGTCTACATGGAGCGTCTATGCAGAAACTGATGTTGTGAGCAAAATGTAAGCTCTAGAAAAAACAGTCTTGATGTGAAAGAAAGAAATATGTGTGTGTGTGTGTGTGTTGTGTGTGTGTGTGTGTATTTTTTTTTTGATGTGAAATAGATTTGAATCAATGCTTTTTTTTGGTCAATTCTCCCAACTCCTAAGTGTTTGTTGATAATGGTCTCAGCCACTATCTAACTGTGTAACCTTGAACCAGTTACTAGTCCTTCCCTCAATCTCATTTAATTCCTCAGGTTTAAATTTTAATTGCAATTTTGACCTAATAGGAAGATGTTGCTGTAAATCAGGTAAGAAATGATAAGTTGCACTGAACTGGTGGTAGAAATGGAGACAGACCATGAGAATCAGCATTTTTAAGAAGATTCCCGTCAAATTTTTATGCTTGATAAGGCTTGAGATCTGATGTTTTCAGATACTAAAAGATTCAAACTTTCACAGACTTTCATTGGAGTAAGCTTTTTATTCATATGAAATATTCCTCTTTTCACATTAATACTATTTGCTTTAAATTTCCTGTTATATAATAGTAGTATTTTTATTCCTGTTTTCTCTTTGTTAACATTAGCTTGCTATATCCTTTTTACCTTTATTTCAAGTTTTCCAATTTCTAAAAATTGAACTATAATCCAGTTTATAGTAAGGGGCATTAGGAAAGACATTTGTTGGGATGAGCACTAGGTGTTATATGTAGGGGATGAATCACTGGATTCTACTCCTGAAATTGTTATTGACCTTTATGCTAACTAACTTGGATGTAAGTTAAAGAAATTTTTTTAAATTAAATAAATAAATGTTAAAAAATACATAGTGTTATATTAGTTTCAGGTGTACAATGTAATGATACAATAATTCTATACATTTCTCAGTGCTTATCAAGGTAAGTGTATTCTTAATCCCCTTTATCTATTTCACCCATTCCCCCCCACCCATCTCCCCTCTGGCAACCACCAGTTTGTTCTCTGTATTTAAGAATTTTTTTTTTTTTTGCTTATCTCTTTTCTTTTTTTATTCATTTGTTTTATTTCTTAAATTCCACGTATGAGTGAAATTGTATGGTATTTGTTTTTCTCTTATTGACTTCTGATTTTGAATTTGAAATTTAAAAGTCAAATTTTAAAAAATATTTCAAAAATTATTTTATCTATGATACATTACACGAAATATAGCTGGATTTTATTCTCCCACAGTCTGATTGAGAAATTTAAAACAGCAGCATTTCTTGTGATTAATAACATCTTTGGATACGATACTGATATCTTACTTTACAGTTTCATTTGCCATGCATTCCTTCTAATTTTCCTCATGCTCTTCTCACTTTCTTCTTTCCTTCCCTTTCTATTTCTGATTCCTTTCTCATCTTTTTGATATATTGACTATATTTTTTAAAATTGTATTTCTTTTCCTCTAGTGGTTTGGAAGCTGAATATGCTAGTCCTATTCTTTGGTTTCACCTACATTTTAAAGTACATATTTAAGTTTATCTGGATATTTCAAATTAATTAGTATTTATATCAGCCCTTGCTCCCACACTCCCTGCTTCAAGACAAGAAATTTGATTTGTTTTCAGTTCTTTCCTTCTTCTTTCAGTCTTCCTTTACCTTGCATGTTGAAATTCTCCAGGATTTTTAGTTATTAAGTTTTTGTACCAATAATTATTTCATCTATCAATTTTGTATACTAATAATTATTTAATAATTATTTTGATTATTGTAAAATATACTGGTTCATTTGCTCATCACTTTTTAATTTCAAATCTTGCCTTTGTTCTGAATTGTTTTTCACTTTTATGGAGTATGTAATTAATTCTTTCAGAGAATGTGTGTGGTAAGTTTATTGAGTACTTGTATGTGTACAAATTTTTAATTTTGTTTCCTCTCCTTGATGCTAGCTTGTCTGGGTATAAAGATTTTAGGTTCAAATTTCCTTCAAAACTTCTGAAAAATGAATAATGAAAGGATGACAAAAAAACTTAATTACCTGGAACTTAAGAGATACTCTTGGATCAAAGGAGTAATCAAAATGGAAAATTCAGGGGTGCCTGGGTGCATCCAGGGGTGCATCCAACTTTGGCTCAAGTCATGATCTCACAGTCTGTGAATTCAAGCCCTGTGTCAGGCTCTGTGCTGACAGCTCTGAGCCTGGAGCCTGTTTCTGATTCTGTGTCTCCCTCTCTCTGCCCCTCTTCCACTCATACTCTGTCTCTCTCTGTCTCAAAAATAAATAAATGTTAAAAAACTTAAAAAAAGGAAAATTCAAATTGATTAAGACATTATATATAAGAGAACACTTCATACCAGAGCTTACGTTACATGGATAAAACTAAACTCAAGTGAAAATTCATTGCATTAAGTATCTTAATTATTAAAAAAATAATAAGATTGAAAACAGTGGAGGCTGTTGGGAGTTGGATTAGAGCTTGGAAGAGAGAGCAGCAAGGATGCATTTAAGTCAACCATCTTCCTTGCTACTAGCACTTTTAGTGTTTAATTTTTAATATTTAAAACTTTGAACTGTTTGGAATTTATTTTGTTTCAAGGTATCAAGGTAGATCTTACTTCATTCTCCCTTTCCCCCAAAATGTTTAACCAGTTGTTTCAATAACACTTATTGCATAATCCCTATTTTCTCACTCTGACATGAAATTCTACTTTAGTCACAGAATGGATTCTCAAATGAACTTTGGTCTATTTTTGCATCATTTATCCTGTGCTAATTTATCTGGATGTACATTTTGGCACAGTTCCTATTTTAATTACTATAGCTTTGTAATGTGTTTTGATATCTGGTAGAACAGGCCCTTTTTCTTCCTTAATTTTTAAATATTTTATGGGCTAGGAATGCCTGGGTGTCTCAGTTGGTTAAGTGTCCAACTTCAGGTCAGGTCATGATCTTGATTTGAGCCCCATGTTGGGTCCTTGGATTTGAGCCCCATGTTGGACTCTCTGCTGTGGCTCAGAGCCTGGAGACAGCTTCAGATTCTGTGTCTCCCTGTCTCTCTGCCCCTCCCTCACTCATTCTCTGTCACAAAATAAAATAAAACATTAAAAATAAATAAATAAATATTTCATGGGCTATTTGTTACATCTTTAATTTTTTAGATGAATTTAAAAAATATATTTTTAATTCTAAGAAAGAAGTGATTGGGAATTTGAATGGAATTTATTGTACAAATTGCAGAAAGGGAAATTGGCATCTGCTATATTATTCCTTCCCAAGAACAAAAAACATTTATTCCCGTAAGTTGAAAAAAAAAAAAAGATTTAAACTTTTGGTTTTTGCTTTAGCATGTAGGGAGCTTGGAAATTGTCACTCCCATTGTCATAATAAGAAAAAAAGCTGAACGAACCTAAAATCAATAACTCTTTTTAGATCCATCAGTGAATTGAGATCACAGGATAAACCAACACTCCTCAAACTGGAGAGACAGGCAGCTATAAAGTATCATAGCTTTCTGGGAGTAGAAGCCCCTGGAACCAGAAACAGTTAGGAAAAATTAAACTGTAATTGATGAATTGCTGGACACTTGAGTGTGGAATAGGTTTGGAATTAAAAACTTAGTGTGGGCATTTATTTTATAGGGTCTCAGTGAAATGTAGGAAAGGAAATACCTAACTGCAGCTCTTGCTGACCTTTGTGCTTCGTGTGAGCATGTGTGTGTGGAAGAGGGGAGAGCTTAGAAGTCACACCCTAGGGGCACAAGCCCACTGCAAGATTGAAACATAATCATAGAATTACAGAATGCTTGCCTCCATGACACCCCTTATAACATCACAAGGCTCCTGTATAATAACAGAATTACAGCTGAAATGACTGGAAGGCTCAAACTCTATTTAAGAAAGAGTTTATAGGGAAACCCAAATGCAACAGAAGAGATCAAACAAAGGACCCTAGAGGAGATTGAAGCCTCAGACACCTAAAATTACAGCAAACGATAGATACAGTGTAACTTCTAGCCAGAAAAACCTTCATATTAAAGGCCAACTTACTTCTGTTCCTATTACCCAATACATTATATCTGGCTTTCAACAAAATTTAGAAGACATGCTAAAAAGCAACAACAACAAAAAATCTGAAGAGACAAAGCAAGCAATAGAACCAGACTCAGATATGGCAGAGATTTTGGAATTATCAGGCAAGGAATTTAAAATAACTATGATTAATAGGCTGAGGGCTCTGATGGAAAAAGTGGGCAATATACAAGAGCATATGGGTAATGTAAGCCCAGAGATGGAAAGAAATAAAAAGGAAATGCTAGAAATAAAAAACAAAACAAAACACTGTAGTAGAAATAAAGAATGACTCTGATGGGTTTCATCAGTAGACTGCACATACCCAAGGAAAGAATCAGGGAGCTTAAAGATATGCCAATAGAAATTTCATGAACTGAAAGGCAAAAGAGAAAAAAGAATGAAAAAAAAAGTTATGAAATATTCAAGAAATATGGAACAATTATGAAAAGTAATACATGTAATGGGACTATCAAAAGGAGAGGAAAGAGAGAAAAAAGAAGAAGAAATATTTGCATTGATAATGGCTATTTCCTGGAACTAATGACAAACACCAAACCAGAGTTCCAGCAAAATCAGGGAGCACCAAGAAAGATAAATACCAAAAAGTTTACCTCTAGTCATATTATATTCAAACTTCAGAAAACCTAAGACAAAGAGAAAATCTTGAAAGAAGCCAGAAAGGGAAAAAAAATACTTTACTTACAGAAGAATAGGATAAGAATACAGAGAACTTCTCTTTATAAACCAGGTAAGCAAGAAGATAGAGAAAAATATTTAAGGTCTTGAAAGAAGCCACCAACCTGCATTTCTGTATCCATTGAAATTATTCAAAAGTGAAGAAGAAATAAAGGCTTTCTCAGATAAATAAAAATTGAGGGAATTTGTCACCAATAAACCTGCCTTGCAAGAAATGTTAAAAGAAGTTCTTCAGAGAGTAGGAAAATGAAATAGTTCACAAACTTGGATTTACATAAAGAAAGAGGAATGTTAGAGAAGGATTAAGTGAAGGTAAAATAAAATCTTTTATTCTGAATTTATCTAATAGACAACTGCTGAAAATAATATTCTGTATTTGGTGATTATAGCTTATGGACAAGTGAAATGAATGATAGCAATGTTCTAAGGTGAGGAGAGAGGAATTAGGAATACTCTGTCATTTGAAAGTGGATTTAGTTTGTAACTGTATGTTGCAAATTCTAGGACAACAATTAAAAAATTAATAAAGAATAATGATTGATTATACTAAGAGAGGAGAGAAGACGGAATCATATAAAATGTTCAAATTAAACCAGAAAAGGCAGAAAAAAAGAGAGGAAGATTGGAAGACTACTGCTTGACTATATGGATGGTACAGGCCATTTTTCAGAATTTGAGAGTCTGTGCAGACAAACCAGTAGGGGGTCCATTATACAGCAGAGTGTTTCCATTAAATTTTCTTCCTGGTTATTGTGTGTGAAGGAGGGAATCTACTAAATGCTATACTTGTGTTTTATTTTCATAGCTTTTGGGAAGAGGGATGCCTAAAAGTTCCCTTGATGGTCATGGGTAATAATTTATACTTTGAGGATCAGAAGGTATTTTTTCCATTTAGAGGTTAAGCCTTTGTGATTATGGAACCAAAGGTGTTCCAGGCATCTGTGGTCTATTCTGAACACATCCATCTATAGATAGCCCTGCATAATTTGAAGGTCCATCTTCCTTTGTTGAGAAAGGAAAGGAATCTTTTGTGTTTGGGAGATTGAAAAGCAAAGTGACCCAACTCCTGCCTGGTTCTTTGAGATTGTGCAGTGGGCTAGTGGTTGCGGGTTCCACTGTAGAGAGGACTGAGTCAGTTCTACATAGTGCCTTTGGGAGCACTAAGACTTTGTAGGAAAATGGAGAACCTAGAAAATTGGCAAGGGGTACCCTGGTTGTAGAATAGTGAAAGTGCCTTTGAGTAGCCTCTTTCTGGAGGAGGTTGGTGATCTCTGGGTACCTGGAGGGTAGGGGCATATGAAAATCTTTTGTAGGCAAGATGAACAATGACAGAGGAGGAGATCCAACGTTCTGTAGCAGCATTGGAAGATAGACAGCAAGGTTCTTTCTGTCTTATTTTGGAGGGAAAGTTCTGCAGAACTCCTTTGTAGTACAAGGTTCTAGGATAGTTAAGAAGAGACAAGAGGGGCCTAAGAATGTGATACTGGACTTCTTGTCAATCTGCTATATGGGTCTTTGAGCTAATTCTAAAATAATTTTGAGAAAGAATAAAATATACTGAACATCGAAGGAGATTATACCTATTAAATTTATATGAATAAAGTGTAGTTTTTTTGGTATATATTATTAAAAATCTGGTATCTCTTCCATTTTCCTTCACAAAGGATAGACTCTGCTAATCTATGAAGCAATCAGAAGTTTAGGGTCTTTGGGGCACCTGGGTGGCTCAGTCGGTTGAGCGTCTGACTTCGGCTCAGGTCACAATCTCACTGCTCGTGAGTTCGAGCCCTGCATCGGGATCTGTGCTGACAGCTTAGAGCCTGGAGCCTGCTTCGAATTCTGTGTCTCCCTTTCTCTCTGCCCCTCCCGTTCTCACACTCTGCCTCTTTTCTCTGTCTCAAAAATAAATAAACATTAAAAAAAATTAAAAAAACTAGAAGAAGTTTAGGGTCTTTTTTTTTTTTTTTAAAGTAGGCTTCATGCTCAGCATGGAACCCAATGCAGGGCTTGAACTCACGACCCTGAGATAAAGACCTGAGGTGAGATCAAGAGTCAGACACTTAACTAAGCCACCCAGTCACCCCTAGGGTCTTTCTTTTACATATCTATTCCAGCACTGCCAGATTGAAGGATTCTCCATTGCTATCATTGGTTATAAGTGATTCTAAGTCTTAGATCACTGAAGGTGATTCTAAGTCTTAGATCACTGAAGGACTAAAATATGTATTTCTCTTCTCTGCTGGAGGCCTAAAATAATGGAGGATAGGACAGAATCCCTTACTTGCCCCTTTTTACTCTGTTCTTAGTAGTTTCTAGAAGATTGTATGCATGTGTGTGTGTGTGTGTGTGTGTGTGTGTGTATGCACGCATCTGTTTGGTTGTTTGTTTTAAATCTGGCATTTCTCCCTTTCATAACACAGATGAATCTCTCAGTGACCCAGCACGCACACACGTGCACGTGCACACACACACACACACACACACACACACACACACAGTGTTCAGAGAAGATCTGTGTAATATGTGTTTGTAAGGAAGCCTCAGTGAAAGGGACCCAGAAGTCAAAAACATAAACATTGGAGAGAAACTCAAAAGTAGGAGGCTTAAGAACTCCCAGAGAGATGGTAAGGAGCATATGGAATTGCAGAGTGGGCCAGATAAGAGAGGTGGAAATATTCACTATGTTTACTGGAAATTGGATCGAGGGCCATGCTTCACATAAACAAAGCAAAATAAAAAAAAACTATTTCTGCATAAAAGTTTTAGCTTTTATAATACCTTGATTGTGTGACAATACATACTATTAAGAAATTGGAAATATAGCTCTTGGGTAGGTATATCTGTTAGGATTTTATTCAGCTGCAAGTATCAGGAAACCCTACTTTAATGGTTTAAAAAATGAAATCAGTTTTTCTCATGTGCAAGAGTTTTACAGGTAGTTAAACTGTTGACTATGGTTCAGCAACTTGACTCTGTCAGGACCAGTGCTTTGTTGATTCTTTTGGCCTTTCCCAAATGTTTACAAAATGTCTTCAGACATCATGTCCATGTTTAAGGTGGGAAGAAGGGAGAAAGGACTGTGCCAGCCTGCTCTGTTTATCAGAAAAGGTCTTAAAAGAGATTGTTTTGGCAGGGTTTCCCTAGAAAAATCAAGGCTCTTGGCAAGGTTTAGGTGATAATGCCTTATTGGGAGGTACTATCCCCTGGTAGCAAGAGTGAGATAAAGGAGGAGTGAGGAAGCAAGTAAGTGAAACTTGATATACTTCTATGCCAGGTACTGCTTCTCTGCTCAAGGCACTAAGAGACAGAGCTTTTGTTTGATCAAGTCTATTCTTTTGGCCATGTATACAGGCTACCATACAGGCTGTGTAGATGCCACCATACAGGCTATGTAGAAAAGCCATGGCTTAGAACAGTCTAGTAGATGGAGGAGTGAAAAAAAGTATTTATCATCTGGTTTTCTCCCATGTCCTGCCTCTTGTTGGTTTAAGTTTTCACTTTTCTAGGTAGTGTTACCTGGCTTTGAACAGCTACTAGGGGAACCAATGTCCATGTCCTGAAATGTAGTCCTTCCTCTGAGTTTGAGAATGATAGGAAGAGGCAGAGCCAGAGACTCTGGATGTTGGATTCAGGCAGTAGAACTTCATACAGCATGGAGTTTGTCACCACAGCAATAATTGAGATGGGGTAAGTGGCTAAGGGCTGGGAGAAGTTGATACTGAAAGAATAGGAGGTAACACACAAGGTGTATCTAATATGATATATTAACAGAATTTTGATTACACCTTATTAGCCATTTCTGTGTCATGTGGACACACTTAGCTGAAAGGGAAGTGGGAATGTAAGCAGCTTGGCTGGAGCTACATGGCTGACCTTTTAAAAATCTAGATTCAAATAGCAAGGATGATGGGAGAATAGAAAAATATTGGGTAAGTAACGGTTGGTATACCAGGCAGGAATTTTTGTTATGCACAATAATAATCAATTTTCCTAAATTTAAGGGGAAAAAAAAGAAATTTGTTGAAAGGATATTGGTAGTTCTCAGGAAGGCTCAATAGGAAGGCTGAAGAACCAGGTTTGGAAAATAGCAGGAGCTATAAAAATCTAGATAGGCAGAACCAGATTCAAAGTCATGCCACATTTGAGGAATAGCAGTTATGGTATTGCTGCTGCCATCCTGGACAGGACACATTGCTGTCACTGGACACTGGATGCTTCCATCTTTATTAGTGGAATGAATTAATTACTTATGTGCAGATCTTTCTTTTTTTTTTTTTAATGTTTTATTTATTCTAGAGAGAGAGACAGAGAGACAGCATGAGTGGGAGAAGGCCAGAGTGAGAGAGGGACACAGAATCAGAAGTAGGCTCCAGGCTCTGAGCTGTCAGCACAAAGCCCGACATGGGGCTCGAACTCACAATCCGTGAGATCATGACCTGAGCCAAAGTCAGACGCTCAACCAACTGAGCCACCCAGGCGCCCCGCAGATCTTTCTTCAGATTGAAATTCCTAGGCAAGTCGGGGCGCCTGGGTGGCTTAGTCGGTTAAGCGTCCAACTTCAGCTCAGGGCATGATCTCGCGGTCCGTGAGTTTGAGCCCTGCGTCAGGCTCTGTGCTGACAGCTCAGTGCCTGGATCCTGGTTCAGATTCTGTGTCTCCTTCTCTCTCTGACCCTCCCCCATTCATGCTCTGTCTCTCTCTGTCTCAAAAATAAATAAACGTTAAAAAAAAAAAAAAAGAAATTCCTAGGCAAGAGCATCTGACTAGTTGAGCTAGGTGCTCATGCCCTTATTGGAAGGATCAGGGTGAAAAATTATCTGGCACTTTCAGTTTCCATTGCAGTAGACAAGGCCCTACTTCCCACCAACATCACACAATTGCAAATTCTCCACACTTATTAAGGGAATCAGATGCTAGGCAGCCAAAGCATTTTTTAAAAAGGAAAATAACCACCATAGTCCACTCTTTGGCTGCTAGCATCCACTTACATGCTAGCTAAAAAATGCGTTCTTCCTCAAAAACATGTTCCTTCAGAGTATAATGTAGCCACCTCTCACAAAAAAGCAGGAAATTACGTATCCTCTCCTTAAGTAAGGCGAGGCATTCATCTACATTTGCAGGATGTTTGGTGAATGTCTATTCCTCACCCAGTTCTGACACAATATTGTCTTAATTGTGCTTTAAGGGCTATATCATAAATTTAACTGTAACCTACACTCCTTATGTCTGAGACACTTCTTCTGTGTCCCTTCATATCCTCTCAATTTAACCCATCTTGGGTGTCTTTGGCCATTTTCCTTGCCTTAACCATTATGCAGCTTTACACATGAGTGTAACACATGATTGTAACTCCACTCAGACTGACTTCACATGAATGTAACCAAACAGGGAGAAGAGGCCTGTAGTGTAGGTATTCAAGGCTCCTGGGCAGTGGTGAATGGCTTGGCTCATTGGTCAGAGGCCTGGAAGGAATCATAGAAAATCAGGGGCAAATAGGGAGAGAAGATAGATGTAGGTTGGACCCATGAGAGTGGGCATAAAGCATAGGATCTTTTTGTCTCCTAAATGGCTTTAGCATCTCCAAAGTTACCACTTCACTTCATTTTATTCTTTGACACACTGAACAGATTGATCTTTTTTATAAAATGTAAGACAGAACTTGCTACTCCTCTGCTCAAAATCCTCCAGTGGCTTCCCATTTTGTTCAAAGTAAAAGTCAAAAGTCTTACAAAGCCCCTACAAAGTCCTATATGCTTTGGCTTCCTATATACCTCCAACCACATGTCTTACTCTCCACTGAATTCACTCTGCTCCAGCCACTGGCCATTTTGCACTTCCTCCTTCTGACATACCAGCTATGTTTCCATCCCTGGCTGTCTGCAGTGGCTCTTTTCTCTTCTTAAGGTATCCTTATGGCTCACTCTCTCACCTCATTCAAGTTTGCTCATTGTCACCTTTGGAGTGAACCCAAGCTCAAACCTACTATTGAAAATTTCAATCCCTGCCAATATACCAGCACTCCTTAGCTCACAGCCTAATCTAATTTTCCATAGGTCTTTACACCTTCTATACAATTAACTTATTTATGATGTTTACTGTCCATCTTCCCACACTACAAGGTAAGCTCTATGAGAGTCAAAACTTGTTCGGTTTTGACATTGCTGTATCCTTGGCATCTAGATTGGTGCCTGGTACATAGTAGATGTTGGATAAATGTTCAATGGATGAATATACTTGAATGGGGCTCTAAGTTTCCCGTCCTTTATTTCTCACTAGTGCCAGCATATTGTATGAACCGCCTGTAAACCAAGCTCAAACCGTCAGCTGCTCACAGAGAGATCATCAGTGGGCATAGCCTGGGTTGAGGGAGGCATGGCCCAAGAAGGCCTTTTGAAAGAGAGATATATGTTCTGCTACTTTTTAGGCTTTTTTTTTTTTGAAGCCTAATATGTTACTATAGAATAAGTGCTGTATACGGTGAACAAGGAAACTTGAAGCCCTCAGAAATTAAGAGATGAGCCCTAGGTCACGTAGCTATTGAGCAGCAGAATGAGAATATTTTTCCGAAACAGAACATCAGTGTACTTCCTTTTGTTAAAGCAAGATAAAAATTAAAATGATTTTACAAATACATAGTTAATGGACCCGACATGTGGGTGTGCATTTTTAAATTCTCCAAATGCTTACTGTTCTTGTCTGCCTAGTTTCAAAGAGTGTTTTGCATTTCTGTCACTCTGAGTGGTATGACACCATCAGGATGACTGTGGCAGCTAAGAAAACACAGAAAACACGTAGCACGGAAAAAGACTCAGTCACAACAAAGGCTAGCTTGCCTTATCAGTATGAACCCAAGAACCCAGTGTCACCCCAAAATATACATTGATGATGGTGCTATGAGTCACTGTATGACTCACAGCTCACTGACCACTACAAAACAGAAACTTGAAGAATAATTTACTGCCCAGGCCAAAAGGACTTGAAAGAACTTTCCCACCCACCATATGAGTGATATATCAAATTAGGGATAAGGCACCATCTCTTTCTTCTTCTTGGAATGGATTAGTTCTCCCTCTTTGTACGGCTCCCCCAGAGACACAGGGCCAGATAAGCCTCTGGTTTCACTAATAATCTTCTCTCAGTGAACCGTTCTATTCTTGTACCTGCCTACTTAGGCTCATTCTGCAAAGAAATCTAACCCATAAGAGTGCCTCAGCACACAAAAATGTACTTCATCACTCCTCTGAGCAAGATGGCTTCTTGGATCAGCCTTTTATGCCTTCCCTCCCTTGACTGTGACACTAAACAGACCCATAATAAACCGTCCTCAACTACACAAGTAAGAAATTATTCTCAGGGCCAAGACAGTTTGCTCTCCAAAACCGTTTCTCTCTCTTACTTGTACAAATCAAGGACCCAGCGGTCACAATTTGGGGGCATAGAGATTAGTGGAAAGGTTCATTTTTTTTACAAGAATGAAGTGTTTTATTCTCTAACACCTTCTCAGTAGGGCTGCTGTTGCACTCACATGACCTGTGTGGTTGGCTTGGTGTTGTGAATTCTGCTTTACCCATGAGGGTCCTGATGAAGTCTGTGACCTGAGGTCACACAGGCAAGTCCTCACTGGAGTTGGGAGTGCACACTCTGAAGTTCCTCCTTCTGAGCTGAGCCCGACACCGACCCCAACTCTCTTCTGGGGCTTTACTGCACGAGTCCACATGGTGATGCTGACATAGGCCTTCTGGTGGCAGAACACTGTCTGGCATCTGGACTTTCTCTCATTTAGAAGACAGCACTGTTAAAAAAATAGTTTCTTATATCCACAAAGTGTCTCCTGCTATTGGAGCAGTGAGCACTCTGTAAGGAAACACTCCAGGAAAAGAGTGTTCTTCTCTCACCCCCTTCGCTCCTTCTACATTAATGGAAAGCTCTTTTTTTCCCAGCTTTGTTGAGGTGTAATTGACAAAAATGTAAGGTATTTAAAGCTTGTACTGTGATGATTTGATATATGTGTACCTTGTGAAAGGATTCTTCCCTAGTTAATTAGCATATTCACCATGTCACACATACATACACACATATATGGGGAAACATTGAAGTACTCTCTTAACAAATTTCAATTATACAGTACAGTGTTATCAACTGTAGTCAACCACATTTTACATTAGGTCCTCAGACCTTATCCATCTTATAGTTGAAAGTTTATGCCCTTTAACCAACCCTATTTCTTATCCCTATTTCTTACCTCCCCCCACCCTTGGTAACTACATTTCTACTCTGTTTCTAAGTTCGACTTTATATTTTAAAATTCCATGTACAAGTGACACTATGCACTATTTGTCTTTCTCTGGTCTGGTTTATTTCACTTAGCATAATGCCCTCAAGTTTCGTTCATGTTGTCACAAATGACAGGATTTCCTTCTTTTTTGTATACACATACCACATCTTCTTTATCCATTCATCCATTGATGGACACTTACATTGTTTCCTAAAAAGCTCTTAATGGCACCAAGAAGGCATCTTCTGTCTAAGATCTAAGCTGCTAAGGGATTATTAGAAATAAAGCCTGGTTGGGCAACCCACAGGGGTCCCCTGGTTGTGCCTGATGCAGGGGCCACCCTGGCTGGTTTGTACCCCCAAGGTTATTTGAATGATTCTGCAGATGAGAAGTAATTGGGTGTCAAAATTTTTGTGAGCAGCAAAACATACTAAAAATTGAAAGGAAAACTGCTACTTTGATCAGATGAGCCCAGAGCCATGACCAGTAGTTCTTCCTTCACTGAGATTTCTTTGCCATCCTCCTCACTGTTTAAATAAGCATTGGATGAATTTCTATTTTGTTTTGGAAATTAACCTGTGCTTCAAAATGTAGAGATAAATACTATTTGAAATAGAATAGGAAGAACCAGAGAGGTGAGGCAAGTCCACATCTGTGGAGAGCAGCTCAAACCAGTGAAACTAAAATGAAGTTCAAGGAGTCCGGAAGATGGCGGCGTAGGAGGACGCTGGGCTCACCGCGCGTCCTGCTGATCACTTAGATTCCACCTACACCTGCCTAAAGAACCCAGAAAACCGCCAGAGGATTAGCAGAACGGAGTCTCCGGAGCCAAGCGCAGACGAGAGGCCCACGGAAGAGGGTAGGAAGGGCGGCGAGGCGGTGCGCGCTCCACGGACTGGCGGGAGGGAGCCGGGGCGGAGGGGCGGCTCGCCGGCCAAGCAGAGCCCCCGAGTCGGGCTGGCAAAAGCGGAGGGGCCGGACGGACTGTGTTCCGACAGCAAGCGCGACTTAGCGTCTGGGAGGTCAGAAGTTAACAGCTCTGCTCAGAAAGCGGGAAGGCTGGAGGACAAAGGGAGGGAGAGCTGCTGAGCCCCCGGACGGCAGAGCTCAGCTTGGCGGGGAACAAAGGCGCTCGCCAGCGCCATCTCCCCCGCCCATCCCCCAGCCAAAATCCCAAAGAGAACCAGTTCCTGCCAGGGAACTTGCTCGCTCCGCGCAAACACCCAACTCTGTGCTTCTGCAGAGCCAAACCTCCGGCAGCGGATCTGACTCCCTCCCGCTGCCACAGGGCCCCTCCTGAAGTGGATCACCGAAGGAGAAGCGAGCTAAGCCTGCCCCTCCCGCCCCCGTGCACCTTGCCTACCCACCCCAGCTAATACGCCAGCTCCCCAGCACCACAAGCCTGGCAGTGTGCAAGTAGACCAGACGGGCCACACCACCCCACAGTGAATCCCGCCCCTAGGAGAGGGGAAGAGAAGGCACACACCAGTCTGACTGTGGCCCCAGCGGTGGGCTGGGGGCAGACATCAGGTCGGACTGCGGCCCCGCCCACCAACTCCAGTTATACACCACAACACGGGGGAAGTGCCCTGCGGGTCCTCACCACTCCAGGGACTGTCCAAAATGACCAAACGGAAGAATTCCCCTCAGAAGAATCTCCAGGAAATAACAACAGCTAATGAACTGATCAAAAAGGATTTAAATAATATAACAGAAAGTGAATTTAGAATAATAGTCATAAAATTAATCGCTGGGCTTGAAAACAGTATACAGGACAGCAGAGAATCTCTTGCTACAGAGATCAAGGGACTAAGGAACAGTCACGAGGAGCTGAAAAACGCTTTAAACGAAATGCAAAACAAAATGGAAACCACGACGGCTCGGATTGAAGAGGCAGAGGAGAGAATAGGTGAACTAGAAGATAAAGTTATGGAGAAAGAGGAAGCTGAAAGAAAGAGAGATAAAAAAATCCAGGAGTATGAGGGGAAAATTAGAGAACTAAGTGATACACTAAAAAGAAATAATATACGCATAATTGGTATCCCAGAGGAGGAAGAGAGAGGGAAAGGTGCTGAAGGGGTACTTGAAGAAATTATAGCTGAGAACTTCCCTGAACTGGGGAAGGAAAAAGGCATTGAAATCCAAGAGGCACAGAGAACTCCCTTCAGACGTAACTTGAATCGATCTTCTGCACGACATAGCATAGTGAAACTGGCAAAATACAAGGATAAAGAGAAAATTCTGAAAGCAGCAAGGGATAAACGTGCCCTCACATATAAAGGGAGACCTATAAGACTCGTGACTGATCTCTCCTTTGAAACTTGGCAGGCCAGAAAGGCTTGGCACGATATCTTCAGTGTGCTAAACAGAAAAAATATGCAGCCGAGAATCCTTTATCCAGCAAGTCTGTCATTTAGAATAGAAGGAGAGATAAAGGTCTTCCCAAACAAACAAAAACTGAAGGAATTTGTCACCACGAAACCAGCCCTACAAGAGATCCTAAGGGGGATCCTGTGAGACAAAGTACCAGAGACATCACTACAAGCATAAAACATACAGACATCACAATGACTCTAAACCCGTATCTTTCTATAATAACACTGAATGTAAATGGATTAAATGCGCCAACCAAAAGACATAGGGTATCAGAATGGATAAAAAAACAAGACCCATCTATTTGCTGTCTACAAGAGACTCATTTTAGATCTGAGGACACCTTTAGATTGAGAGTGAGGGGATGGAGAACTATTTATCATGCTACTGGAAGCCAAAAGAAAGCTGGAGTAGCCATACTTATATCAGACAAACTAGACTTTAAATTAAAGGCTGTAACAAGAGATGAAGAAGGGCATTATATAATAATTACAGGGTCTATCCATCAGGAAGAGCTAACAATTATAAATGTCTATGCGCCAAATACCGGAGCCCCCAGATATATAAAACAGTTACTCATAAACATAAGCAACCTTATTGATAAGAATGTGGTCATTGCAGGGGACTTTAACACACCACTTACAGAAATGGATAGATCATCTAGACACACAGTCAATAAAGAAACAAGGGCCCTGAATGATACATTGGATCAGATGGACTTGACAGATATATTTAGAACTCTGCATCCCAAAGCAACAGAATATACTTTCTTCTCGAGTGCACATGGAACATTCTCCAAGATAGATCATATACTGGGTCACAAAACAGCCCTTCATAAGTTTACAAGAATTGAAATTATACCATGCATACTTTCAGACCACAATGCTATGAAGCTTGAAATCAACCACAGGAAAAAGTCTGGAAAACCTCCAAAAGCATGGAGGTTAAAGAACACCCTACTAACGAATGAGTGGGTCAACCAGGCAATTAGAGAAGAAATTAAAAAATATATGGAAACAAACGAAAATGAAAATACAACAATCCAAACGCTTTGGGACGCAGCGAAGGCAGTCCTGAGAGGAAAATACATTGCAATCCAGGCCTATCTCAAGAAACAAGAAAAATCCCAAATACAAAATCTAACAGCACACCTAAAGGAAATAGAAGCAGAACAGCAAAGGCAGCCTAAACCCAGCAGAAGAAGAGAAATCATAAAGATCAGAGCAGAAATAAACAATATAGAATCTAAAAAAACTGTAGAGCAGATCAACGAAACCAAGAGTTGGTTTTTTGAAAAAATAAACAAAATTGACAAACCTCTAGCCAGGCTTCTCAAAAAGAAAAGGGAGATGACCCAAATAGATAAAATCATGAATGAAAATGGAATTATTACAACCAATCCCTCAGAGATACAAACAATTATCAGGGAATACTATGAAAAATTATATGCCAACAAATTGGACAACCTGGAAGAAATGGACAAATTCCTAAACACCCACACTCTTCCAAAACTCAATCAGGAGGAAATAGAAAGCTTGAACAGACCCATAACCAGCGAAGAAATTGAATCGGTTATCAAAAATCTCCCAACAAATAAGAGTCCAGGACCAGATGGCTTCCCAGGGGAGTTCTACCAGACGTTTAAAGCAGAGATATTACCTATCCTTCTCAAGCTATTCCAAGAAATAGAAAGGGAAGGAAAACTTCCAGACTCATTCTATGAAGCCAGTATTACTTTGATTCCTAAACCAGACAGAGACCCAGTAAAAAAAGAGAACTACAGGCCAATATCCCTGATGAATATGGATGCAAAAATTCTCAATAAGATACTAGCAAATCGAATTCAACAGCATATAAAAAGAATTATTCACCATGATCAAGTGGGATTCATTCCTGGGATGCAGGGCTGGTTCAACATTCGCAAATCGATCAACGTGATACATCACATTAACAAAAAAAAAGAGAAGAACCATATGATCCTGTCAATCGATGCAGAAAAGGCCTTTGACAAAATCCAGCACCCTTTCTTAATAAAAACCCTTGAGAAAGTCGGGATAGAAGGAACATACTTAAAGATCATAAAAGCCATTTATGAAAAGCCCACAGCTAACATCATCCTCAATGGGGAAAAACTGAGAGCTTTTTCCCTGAGATCAGGAACACGACAGGGATGCCCACTCTCACCGCTGCTGTTTAATATAGTGCTGGAAGTTCTAGCATCAGCAATCAGACAACAAAAGGAAATCAAAGGCATCCAAATTGGCAAAGATGAAGTCAAGCTTTCGCTTTTTGCAGATGACATGATATTATACATGGAAAATCCGATAGACTCCACCAAAAGTCTGCTAGAACTGATACATGAATTCAGCAAAGTTGCCGGATACAAAATCAATGTACAGAAATCAGTTGCATTCTTATACACTAACAATGAAGCAACAGAAAGACAAATAAAGAAACTGATCCCATTCACAATTGCACCAAGAAGCATAAAATACCTAGGAATAAATCTAACCAAAGATGTAAAAGATCTGTATGCTGAAAACTATAGAAAGCTTATGCAGGTAATTGAAGAAGATATAAAGAAATGGAAAGACATTCCCTGCTCATGGATTGGAAGAATAAATATTGTCAAAATGTCAATACTACCCAAAGCTATCTACACATTCAATGCAATCCCAATCAAAATTGCACCAGCATTCTTCTCGAAACTAGAACAACAATCCTAAAATTCATATGGAACCACAAAAGGCCCCGAATAGCCAAAGTAATTTTGAAGAAGAAGACCAAAGCAGGAGGCATCACAATCCCAGACTTTAGCCTCTACTACAAAGCTGTCATCATCAAGACAGCATGGTATTGGCATAAAAACAGACACATAGACCAATGGAATCGAATAGAAACCCCAGAACTAGACCCACAAACGTATGGCCAACTCATTTTTGACAAAGCAGGAAAGAACATCCAATGGAAAAAAGACAGCCTCTTTAACAAATGGTGCTGGGAGAACTGGACAGCAACATGCAGAAGGTTGAAACTAGACCACTTTGTCACACCATTCACAAAAATAAACTCAAAATGGATAAAGGACCTGAATGTGAGACAGGAAACCATCAAAACCTTAGAGGAGAAAGCAGGAAAAGACCTCTCTGACCTCAGCCGTAGCAATCTCTTACTCGGCACATCGCCAAAGGCAAGGGAATTAAAAGCAAAAGTGAATTACTGGGACCTTATGAAGATAAAAAGCTTCTGCACAGCAAAGGAAACAACCAACAAAACTAAAAGGCAACCAACGGAATGGGAAAAGATATTTGCAAATGACACATCGGACAAAGGGCTAGTATCCAAAATCTATAAAGAGCTCATCAAACTCCACACCCGAAAAACAAATAACCCAGTGAAGAAATGGGCAGAAAACATGAATAGACACTTCTCTAAAGAAGACATCCGGATGGCCAACAGGCACATGAAAAGATGTTCAACGTCGCTCCTCATCAGGGAAATACAAATCAAAACCACACTCAGATACCACCTCACGCCAGTCAGAGTGGCCAAAATGAAGAAATCAGGAGACTATAGATGCTGGAGAGGATGTGGAGAGACGGGAACCCTCTTGCACTGTTGGTGGGAATGCAAATTGGTGCAGCCGCTCTGGAAAGCAGTGTGGAGGTTCCTCAGAAAATTAAAAATAGACCTACCCTATGACCCAGCAATAGCACTGCTAGGAATTTATCCAAGGGATACAGGAGTACTGATGCATAGGGGCACTTGTACCCCAATGTTTATAGCAGCACTCTCAACAATCGCCAAATTATGGAAAGAGCCTAAATGTCCATCAACTGATGAATGGATAAAGAAATTGTGGTTTATATACACAATGGAATACTACGTGGCAATGAGAAAGAATGAAATATGGCCTTTTGTAGCAACGTGGATGGAACTGGAGAGTGTGATGCTAAGTGAAATAAGCCATACAGAGAAAGACAGATACCATATGGTTTCACTCTTATGTGGATCCTGAGAAACGTAACAGAAACCCATGGGGGAGGGGAAGGGAAAAAAAAAAAAAAAAAGAGGTTAGAGTGGGAGAGAGCCAAAGCATAAGAGACTGTTAAAAACTGAGAACAAACTGAGGGTTGATGGGGGGTGGGAGGGAGGGCAGGGTGGGTGATGGGTATTGAGGAGGGCACCTTTTGGGATGAGCACTGGGTGTTGTATGGAAACCAACTTGACAGTAAATTTCATATATTAAAAAATAAAAAAAAAATATCCTTCACTTAAAAAAAAAAAAATAAATAAAATAAAATGAAGTTCAAGTACAAAGGGCAGAAGTTAGACCTAGAGTCAAGAGGTTGGGTAATTGTCATGCTCAAAGCTGAGATTTCTGAGGTTTGCCTATCTTGGCTTAGATCAGTACATACATTTTCCTGTTGAAATATAAAATAATATCCATACATGGTCACTTTCATAGAGCTCACTTTTATTTTCTTTATTATTTTTTTAATTTTATTTTTTTAATTTTAAAAATTTACATCTAAATTAGTTAGCATATAGTGCAACAATGATTTCAGGAGTAGATTCCTTAGTGTCCCTTACCCATTTAGCCCACCCCCCCCCCACAACCCCTCCAGTAACCCTCAGTTTGTTGTCCATATTTATGAGTCTCTTCTGTTTTGTCCCCCTCCCTGTTTTTATATTATTTTTGTTTCCCTTCTCTTATGTTCATCTGTTTTGTCTCTTAAAGTCCTCATGTGAGTGAAGTCATATGATTTTTGTCTTTCTCTGACTGACTAATTTCACTTAGTGTAATACCCTCCAGTTCCCGCCACGTAGTTACAAATGGCAAGATTTCATTCTTTTTGATTGCCAAGTAATACTCCATTGTATATATATACCATATCTTTATCCATTCATCCATCGATGGACATTTGGGCTCTTTCCATACTTTGGCTATTGTTGATAGTGCTGCTATAAACATGGGGGTGCATGTGTCCATCTGAAACAGCACACCTGTATCCCTTGGATAAATACCTAGTAGTGCAATTGCTGGGTCGTAGGGTAGTTCTATTTTTAGTTTTTTGATGAACCTTGATACTGTTTTCCAGAGTGGCTGCACCAGCTTGCATTGCCACCAACAATGCAAAAGAGATCCTCTTTCTCCACATCCTCTCCAACATCTGTTGTTGCCTGAGTTGTTAATGTTAGCCATTCTGACAGGTGTAAGGTAGTATCTCATTGTGGTTTTGATTTGTATTTCCCTTGTGATGGATGATGTTGAGCATTTTTTCATGTGTCGGTTGGCCATCTGGATGTCTTCTTTAGAGAAGTGTTTATTCATGTCTTTTGCCCATTCCTTCACTGGATTATTTGTTTTTTGGGTGTTGAGTTTGATAAGTTCTTTATAGATTTTGGATACTAACCCTTTATCTGATATGTCATTTGCAAATAGCTTCTCCCATTCTGTCAGTTGCCTTTTAGTTTTGCTGATTGTTTCCTTCTTTGCTGTGCAGAAGCTTTTTATTTTGGTGAGGTCCCAGTAGTTCATTTTTGCTTTTGTTTCCCTTGCCTCTGGAGATGTGTTGAGTAAGAAGTTACTGTGGCCAAGATCAAAGAGATTTTGCCTGCTTTCTCCTCAAGGATTTTGATGGCTTCCTGTCTTACATTTAGGTCTTTCATCCATTTTGAGTTTATTTTTGTGTATGGTGTAAGAAAGTGGTCCAGGTTCATTTTTCTGCATGTCGCTGTCCAGTTTTCCCAGCACCACTTGCTGAAGAGACTGTCTTTATTCCATTGGATATTCTTTCCTACTTTGTCAAAGATTAGTTGGCCATATGTTTGTGGGTCCAGTTGTGGGTTCTCTACTCTCTTCCATTGATTTGAGTGTCTGTTTTTGTGCCAGTACCATACTGTCTTGATGATTACAACTTTGTAGTATAGCTTGAAGTCTGGGATTGTGATGCCTCCTGTTTTGGTTTTCTTTTTCAAGATCTCTTTGGCTATTCAGGGTCTTTTCTGGTTCCATACAAATTTTGGGATTATTTGTTCTATCTCTGTGAAGAATGCTGGTGTTATTTTGATAGGGATTGCATTGAATATGTAGATTGCTTTGGGTAGTATCGACATTTTAACAATATTTGTTCTTCTATCCAGGAGCATGGAATCTTTTTCCATTTTTTTGGGTCTTCTTCAATTTCTTTCATAAGCAAGCTTTCTATAGTTTTCAGCGTATAGATTTTTCACCTCTTTGGTTAGATTTATTCCTAGGTATTTTATGTTTTTTTGTGCAGCTGTAAATGGGATCGATTCCTTGATTTCTCTTTCTGTTGCTTCATTGTTGTTGTATAGGAATGCATCCGATTTCTGTGTGTTGATTTTATATCCTGAAACTTTGTTGAATTCATGAATCAGTTCTAGCAGTTTTTTTGTTGTTGTTGAAATCTTTTGAGTTTTCCATGTAGAGTATCATGTCATCTGCGAAGAGTGAAAGTTTGACCTCCCCCTGGCTGATTTGGATGCCTTTTATTTCTTTGGGGTGTCTGATTGCAGAGGCTAAGACTTCCAATACTATGTTGAACAACAGTGGCAGGAGTGGACATCTCTGTCTTGTTCCTGACCTTAGGGAGAAAGCTCTCGGATTTTCCCCATTGAGGATGATATTAACGTTGGGTCTTTTATATATGGCTTTTATGATCTTGAGGTATGCTCCTTCTATCCCTACTTTCTTGAGGGTTTTTATGAAGAAAGGATGCTGTATTTTGTCAAATGCTTTCTCTGCATCTATTGAGAGGATCATATGGTTCTTGTCCTTTCTTTTATTGATGTGATGAATCACGTTAATTGTTTTGCAGATATTGAACCAGCCCTGCATCCCAGGTATAAATCCCACTTGGTCGTGGTGAATAATTTTTTTAATGTATTGTTGGATCTGGTTGGCTAATATCTTGTTGAGGATTTTTGCATCCATGTTCATGAGGGAAATTGGTCTATAGTTCTCCTTTTTAGTGGGGTCTCTGTCTGGTTTTGGAATCAAGGTAATGCTTGCTTCAGAGAGTTTGGAAGTTTTCCTTCTGTTTCTACTTTTTGGAACAGCTTCAAGAGAATAGGTGTTAAGTCTTCCTTATATGTTTGGTAGAATTCCCCTGGAAAGCCATCTGGCCCTGGACTCTTGTTTTTTGGCAGATTTAAAATGATTACTAATTCGATTTCCTTACTGGTTATGGGTCTGTTCAAATTTTCTATTTCTTCTTATTTCAGGTTTGGTAGCATATATGTTTCTAGGAATTTGTCTATTTCTTCCAGATTGACCATTTTATTGGCATATAATTACTCATAATATTCTCTTATTATTGTTTTTATTTCTGCTGTGTTGGTTGTGATCTCTCCTCTTTCATTCTTGATTTTATTTATTTGGGTCCTTTCCTTTTTCTTTTTGATCATACTTGCTAATGGTTTATCAATTTTGTTAATTCTTTCAAAGAACCAGCTTCTGGTTTCATTGATCTGTTCTACTGTTTTTTTGTTTTGTTTTGTTTTGGTTATTTTTGGTGTCGATAGCATTAATTTCTGCTCTAATCTTTATTATTTCCTGCCTTCTGCTGGTTTTGGGTTTTATTTGCTGTTCTTTTTCCAGCTCCTTAAGGCGTAAGATTAGGTTGTGTGTGTATCTGAGATCTTTCTTCCTTCTTTAGGAAGGCGTGGATTGCTATATACTCTCCTTTTATGACTGCCTTTGCTGTGTCCCAGAGGTTTTGGGTTGTGGTATTATCATTTTCACTGACTTCCATATACTTTTTAATTTCCTCTTTTACTTCTTGGTTAACCCATTGGTTAGCCCATTCCTTCTTTAGTAGAATGTTCTTCAGTCTCCAAGTATTTGTTACCTTTCCAAATTTTTTCTTATGGTTGATTTCGAGTTTCATAGCTTTGTGGTCTGAAAATATGCATGGTATGATTTTGATCATTTTGTACTTACTTAGGGCTGATTTGTGTCCCAGTATATGGTCTATTCTGGAGAACGTTCCATGTGCACTGGAGAAGAATGTATATTCTGCTGCTTTAGGATGAAAAGTTCTGAATATATGTGTTAAGTCCCTCTGGTCCAGTGTGTCACTCAAAGCCATTGTTTCCTTGTGGATTTTTTGATTAAATGATCTGTCCATTGTTGTGAGTGTGGTATTGAAGTCTCCTACTATTATGGTATTATTATCGATGAGTTTCTTTATGTTTGTGATTGATTTATATATTTGGGTGCTTTCACATTTGGTGCATAAATGTTTACAATTGTTAGGTATTCTTGGTGGATAGACCCCTTGATTATGATATAATTCCCTTCTGCATCTCTTGATACAGTCTTTTTTAAAATTTTTTTTAACATTTATTCATTTTCGAGAGACAGAGAGAGACAGAGCATGAGTGGGGAAGGAGCAGAGGGAGGGAAACACAGAATCTGAAGCAGGCTCCAGTCTCTGAGCTGTTAGCATGGAGCCCGACATGGGGCTTGAACTCACGGATTGTGAGATCATGACCTGAGCTGAAGTCGGGCGCTCAACCGACTGAGCCACCCAGGCGCCCCGATAAAGTCTTTATTTTAAAGTCTAGATTGTCTGATATATGGCTACTCTGGCTTTCTTTTGTTGACCTGATAGATGATAGATGATAGATGGTTCTCCATCCACTTACTTTCAATCTGAAGGTGTCTTTAGGTCTAAAATGGGTCTCTTGTAAACAACATATAGATGGATCTTGTTTTCTTATCCATTCTGTTACCCTATGTCTTTTGATTGGAGCATTGAGTCCATTGATGTTTAGAGTGAGTACTGAAAGATATGAATTTATTGCCATTATGTTGCTTGTAGAGTTGGAGTTTCTGGTGTTGTTCTCTGTGCCTTTCTAATCTTTGTTGCTTTTGGTATTTATTATATGTATAATAATATAATATATTATTATATATATATATTTTTTTCATCTTTTCTCCCTCAGAGAGTCCCCCTTAAAATTTCTTGTAGGGCTGGTTTAGTGTTCAAAAACTCCTTTAATATTTGTTTGTCTGGGAAACTTTTTATCTCTCCTTCTGTTTTGAATGACAGCCTTGCTGGATAAAGAATTCTTGGTGGGATATTTTTCTGATTCAGCACACTGAATATATCCTGCCACTCCTTTCTGGCCTGCGAAGTTTCTGTGAATAGGTCTGCTGCAAACCTGATTTGTCTTCCCTTGTAGGTTGGGGACTTTTTTCCCTTGCTGCTTTCATGATTCTCTCCTTGCCTGAATATTTTGTGAATTTGACGATGATGTTGATGGTTGGTTTTTGCTGAATCTAATGTGGGTCCTCTGTGCTTCCTGGATTTTGATGTCTGTGTCTTTCCCCAGGTTAGAAAAGTTTTCCACTATGATTTGCTCACATAACCCTTCTACCCCTATATCTCTCTCTTCCTCTTCTGGGACCCCTATGATTCTGATGGTGTTCCTTTTTAATGAGTCACTGATTTCTCTAATTCTTAAATCGTGCTCTTTTGCCTTAATCTCCCGCTTTTTTTATGCTTCATTATTCTCTATGAGTTTGTCTTCTGTATCACTGATTCTCTGTTCTGCCTCATCCATCCTTGCCGCTGTGGCATCCATCCGTGATTGCAGCTCAGTTATAGCATTTTTAATTTCATTCTGGCTATTTTTTACTGCTTTTATCTCTGCAGAAAGGGATTCTAATCTATTCTCGACTCCAGCTAGTATTCTTATTATCGTGATTCTAAATTCTGGCTCAGACATCTTGCTTGTATCTGTGTTGGTTAAATCCCTGGCTGTCATTTCTTCATGCTCTTTCTTTTGGGGTGAATTCCTTCGTTTTGTCATTTTGAAGGGAGAAAATGAATTAATGAGGTAGAAAAATTAAAATTAAAAAAATTAAAATTAAAAAAATATTAAAATTAAAAAATTAAACACACACACACACACAAATCGAATAAATGATGCTAGATCCTAGGTGTGTTTTGGTCTGGGTGTTGAAGTGGTTTGACAGATTAGAGAAAATAAAAGGGGGGGGAGGAAAAAAAAGGAAATTGTTTGAGAATTTGAAAAAATAAATACACTGAAGTAGACTAAAATGAGATGATGGGAGTGAAATAGAATTTGAAAAAATACACACAAAAGTAAATGGTATAGTGGAAAAAAGTTTTAAAAATATTTTTAATAAAAATTAAAAATACAAATGAATTTTTTCTCTTTCTGTATTCAAGAAAAAGAAAAGAAATGAAAAAGAGAAAGAAGAAAAAAGAAATCGTTTTAAATTTGAAAAAGTGAATACACTGTAGTAGACTAAATTAAAATGATGGAAGTAAAATAGAATTTGAACAAATTTACATAAAAGCAAAAAATATAGTAAAAAAATTTAAAGAAAAATATTTTTAATAGAAATTGAAAGTAAAAATGAAGTTTTCCTCTTTCTGCATTCAAGAAAAAGAAAAGAAATGAAAAGGAGAAAAAAGGAACAGAAAGGAAAAAAAAAGGAAATCGTTTGAAAATTTGAAAAGGTGGATACACTGAAGTAGGCTAAAATAAAATGATGGATGTAAAATAGAATTTGAAAAAATGTACACAAAAGTAAAAAATATAGTAATAAAAATTAAATAAAAATATTTTTAATGAAAATTGAAAATAAAAATGAATTTTTTCTCTTTCTATATTCAAGAAAAAGAAAAGTGTAAAAGAGAAAAAAAAGAAAGAAAATTGAATAGATGGACCTGCTTACAGACTGAAGTAGGACTGTTCGTTTTCCCCTAGAAGTCAGACTAGGACTGCGGCTTTGACCCGTTCTGCCCCTCTGCAGGAGGGTCTCACCGAGCGATGGCCGGGTGCTGGCTGCACCCAGGAACACTTGCTGGACCCTGCTGCTGCTGGTGCCCTAAGACTGCAGCCAGATGCCAGCCCGCCCCAGAAAAAGTTCGCAAGATAGTGTAGCAGCAGCCTTTCAGGGATTATGGAAAATCATGCACACATCTGGCCCCAGGCTTCACCCTCAACGACCTTGTTCCAGCACCAGTGATTGTAGCCATTTTCTGGGGTCTTCTGGGACCAGGTGGCTTCAACAGTCTCTACCAAATGTCCTTCCATCAGTGGAACTGCTTTTCCCCATGTGGCCTGAGAACCTCCCGGACCCCACTCTGTTCCTGGGGATTTGCCTTTCCTACCAGAGCACCGCCAGGTATCGAGCTGTGGACTTGCAGACTTTGCGCTCCCCTTGTTTACAGTCTTAATGGAATTTAAACCCTCTCCTTTCTCCTTTCTCCCTTTTTAGTTTAGTCCCTGAGGCTGTTTCCAATTTTACACTTTCTCTCCAGCTGCTTTTGGGGAGGGGTGCTTTTCCTGTATTCCTCCCCCCCCAGTCTCCGTCCTCTCTCTGCTCGCAAAAGCACCTCCCTTCCTGCTCCTTCTCACTCCCCAAGTTCACCTCTCTGCGCCACGTACCTGCTGAATTCTGTGGTTCAGGTTATGCAGATTGTTGTGTTAATCCTCCAATCAGTTTTCTAGGTGTGTAGGATGGTTTAGTGTTGATCTGGCTGTATTTCATGGACACGAGACCCACAAAAAACTTCCATGCTGTTCCTCCATCTTGGATCCTCCAAAGATTTTATTTCATTCATTAATTAGTGAGAGATCCAGGAGGCCAGGGATCTGCATTCTCTGGCCTGTAAGCCAAATTCAGCCTGTTCAGAGCTCACTTTTAATTAGGAACTTTTTATTCATAGTTTAAACCTGTTACAGGTAATTGATACTAGTTAATCTAAACTATTGATTGATTTTCAACTTAAAGCTTTATCATTTATGAAATGATATGATTTCAGGGATTTGCTTTGTAGTAATCCAATTACAGAAATATGTGGGGTATGAATGAGATGAGACAGATCATGAATTGAAAATTGTTGGAATTGGGTGATGGGTGGATAAAAATTTATTATTTTGTTCTCAGCTTATTATCTACCTCAGCTAGATGAATGTTTAATATCACTTATTTATTCCTTTAAAAACAGGTTCAAAGCACATATGAATCAGTGTGAAAGTTTGAAAAGGACTAAGTTCTGCCATGATCTCGCTGCACAACATTTGACAAACTCTTAACTATTCCAGGCTTCTGTGTTCATTGTAGACAGTAATTAGTTCCAATTGATTGCCCTGAGGATTTAAAGAAAAAAAGTGAGTTCTAGTGAAATATCCTAATCACGAGTAAAATTTGAATTTTATTTTACTTTGCTTTATCTATAGACAAAATAAATTATGTCATGTGTTTGTAAATGTGATCATTGTATTAGATATTTAATGTTTCTTTTGAGAAAAAAGTGAAGTAGAAACATGATATACATATGTGTGATCCAGACAGGGATTGGAATAGGAATAAAAATGTAAAGTGGAACTTTGAGGAGAATCCCCAAAGTATTAAGTACTGAAAGAACATTGAAGGTTACGATTTTAATGTGGATAATCTAATCTGGAAGTGTTTGGGTTTTTTTTTTTTTTAAAGCAACTGGACCAAATCATTCAGAAAAGGCATGAAAATGGTTAGCAGCCACTTAGGAGGATTTCTACAAACATCTGGCAAAAAAAAAAAAATGGAAGAAGATTTGTTAAGTGAGTGCTAGAGAGATTCCCAGGGAGTAGAGAATGACTAATCAGAAAATTGGATGTTACAAAGAGCATAGTTGAACCTGGAAAATCTTGGCATTGAGTAACCTGAAGGTAAAGCTTTAAAAAATAAGGTTGAGTTCTGCGAAAAGTTAATGGATTAAACACATCCTTACACTTGCTTCTCCCCTCATCCATCAAATGGCAACAGAAGAATTTTTTAAAAGACTAAAGCTCCTGAGAATAAACTGAGGGTTGATGGGGGGCGGGAGGGAGGGGAAAGTGGGTGATGGGCATTGAGGAGGGCACCTGGTGGGATAAGCACTGGGTGTTGTATGGAAACCAATTTGACAATAAATTTCATATAAAAAATAAATATTATTAGTTGAATGAGAAAAAAAAGACTAAATCTAAAGAAGGGGAAGGGTGGAAGAGAAGACAGCAAAAACAGAATTTTGGAAGTGGACAAGCTGATGGATATGAGTGACAAATTCTTAGCAAACCTACTAAAAAGAAATCCTACGGCAGCAGTGGGGAAAGCAGAAATCCACCTGATTTACATGGAGCAATTGTCCAAAGACTCAGAGATTGCTGGTGCTAGGTTCCTCTAGAAGTGGTGATTGAATAAGAAGGATTGTTTGAAAGTCTGTTTAAAAACTATGCAGATCCCACATTGCCTCCTACACTCTGATGAGCCACCTGATGAATGGCCCTTCTTTCACCCCAGATATAGAATAAAATTATATTTTCCAGAGGGGGATAAGTAGATGGAACTTCAAGTTCAATTGAGAATGGAAGTACTGGACAGAAAATGGGGATCTAGATATTATTTGCATACTGGAATCTGAGGCATCACATCTCTCTTCCTTTGTTCATGTCCCAGAATATTCACCTTCCTCCTCCAAAGAAGAGATTGTACATTTCCCCCCCTAGGGAATCTGGTTGGCTTAGGAAGAAATACCTAAACATATTTTTTAATTTCTCCAACAGACCGCAATAAAGTAAAGGTCAGAATTGACAAACTTTTTCACACACTTGGGGGTTTTTAGAACCCCTGTCTTGATTATGAACATCCAACCAATGAATATCAGATGACAGAGGAAAATATCTGATATGAAAAATGGAGATCAAAATAAGCAGAAAAAAAGCAGCATAGAGAAAACAAAGTTTGGAGTTTTATTTTATTATTTTATTTTTTTTAATATATGAAATTTATTGTCAAATTGGTTTCCATACAACAGCCAGTGCTCATCCCAAAAGGTGCCCTCCTCAATACCCATCATCCACCCTCCCCTCCCTCCCACCCCCCATCAACCCTCAGTTTGTTCTCAGTTTTTAACAGTCTCTTATGCTTTGGCTCTCTCCCACTCTAACCTCTTTTTTTTTTTTCCTTCCCCTCCCCCATGGGTTTCTGTTAAGTTTCTCAGGATCCACATAAGAGTGAAACCATATGATATCTGTCTTTCTCTGTATGGCTTATTTCACTTAGCATCACACTCTCCAGTTCCATCCACGTTACTACAAAAGGCCATATTTCATTCTTTCTCATTGCCACGTAGTATTCCATTGTGTATATAAACCACAATTTCTTTATACATTCATCACTTGATGGACATTTAGGTTCTTTCCATAATTTGGCTATTGTTGAGAGTGCTGCTATAAACATTGGGGTACAAGTACCCCTATGCATCAGTACTCCTGTATCCCTTGGATAAATTCCTAGCAGTGCTATTGCTGGGTCATAGGGTAGGTTTATTTTTAATTTTCTGAGGAACCTCCACACTGCTTTCCAGAGCGGCTGCACCAATTTGCATTCCCACCAACAGTGCAAGAGGGTTCCCGTTTCTCCACATCCTCTCCAGCATCTATAGTCTCCTGATTTGTTCATTTTGGCCACTCTGACTGGCGTGAGGTGATATCTGAGTGTGGTTTTGATTTGTATTTCCCTGATAAGGAGCAACGTTGAACATCTTTTCATGTGCCTGTTGGCCATCCGGATGTCTTCTTTAGAGAAGTGTCTATTCATGTTCTCTGCCCATTTCTTCACTGGGTTATTTGTTTTTCGGGTGTGGAGTTTGGTGAGCTCTTTATAGATTTTGGAGACTAGCCCTTTGTCTGATATGTCATTTGCAAATATCTTTTCCCATTCCGTTGGTTGCCTTTTAGTTTTGTTGGTTGTTTCCTTTGCTGTGCAGAAGCTTTTTATCTTCATAAGGTCCCAGTAATTCACTTTTGCTTTTAATTCCCTTGCCTTTGGGGATGTGTCGAGTAAGAGATTGCTAAGGCTGAGGTCAGAGAGGTCTTTTCCTGCTTTCTCCTCTAAGGTTTTGATGGTTTCCTGTCTCACATTCAGGTCCTTTATCCATTTTGAGTTTATTTTTGTGAATGGTGTGAGAAAGTGGTCTAGTTTCAACCTTCTGCATGTTGCTGTCCAGTTCTCCCAGCACCATTTGTTAAAGAGACTGTCTTTTTTCCATTGGATGTTCTTTCCTGCTTTGTCAAAGATGAGTTGGCCATACGTTTGTGGGTCTAGTTCTGGGGTTTCTATTCTATTCCATTGGTCTATGTGTCTGTTTTTGTGCCAATACCATGCTGTCTTGATGATGACAGCTTTGTAGTAGAGGCTAAAGTCTGGGATTTTGATGCCTCCTGCTTTGGTCTTCTTCTTCAAAATTACTTTGGCTATTCGGGGCCTTTTGTGGTTCCATATGAATTTTAGGATTGTTGTTCTAGTTTTGAGAAGAATGCTGGTGCAATTTTGATTGGGATTGCATTGAATGTGTAGATAGCTTTGGGTAGTATTGACATTTTGACAATATTTATTCTTCCAATCCATGAGCAGGGAATGTCTTTCCATTTCTTTATATCTTCTTCAATTACCTGCATAAGCTTTCTATAGTTTTCAGCATACAGATCTTTTACATCTTTGGTTAGATTTATTCCTAGGTATTTTATGCTTCTTGGTGCGATTGTGAATGGGGTCAGTTTCTTTATTTGTCTTTCTGTTGCTTCATTGTTAGTGTATAAGAATGCAACCGATTTCTGTACATTGATTTTGTATCCTGCAACCTTGCTGAATTCACGTATCAGTTCTAGCAGACTTTTGGTGGAGTCTATCGGATTTTCCATGTATAATATCATGTCATCTGCAAAAAGCGAAAGCTTGACTTCATCTTTGCCAATTTGGATGCCTTTGATTTCCTTTTGTTGTCTGATTGCTGATGCTAGAACTTCCAGCACTATGTTAAACAACAGTGGTGAGAATGGGCATCCCTGTCGTGTTCCTGATTTTAGGGAAAAAGCTCTCAGTTTTTCCCCGTTGAGGATGATGTTACTGTGGGCTTTTCAAAGTTTGGAGTTTTAAAAACCTGTCCACAATTTCTTTGACATTTCTCACATCTAAAGGTAGAGTCTAATTCCTTTCTCCTTGAATATGACCTGGTTTTAGTGACTTGCTTCTAAAGAATGTGATGAAATTAAAGTGTAATTTTTAAGGCAAGGTTAAAAAAAAAAAAGATGTAGCACTCACATGATTTTCTCTGTCTCTAAACACTTACCCTTGAGAACCTAACCACAATGCTATAAAGAAGCCAAGTCACCATATGACAAGATGGCATGAGGTGTTCTGATAACAGCTCCACATGAGATCCTAACTAATAGCCAGCCTCAGTGACCAGACATTTGAATGACGATTCCGATGATTCTACGCCCCAACTAATGCCAGGTGGAGCAAAGATGAGCTGTCCTCATAGAGTTATGCCCAAACTACAGATTCATGAGTAAAATAAATACTACTATCACAATAATTCAATAATTTTTGAAGTGATTATACAACAATAGAAAACTTGAACACAGAGACTCTGCAGGGAGAAATTTTCAAAATTTATGATCAACTCTTTCTGGCCAAGATGAAGTAATGGAGATTGGATTCATTGTCCTGCCTGAAGCAGCAGAATATCTGGACAAACAGTGGTTCTTGGATATTGAACATCAGCCAATGAAAGACATTGATCCCTGAGAAAAGGGAAACAAGTGAGGTGAAGTCTACAATTTCCTCAGATTACTACTTGGAGAAAATTTTCAGGCTGTCTCCTAGGAAGAACTAACCCAACAAGAGCCCAGTGGTCTCCTTAAGTTGAGAAGAAAGAGGTGACTATTGAGGGAAGCAAAAAGACTAGAGTTTTACACCCAAAAGGATTACAGTGAACAATCTTCAGAGCTCAAAAAAGGCATAGGAATAGTAATTGTCCACCACCCAAAGTGGAAAATCTCATAATTCATAAGACATCAGGTAGAGTACAAAGGAAGATTTTGCTTTAGTTATAGTGCAAAATTAGCCCTATATTAAATGCTTCTCTGGTCTTATTTAGTGAAGCTTAAAAGCACAGTCTAAAAAGATTAATCCATTTCCAGTAACTTAACTAGATCCCAGAATGAAGCCCATAATGTTTATAGAAATACAACAGTATTCAATACCCAACAAGGTAAAAATTAATCATGTGTAGAAGTCAATAAAAATAAGTAGTCATGCAAAAAAGGAAAAATATGATCCATAATAATGAGAAGAAAAATCAATTAAAACTGTCCCAAAGGAAAAAAATTAGAAGATAAAGAAAGACAATTAAAATAGTTATTATAACTATATTTATTCTGTGTTCAATAAGATTGAACAAGTTAAGTAGAGACAAGGAAGACATAAAAAAGACCAAAACTGAACTTGTAGATATGAAAATTACAATATCTAGGATAAAATATACACTGTATGGGATTAATGCATATTATAAATTACAGAATAAAATATTAGTGAAATTGAAGATATCCCAATAACAACTATCCAAAATGAAACACAGAGACAAAAAACTGAAAAGAATGAGCAAAGCATTAGTGAACAGTAGGACAACTTGATATATATGTAGTTGAAGTCCCTGAAGGGGAAGGAGGTTGGTAGAAAAAAATTTGAAAAAATAATTGCTGAAAAGTTTTCAAATTTGGTGAAAATTACAAACCTCAGAACTAGGAAACTGAATGAACATAAGCAAGAAAAACATGAAGAAAACTACTTCAATGCACATCATAATCAAATTGCTTATAACCAGTGACTTAAAAAAATCTTAAGTGTTGTTAGAGAAACAAGATACACTGTCTACAGAAGAAGAAAAATAAATGTAAGAGCAGATTTCTCATTCTAAACAATGAAAGCTGGATGACAATGGAGCAATATCGTTAGTGAACTGAGAGAATGTCCATTTACAATTCTTCAAAATATCTTTAAAAATAATATAAAAGTGAAAGACTTCATTATCATCAGGCTTGTGTAATAGGAAATATTAAGGGAAATCCTTTAGGCAGAAGAAAAATGGTACCACATGGAGAAACTCTGATCTAAACAAAACAATGAAGAGTGCCAGGAATGGTAAATATTTAAGTAAATAAAAATAGCTTTTTGTTATTTAAACCTTTTGAAAAGATAAGTGATTGTATAAAGCAAAAATAATAACAATGTAGTGTGGGATCATAACATGTAGAATTAAAATGAATAACAAACACAGGGAAGGAAGTAATGGAAGTAGAGGATTATACAGTTTTTGCACTGTACGTAAAGTGGTTCAATATCACTTAAAGGCAGACTGAAATGATTAAAATATGTATTTTATAAGCCCTAAAATAATCACAAAGATATTTCGATACTATTTGCTTAATATTTGGCTAATTAGGTGAAAAGGATGTAAAATGGGAAACAGAATACTCAATTCAAAGGAAAGCAGAAAAAGAGGAAAAGAGGAACAAAGACCAGATGGTATAAATAGAAAACATACAGTCTTGAACAACCATTGGTCTGAAGAAGAAATCAAAAAGGAAATTAGAAACTAGAAAATATCTTGAGACAAATGAAAACAAAAACACAAGGTAAAAATGCTTATAGGATGCAGTAAATACAGTACTAATAAGAATGTTTATAGTGATAAATGCCTACATTATAAAAGAAGAAAGATCTCAAATGAACAATCTAACATTATTCCTTAAGGAACTAAAAAATGAATGAATGCAGCTAAAAGTTAGCAAAAAGAAGGAGATAATAAAGATTATGGGAAAAATAAAATAGAGAATAGAAAAAATCAATGAAACTAAGTGTTCATTTTTACAAAAGATAAACAAAATCAACAAACCCTTAGGTGGACTGAGAGAGAGGAGACTCAAATACATAAAATCAGAAATAGAAGAGGAGACATTATAGCTAATGTCACAGAAACAAAAAAGATATAAGGGACTACTATGAACAATTATATGCCAACAAATTGGATAATCTAGAAGAAATAGTTAAATTTCTAGAAACATACAACCTACCAAAACTGAATTAAGAGGAAATAGAAAATGTAACAGATCAATAACAAATAAGAAGATTTAATCGGTAATAAAAAATTTTTCCAAAGGAGAAAAATCCAGGACTAGTTGGTTTCACAGGTGAATTTCCCAAACATTTAAAGAAAAATTAATACCAATCTTCTTAAACTCTTACAAAAGAGAAAAAGAGGGAACACTTCCAAATTATTTTTATAAGGCCACCCTTAGTCTGATATAAAAGACAGACAAAAACACCACAAGAAAAGAATATTACAGGCCAATATCCCTAATGAACATAGATGCAACAGCCTTCAACAAAATGTTAGCAAACCAACTTTAACAGCACATTAAAAGTGACTAAATGGGATTTATCCTAGGGATGCAAGGATGGTTGAACATACACAAATCAATCAATGTGATACACCACATCATTAACAGAATGAAAGATAAAATCATGATCATCTCAATAGATGCAGAAAAAGCATTTAAAAAAATTCAACACTTTTTTATGGATTAAAAAATAAACCTCTCAACAAATTAAATATCAAAGGAACTTAATTCAACACAATAAAGTCCACATATGAAAAGCTGGTAGCTAATACTATACTCAATGGTGAAAAGCTGAAAGCTTTTCCTCCAAGATGTAGAAAAAAGCAATGTTGCCTACTCTCCCTCTTACATTCAGCATAGTACAGGAAATGCTAGCTAGAGTGATTAGAAAAGAAAAATAACTAAATAGGCATCCAAATCAGGAAGGAAGAAGTAAAATGATCTTTTTGTCAAGGACATGATCTTATATGTAGAAAATCCTGAAGACTCTACCAAAAAACTATTAGAACTAATAAATGAATTTAGCAAAGTTTCAGGACACAAAATCAGTATACAAATATCAGTTGTGTTTCCATACACTAATGACAAGTTGTCCTAAAAGGATATTAAGAAAAAAATTCCATTTATATTAGCATCAAAAAGAATACTTAGAAATAAACTTAACCAAAGAGGTGAAAGACTTGTACACTAACAATCAGAAAACACTGATGAAAAAAATTAAGGCAGACACAAATAAGTAGAAAAACATCTCATGTTCATGGGTTGGAAAAATTAAAATTGTTAAAATATCCATACTATCCAAAGCAATCATGGGTGAATACTTATCTCCAAACTCATCCAGTGGTGCACCTCAGTTGTGTACAGCTTTTTGTATGTCAAAAAAAGAAATAAGTAAGAAAGCATACAGCAAGTACAACCTATGATTATCCCATGTTTATACCCAACCATATAAAAATATGTTTATATATAAATGCATATTTGTAAAATATGTGCTTATATATGGATATAATATGCATTTATAAAATATGTTTATGTATATTAAAAATATATGTTTAAACCTAGCCATATAAAATCCACATTAAATGTAAACATCTCAATTAGAAGGTAGGGATTGTCAGGTTGGATTAAAAAGCAAGAGCCCTAACAACAGGAACAAGACAAAAATGTCTGCTTTCACCATTCTATTCAACATTGTAATGGAGGTTCTAGCCAGGGCAATCAGGCAAGAAGGAGAAATAAAAGTCATCCATATTGGGAAGGAAGAAGTAAAACTATTTCTACTCTCAGATGACATAATCTAGTATATAAAATATTATGAATAATTCCCCCAAACCTATTAGATCCAAAACAGGAGTTCAGCAGGATACAAGATCAATATACAAAAATAAAACATATTTCTATGTCCTAACAATGAATAATTCAAAATGGAAATTATAAGATAATTCTGTATATAGTAGTATCAAAAGTAAACATTTAGGAATAAATTTAAGAAGTGCAAATTTTACTGTGAAAACTACAAGAAGTTGTTGAAAGGAATTAAGGAAGATCTAAATAATTAGAAAGGTATTCCATGTTCACGGAGTAGAAGAGTTAATATTACCCAAATGGCAAATCTCACCAATTTATCTACAAATTCAACACAATTCTTATTAAACTTGAGGTGCTTTGTGTGTGTGTGTGTGTCTGTGTGTGTGTGTATGTGTGCAGAAATTGGCAAGCTGATCCTAAGTTATCAAGGGAACTTGAATAACAAAACAATCTTGAAAATGAATAAGAAAGTAGAAGGACTCACTATTTCCAATTTCAAAACTCACTACAAAGCTAAAGTAATCAAGACAATATAGTACAAACATAAATTTTTTTTAATGCTTATTTATTTTTGAGAGAGAGAGACACACACACACAGACAGAGTGTGAGCAGGGGAAGGGCGGAGAGAGAAGGAGACAGGGAATCCGAAGCAGGCACCAGGCTCTGAGCTGTCAGCACAGAGTCCTATGCGGGGCTCAAACCCACGAACTGTGAGATCATGACCTGAGCTGAAGTTGGATGCTTAACTGACTGAGACACCAAGGTGCCCCACTATAGTACCAGCATAAAGATAGATCAATGGAATTAGAATTGAGAGTCTAGAAATAAAGCTTTAAATTTGCAGTCAGTTGGTTTTCAACAAGGATGGCAAAGCCATTCAATGGGGAAAGAATAGTCTTTTCAACAAATGGTACTTAAACAAGTAGACATCCATATGTGAAAGAAGGAAGTTGGACCTCCTCACCCTACATCATAAAATACCAGTTAAGTTGAAATGAATTAAATACCTAAGTATCTGAGGTGAAATTATAAAACTTTTATAATCTTTTTTTAACGTTTTTTTATTCTTATTTTTGAGACAGAGAGAGACAGAGCATGAACAGGGGAGGGTCAGAGAGAGAGGGAGACACAGAATCTGAAACAGGCTCCAGGCTCTGAGCTGTCAGCACAGAGCCCGACACGGGGCTCGAACTCATGGACCGTGAGAACATGACCTGAGCCGAAGTTGGCCGCTTAACCAACTGAGCCACCCAGGCGCCCCGAAAGTATAAAACTTTTAGAGGAAAGCATATGTGTAAGTCATCTGCCTTAGAATTAGGCAAATGGTTTCTTAGCTATGACACCAAAAGCACAAGTGACAAAAGAATAAGAAAACTAAGGTGTACTTCATTAGAATTAAAAATATTTGTGCTGCAGAGAACACCATCAAGAAAATGAAAAGAATCCACTGAATGGGAGAAAAGATCTGCAACTTGTATATCTAATAAGAGACTTGTATCCAGAATATATAAAGAACTCTTACAAATTATCAATAAAAAGACAAACTAATTAAAAAATGGGCAAAGGATTTGGAAAGACATTTATCTAAGATCTACAAATGGCCAATAAACACATGAAGAAATGCTCAACATAATTTGTTATCAGAGAAATGGAAATAAAACTGTGAGGAGATACCATTCATATCCAGTTGCATGGATATCATAGAAAAGACAGACAATGTTTAAACATTTTTTAATTTTAATTCCAGTGTAGTTAAAATACATATTATTATTTTCAAGTGTACAATATGGTGATTCAGTAATTCCCCATATTACTCAGTGCTCATCAAATAAATGTGCTCTTAATCCCCTTCACCTATTTCACCCATCCCCCCACCTGTATATAAAAAGACAGACAATAACAAGTTTTGACAAGAATGTAGAGGAATTGGAATCCTTATGCGTTGCTAATGGGAATGTAAAGTTTCCATGATAGCTGCTGTGGAAAACAATTTAAAGGTTCCTCAAAATGTTAAGCAGTGTTAACCTATGATCCAACAATTCCACCCCTAAGTATATATCCTAGAGAAATGAAATACATACAAAAATGTACCCAAATGTTCATAACAGCATTTTCATAATGACTCAAAAGTGGAAACAACACAATATCCATTAATTGACAAATGGATAAACAAAATGTGATCTGTCATACAATAGATTATTCAGCCATAAAAAGGAATGACATACTGACACCCACTGCAATTTGAATAAACTTTGCAAAAATGGTTCTAAGTGAAAAAAAGCATGATACACAAAAACCACACATTGTATGATTCCATTTATATGACATGCCCAGAATAGACAAATCCAGAGATAGAAAGTATACTTGTTGCCTAGGTCAGTTGGTGAGGCAGGGGGGAGAGGGGGTGGTTGAGGGGGTGGAGGATTGGAATAGGGAATGGCTGCTGTTGGGTATGGGGTTTCTTTTTGAGGTGACAAAATGTTCTATAATTAGACTGGTGATGTTTGCTTAACTCTGTAAAGATATTGAACACCATTGGACTCCACACTGGTAGATATTATGGTATGGATATTATATCTCATAAAGCTGTTAAAAATAAATGAATAAATAAAAAGTGCAGGGAACATACACTATTATTTTGTCTTCCAAAGATGATCAATATAAATGTTTTGGCAAATACATATTTGTTACACAGTGAACATTTTTTTCATGTAAATATACAGATTTCAATATTTATAAATGCCACAAATCAATCCATTCATTGGTGTTAGACAACTTATTTAAACATTTGTGGTATTTTTTGGTAAACATTTAGGTAATTTCTAACTATTTTGAAATAAAAAATCTCTAGTGAATAGCTTTATATATTTATCTTTGAGTGATTGTGTACTTCCATAGGATATTTTCCTTCAACTAGGCTTGTCTTCAAAGTTGAGAAACTGGGAGAGGTTTAATTAGGTGCTATTTACCATTTTAAACTAGAAGTTTTCCAAATTTATGTTTTAACTCCTAAATTTCACCCATTATCTTCAATTTAAAAAATACATAAATTATCCTTTTGGAAAGGGAGGGGATTTTTCCATATCCATGAATACTTTCACTCTTAGAGAATGTAAGTACATTCACCATATATTATCTATCTGACTAACTGATTTACATTTTGGAAATATCTAGTACAAAAATTGGTTGTCCAAATAGTTAAAGCCCAAAACCAAAATACTTAATGTTCAACTGCTCAACTTAATGTTCAGCTGCTGCTTTTATATTTTATGCTGCTTTACTTGTTTATTTATTTATTAAAAAATTTTTTTAAAATGTTTATTTTTGAGAGAAAGTGAGGCAGACTGCAAGCAGGGGAGGGGCAGAGAGAGGGGGAGAGATGGAATAGGAAGCAGGATCTAGGCTCTGAGCTGTCAGCACAGAGCCCCATGTGGGGCTTGAACTCACAAACTGTGAAATCTTGATCTGAGTCCAAGTCATACGCTTAACCAACTGAGCCACCCAGGTGCCCCTTATGCTATTTTACTGACCAAATCCTTTAAATATATATGTATTTTGGGGTGCCTGGGTGGCTCAGTCGGTTGAGCGTCTGACTTCAGCCCAGGTCATGATCTCGCAGTCCGTGAGTTCGAGCCCCGCGTCGGGCTCTGTGCTGACAGCTCAGAGCCTGGTGCCCATTTCAGATTCTGTGTCTCCCTCTCTCTCTGACCCTCTCCTGTTCATGCTCTGTCTCTCTCTGTCTCAAAAATAAATAAACATAAAAAAATATATATATGTATTTTGAAATGTTTGTTTATTTTTGAAAGAGAGTGCAAGTGGGGGAGGGGTAGAGAGAGAGAAGGACAGGATCCAAAGCAGGCTCTACTGTGACACCTGCGAACCTGATGTGGGGCTTGAACCCATGAACCATGAGATCATGCCTGAACTGAATTGGACACAACTGAAGGAGCCACCCAGGCACCCCTAGACATATTTTTAATTGCCTATAATCATTTTTAGATTTATTTTGACTCTGAGTATTTTAGTTCTATTATAAAGTATTAAATCTAGAAGCAGAAAAGTTATAAGACATGTTCTTCTGGTAAGTTTATAGTGATGATCCAGAAAACTTCAACTTAGTACATGAGTAATTAATGTTTATTCTATTGTATATAATTTTGTGACGAAACTCATGTAAAAGGGAGTGAACCTCAAGAGAGAGATTTGAACTGTTTCCTTGGCAGGTACACTATTCACCTGGTCTGTAGTCATGTAACAGATGGCATTCAATAAGAGCAGCAAATAGTGACACATTTTCTGTCTTCTCATTCTGTCATTCTCTTAGGTTGTCTCAAGTAGGAAAAGTTTTTTCACTTTTTAATGATTCTGTAGAAGCTTGGATTTTTTATAGGTTAAAATTTCCCCAGATGTCAGATATGACAATTAGTATTCCTCTTGTTTGAAAGTTACAAAGTTCTGGCTTATATCTCTAAGGCAGGATGTAGATTCTTTCTTTCTAGTCAACTTTAAAAGTAGTCTGATTTCATAGAATCACCAGTGTTCACTTTGGAGAGCACTTTACACATAATCTGGTCCAAAGCTATCATCGTATGTGTAACAAAATTGAAGTTGAGAGAGATGATGTGATGTGTTTCAGGTCAAATGGATTAGTGACTGAGATAGGACTGTAATCCAGGGTTTTCTGTTTTTTCTTTTTTCCCCAGTTCTTTTGGTCTTGTCTTTTCTGATGAACTTTCAAGGTTCTTTCCGGCATCGAGATTTTGTGGAGTAGATTACAATTGAGGAATTTTGGTAAATTTGGCCTTGCTTAATTTGTGGTAAGTTTCTGAAAGAATATAATTGTTTTCTTTAAATTCTATAAAATACTGTGGAAATTATTTCACAATTAACAATTTATCATGGTCAATGAGCTAGAGCATGCCATTGCAAGGAAAACGTGAGTTCTAGGCTGCAAGCTCTACCAAATGCATTTGGTTCCGTATTTTGTGAAAAGAAATCAGGGAAATTAGTTATAATATATGAGTTTCCCTTTGAAAAGACTAGTTTATTCACAGAAAACAAAGAGTATTATTATTATCTGAGAACATGGGAAAATAATATCAGCCTTGTGGGTCCTGCTTATGCTCGGGGGCACAAGTGGATAATAGCTCTGGGTCCAGGCTCAGAGTAATGGCATGAATCAATAGGACAGCAACACTATCAATAACATTACATCACAACTTGCATTAATGGTGTTCACCTAATTAGTTAATAACATTTTTAGTAGCACTGATATGATGGCCCTGGGTTACATTGGTAGGACACTGACTTCCATGTCAGTGTTGGTTGGATCCATTCTTGATTTCAATGTAGATGTTGGTATTTAGAAGATAAATTTAACCTATTACCTACATATTGGTCAAAATTGTAGACCACAGGATTGATGTTTGGGAAGCACTTTGAGCCCCTGGAAATAAAGGTCTCTGCTTGAGTGCAGTGTTACTGGACTTGATATTAATTTTTTAAAGTTTATTTATTCTGAGAGAGAGAGAGAGAGAGAGAAAGAGAGAAGGGGAGAGTGATGATCAGAGAGAGAGGGAGAGAGAATCCCAAGGAGGCCCTGTGCTGTCAGCACAGATCCTGATACGGGGCTTGATCTCACAAACCATGAGATCATGACCTGAGCCAAAATCAAGAGTTGGATGCTTAACCAATTGAGTCATACAGGCGCTCCTTGATATTCATTGTTATGATTGATTTTTCTCAATAAAGACTGGGACTTCTGAGGAAGACAAGGATTGCCTTGCTCAGAGAGTATTGTAGTAAGCAAGCAAGGCTGAGCATCTCTGGCAGTTCTGTTAGTTCTACTCTTATTAACTCTTGAGAAAAACAACCAATAAAACATACAGCTATAAAAATATGCAACACTGTGCTTGGGAGTTATTTGACATTCTTGCATCTTTTGTTCTGCTCACATGTGCAAGTTTTAAGCACCTGTTCTCTGAGGAACCACAGAGGAAAAAAAAGTTGGGCACAGGCACAAATCCTAAATGGCTAGGTTACCTTTTGAATAATATATCAATCCACTGGGTCGGCATGAGCCTCTAGTGTTTTTCACTGAATATAAAAGGATTCACTTTGCTTTCTGGCTGTCTTGGTCCTTCAAAAGACCAGTTTTCTTAACAGTATCTCTGTTCCTGGCTCAAGACTATCCCTTAACAATATTGTTTTCGCTTGTCTAAGGAGCTGCCCCTATTTTGATATTCCCCAGAACCCTCATCTCCTTGCCTCCTTTGCCTGTTGCTTGGGAAAGGAAAAGCAACTTCCTTCCTTGGGGAACCCTAATCTTTATTTATATTTCTGTTTTGAAGCGGAAGTCAGTTTTGTCATGTTGTCACCCACTGTAACTAAGACAGAAGGACCCCTCTCTATGTACCCTTGGAGCAGATAAGGGTGTAGCAAGAAGAAATTAATTGGTTGACATGGACTGGAGGTATAAAAGTCATTTCAATGTAATTGCTGTTAATACCTTTCTTCCCTTCTTTTGTTGATCAGATGTTTTCTTCATCATGCACCAAAGCCCAAGATTTCTGAAGTTAGGGATTCTCTCCATGAATGCATTGGTGTTCTTTTGGCCCTTTGGTAAAGGCATTTGACCTAATGACAAGCTGATGAGTTGGCTTCAGCTATAGTGGAACAAGGACTGTTGGCTGAGAAAAGTGTGAATGCTGAAGCTGAGGGCAGAGTTGGCTCATGGAACATTTTATCTGTTCTCTGAGTTTCTTGTCCCAGTACGTCAACAAATTTGTTTTTGTTTAAAGACTTTCCCACACAAGTGTCTGCCAAGTTCAGAAGACCGCTTTTTGAGATTGATCTTAGTTTTCTTGGAACAAGAGCTAAGATTGTATAATAAGGCCAGTTGGTCTCAGAGAGGGAAAGTTGGGAGATTCTATTTCCATATACATCAGCCATATCTGAGCTTAGAAGAGAGAAAGGCCTGGAAACTAGGTGAGTATGGGTGGGAGGTAGGAGGAAAGAACCAGTGAAAGGAGGTTTCACTTGTGTCTATTTTTACCACTTGTCTTTGAGGCTCTCTGTGTCATTTAGAGGTAGAGCACTGAAGCTACAGAGATGAATTCTGAGATTGATTTTGGCCACACTCTCATTTGAAATTGAGCTGTTTTATTAGAAAACGATCTTTAGATTCCTGATCTTTAGATTGGTAGGACATTGCCAATACCTAGAACAATTCTAAAGTATGCACTTATAGACTGGAATAGAGGACTTCTTTCCTTTGAGGTTTAAAAAGCACTCCACTCCACTGCAATAATCCCACTTGCTATGGGCTGCTTAAAAGGAGGCTATAAAAAATTCAACGTAATGGGCATATATTAGACTATCCTTAGTATTGCAAAGTAGGAGATAAGAATCATGGTAGGATCACAATATGTGCAGAACTGTCATTCAATAATGGCTTATAGAATCAGGCAGGATGGGAAATGGCTCTGTCCTGATAAAGAAAGGATATTGGTTGATCACTGTAGGATGCCATGTGTTCCTTGAGATTAGTTTGTGGCTTTAGGTCACAAGACAGTGGGATGAGAGAAACTTGGTAGTTTATCCCAGACAGAAGTGTAGGGGACCACAATGGCCATTGTGAGTGCTAACTCTCACACAGGCTTTCAGGGAATGTCTGCCATGCTCACGTTCATAGAGGTCATTATTGCCTTGGGATTTTACTAACTTCTGCCAATGCCAGCCAAATGTCTGGTAGTACTGTTAGTGTTAGAGGGGGACCCAATAAACACACTCCTTTCACGACTGATTTTATGGCATAAAACAAAGAGTAAGTCAGGGGTGCCTCGGTGGCTCAGTTGGTTAAGTGTTCAACTTCAGCTCAGGTCATGACCTCGTGGTTTGTGAATTGGAGCCCCGCGTTGGACTCTGTGCTGACAGCTCAGAGCCTGGAACCTGCTTCGGATTCTGTGTCTCCCTCTTTCTCTGCCCCTCCCCCACTTATGCTCTGTCCCTGTCTCTCACAAAAATAGATAAATATTTTTTAAAAAAAAGAGTAATTCAGATGGAAATTAAGAGTCCAGCTGTTAGAAGTTTAAGTGTGTATCAGAAGTGGACATGGACAGCTTAATACTAATAACACTGGAAAGAGGCAGACCTACCAGCCTCAGGCAACACTGCTCCTCTGAAGGCTGCCCTCTACAGGTCTTACCCTGTAGAACTCCTTGCAAGGAGGAGCCTGGCTGGCTCCCAAGAGGAAGAGGATGATAAGAAGATGCTGAGTTGTAAACATCCAATTCCTCTCCCAGACTTATCAAGTCAGGTAACTCACTCTATCTCCATGGTGAAAAGTAAGGGGTGGGCCAGGAAGCTATAAGTGCTTAGGAAAAATCCTTCAGAGAAACCAGGAGTGGGGAAGGTGTGTTCCTTCCCAAAACAAGTTCTCTCAGCATAAACACCAGCAGTTTCATGATTGACAGTAAAAACATTGTGGTTTTTTTCAGGCAGCTTTGAGGACTATAGCATAACAATGGAGAAGACAAATGTCTTCTCATTTTCTCAGCATTGTCAGTGTTTTCCAGTGTTTTCACAATGCCAGGAGGTGATCTGATAACATGAGTCTATGAAACTGTGGGTCTGGGAGAAAGGATAAAGTTATGAAGAATAACAGAAATTCATATGCAGGCCTATGAAATTAACAAATCATCAGTGAATAGCGGTTGGTCAGTTGCAAGACATTTTTTTGAACATTCACAGCTCATAAAGAGTTTATAACCTATTAGAAAAGACAAAAACCAATGCAAGGAAGTAGACATTTGCATATATAAACTTTTATTGTGGAGAAACATAAGTCAGTGATTTTGCTAGTGGGCAGGGTTAACTGGACAAAGTTTACAAAAGAAAGTAAATCTTGATCTGTAATTATGAGGAGATGGGGAATGTGGGAACAGTGGGCCTCAAGTTCCAGGAATATGGTGAAAACCCATAGAAACATACTGGAGAGTCTCTGATGTCATCCAAGGTTGAACATAAAATATTATGATGCTGCTTCTGTTGCTGCTGTTGATGGAAGAAAGATAAATGTTGTGACAGACGCCCACAAAGTTTTTGGCAAGAAATAAAATTCCATTTAGTATGATACATTTCAAGGGAATGACCTTTAGGATCATGCAGATGTGGCATATTTTTGCCTCACTGCTAAACTATGGGGTTTGGGATCTATACAAATGTGGAAGGCATCAGGTTGAAATGCAATACACTATCTTTTGGCCAATGTAATTGACAAAGTGAAATTTGTAACCATTCCTCACACACGTGCTGAAACAGCCGAAATAACATCCAAAATACCAGGAAGTACTTTCTTCAAAAAAAGAAAAAATGAGAAAAAACATTTAAACCAACGCTATAGGCTACCTATATTGTTACTTCTAATTCCCTTCTCAGCCTGAAATAAAATGTATAGTTTCTTTGTGATAAGAGAAATAAATACTTCTGTCCTTATTCACTAAAGCCAAAGTCTCAGTGGGAGTCAATAACATATCCCCAATAACAATAACATATCAATAACATATAAGTTCTCATATAGACCTTTTAATTACCACTGTTATCACCCCAATAAAGACTTTCATACACATTCCTGGTTTCCTGTTTTTAGTTTCTTTTTCCTTCAATTTACCCAGCTCAAGGCTACTGATATATATATTCCCACAATATTCTTTACTTCAAATGCCAATCTAAAAATTTTTAGATGGTTCTCTATTCTCTATAAGATAATAATATCAAATTCATTAGCCCAATATTCAAAATGATATGTAAGATGGACCAAGTTTTTTCGTCTTTAATTCTTTTATTTCATCACACAAATTCTTCAGTAAATCAAAGTGGCTTACACTGTTTTCCCAGTTATCCCTTTGAACTATCTACCCACTAAGTCTTTGCTTATCTCAGTCCCTCATATCCTTTCTCCTCTACCTAAATCTTTCCCATAAGTACAAATTCAGCTAAAATCCACATTCCTCATGAAATTCTCTCCAAACACTGCATTCAGTTTTTCTTTTTATTGTCTGTACCATTCATGTGTCATTTACCATACTTTATGTGTACTCATGATTTTATGTTCATGTTTATACATCTCACCTCTTCAGTGAAATTCTTGAAGGCAGAAGTCTTTTTGTGTCCTTAGTATGCCTAGTAGAATTCTTTTACATTAGATATTCCAGTAATTAAGAAAATATTTTCAGAAAAGGGAAAGGTGAAGAATATGCTACACAAGTGAACACAATAAGTTTGTGAGGCAGTAAAGCACTTTTAAAACATGTAATGAAAACATGACATCAAATATGGAAAATTGCAGGCAGAATTCACTTAGAGTGAAATTATAGCCTTTAATGAATACATTAGAAAACAAGAAGGGCTGAAACCAATGGATAAGCATCTATTTCTAGAAGTTAGTAAAAGAATAAAATCAAAAAGGTAGAAAGAATGAAATAATATAAGAAAACAAGTAAAAGAGAAAACAAACGTAAAATAAAAAGTTCCTAAAAAGTTAAAATTTCTCTATTTGAAACTAATAAAGTTACAAAACAATGGCATGAATGATAAGGAAGAAGAGAGAAGGAAAAATAGCCAATATCAGAAATGAAAAATATGACATCATTACAGATCCTATAGCCAGTAAAAAAATAAGAAGATATTACAAATCTTTGTGAACAAATTTGAAAATTAAGTGAAATGGATAAATGGGTAAGTTCCTAGATAAATTAAAAATAGTCCTGAGAGAAATTAGATAATCTTAGTTGTCCTATGATTATAAATTAAATTCAGTTCATAATTTAAAGCTATCCCACAAAGAAAACTTTAATCTAGATGGCTTTGTTGATAAAATTCTACCAAATATTAAATAATAATATTAATCTTACACAAATTTTTCAGAAAATATAAAAAGAATAAAGAAGACTCTGTTTATTTCATGGATCATATACCTTTATTTTCTCTTTAAGTTTTGAAATGATTTTAGATTTACATAATAGTTACAAAAATAGTACAGAAAGTTCGCATATACTTTTGATTCATCCTTTCCTAAGCTTGCATAACCATAGTACAATGATTAAAACAAGTAAATTAACATTGGACAATACTGTTAAGTAAGCCATAGTCCTCATTCAAATTTCACCAGTTTTACCCCTAATGTTCTTTTTCAATTCCAGGATCACCTAGGATCCCATATTGCATTTAATTGCTGTGTCTCCTTAGTGTCATCCAGTCTGTGGCAGTTCTTCAGTCTTTCCTTAGGAGCTTGACACTTTTGATGAGTTGTAGTCAGTTATTTTGTAGAATGTCTTTTAATTTAGTGTGTCTGATATTTCCTCATGACTAGATTGAGATTATGCATTAAATTTTTTTAATGTTTATTTTTGAGAGAGAGAGGGAGGAGGGGGAGACACAGAATCTGAAGCAGGCTCCAGGCTCCAAGCCCTTAGCACAGAGCCTGACACGGGGCTCAAACTCATGGACTGCAAGATTATGACCTGAGCTGAAGTTGGTCGCTTAACCGAATGAGCCACCCTAGTGCCCCGAGATTATGCATTTTTGGCAAGAAAATCACAAATGTAATATCGTCCTTTTTGCTACATTATATCAGGCTGTTGATATTTTTTATTACTGTTGGTGTTAACCTTGATTACTTGGTTATGGGAGTGTCTGCCAAGTTTCTGCACTATACAATTCCTGTTTTTCCTCTTATAATTGGTAAATATCTTGGGAGGGATACTTTGAGAATAGGAAAATATTCCAATTCTCAGACTTTTGCCTACTGGTGAACTGATGTCTAAGAGATCCACACAGAAAATTATAGACAATAATTGAGATAGCTTAAAGAACGTATAAAAAGCCTCACTATTTTAAAGATGTAAGTTTTTTTCCCTAGTTCATCTATAGATTCAATCTCAGTCAAAAATCCTTACAGATTTTTATTAGTGAAAATTGATAAACTGTTTTTCAAATTTAGAAGGAAAAACAAAAGACCAAGGATAGCCAAGTTGCTCTTGAAGAAGATGAACAAAGTAGGAGAACTTGCTGTACTAGATATCAAGACACACTATAAAGCTAGAATAATATATACAATGTGGTAACGGTGCCAAGGGAGATAAATAAATGGAACAGGGAACCAGGAACAGATACTCATTTATGACTTTATTTTTGAGAAAGATGTTCTCTTCAATGAATGGTGCTAGATCAATTTGATAACCATTTGGAATAAATGAAATTGAACCCCTGTCTCATACTGAGAATGAAAATGAAATGAAATCAAGTGAAAATTGATTTGAAACTTATAAATCTGTATGTAAAAGGCAAAACAACAAAGCTTCCAGGAGCCAATATAGGACAATCTCTTAATGTTTTCAGGGGTAGAGAAAGATTTATTAAATAGAATTTAAAAAGTCCTAACCAGAGGGAAAGATTGATTAATTGAATCACTTCAAAATGAGGAAGTTCTGTTCATCTGAGACTCTACTGAAAGAGTATAAAAGCAAGCCACTGAGTAGGATATTTGCAATGCATACAGTATTGGTAATGTATTTTTTTTTAATGTCTGATTTTATTGAAAGACATTAAAACTTCAGCAAGAAGTACCCAAGGCTAAGTCTTGTCTTGGATAAAACTAGAGAACATTAAAAAAGGAAATGCTGGTGGGGGGAAGGGTATGACAAAAGGGAAGACAAGGATATGTATAACTGTACAAACTGAGAAATTAAAACAGAAATAAAAGGTTTCAGGCAGGAGTGTAGATTGGTGCAAACACTTTAGGAAATAGTTTAATATTTTCTATTAAAGTTAAAAAATGAATACCCTATGGCCCAGTAATTTCACTTCTAGTTATATAGACTCGACTGAAAATCTTGCCATAGTAGCATTGTTTGCAACAAACCCAAAGTAGAAACATCCCAACCAACAATTAGCACTAAGATGGATAAATTATCTGTGATACATTCATACAACACATGAAATGGCATTGAAAAGGAACACGCTACAGTGACATGCTACAACATGGCTCAATCCCACAGACATACCATTGAACTTTAAAAAGCCAGACACTGGGGCGCCTGGGTAGCTCAGTCTTTTGGGCGTCCGACTTCAGCTCAGGTCATGATCTCGTGGTTTGTGGGTTCCGGTCATGATCTCGTGGTTTGTGGGTTCGAGCCCCGCGTCGGGCTCTGTGCTGACAGATGGGAGCCTGGAGCCTCCTTTGGATTCTCTGTCTCCTCCTCTCTCTGCCCAGCTCATGCTCTGTCTCTCTCTGTCTCTCAATAATAAAATAAACTTTTTAAAAAAATGTAAAAAGCCAGATACAAAAGAATCCATATTGTGTGATTTCACTTATATAAAGTTCAAAACAGGCCAAGTGAACTATAGTGCTAGAGATATAAGGAGAGTTATCCCAGTTAGGATCCACAGGGACCAAAACTAAGAGTGCTATGGACTAAGGGATTTAATATAGGGACCAGATTTTATGCAGTTGTCGGGATTTGACGAGTCAGTGGAAGGATATTTCCCCTGCCTTTGGGGGTGGGCCTAGGAGGCTGGGAGTCTAGGAGCTGCAGCTGAGAGGGAAAGCCCCATGAGAATAAGGACAGCCTGGACTATGTATAGACACACTGAAACCATAAAGGACAACCTGGGGCTCATGAGGACAAACATACCTATGTTTTTCTCTCAGCCATGAAGCATACACTTGGCCTAGCACTGGGAGAAGCTGAAGGGGAGGTTGGTGGGCCTGAAGGGCCCATAGGCCTGGTTGCTCCCCAATGAGGGGAGTGAGCACATCAGTGTGAGTGTTGAACAGTGCCTGGTGCTCTCCAGTGACTTTCAGAGTGGAATGACTGCTACTTTATTCCTATCTTCCAAATCTTCAGCAAATTTCTCTTATGACCAAACCCAAACCTTGAACTCTGGGAAATATAGTTCCAGCTTACCTACTTTGACACAATACAAGCCACTATAAGAACAGCCTGCCTTTGGAGAAGAGGGTAAGAGAGAGTTTGAGAGAAGCCTTCATGGGGCCATTTGGCATGCTGACAATGTTCCGTTTCTTTGCCTGGCTGGTGGCACACAACGTGCGCTTTATGAAAACCCATTTAGCAGAACATCTAGGTTTTGTACATTTTTCTTTACATGTATTATACATCCTCATATACATACTCCAAAAAAAGTGAAAAAAAGTGTAAGTTTTGAACTAAAAAAGCATGTCTCCACAATTACTAATCTTGCCAATATCTAGCTGTCTGACTTTGGGCAGATTATGTAATTTCTTGTCAGTAATGTGGAGTGAATAATACTTCCTATCTCATAGATTTTGTGTGTTAAATGGGATGATTAAATTAGCACTATGTCTGGCATATGATGAACAGACAAAAGAGTTTGTTTTCATTATTGTTCTAAGCATATCACTAGATTATATTATATTTTGTATATGACATATATAAGTATAGTGATATATGGTAATGATAATAGTTGATTTTTGAATACTTAGTATGTTTCAGGCGTGATTATAAGCAATTTTCATTTATTTATTCACTGGAAACTTCTAAGAGTCCTTTGAGGTGGATTCTATTATAACCTTTATAACACATATGAGTAAATTGACTCAAAAGAAGTTAAATAACTACCCGAGATTACACAGCTTGTAAGTGGTAAAGCCACGTATTCATATCCAGAACTCAAGTTAGGTTGGGGCAGGTGAATATATTCATGTAGGCAATGTGCATTAGTCAGAGCCGATTTGGTTGGAACCAGAGAAACCCAACCCCACCTATTAGCTTAGGCAAAATCTGTAGTTCAGAGGAAATTTTTTGGAATTCTTCACACGATGATGGGGAAGACAAAGAGGCAGTGAAGCCCAAGGTCCAATGGAATTAAGACTTCAAGGCCACCAGGACTCTCTTGTATGTCTCATTTCTGCTTGGCTCTACCTTGTTGCCTTAATTCTTGCCTATGCATATAAGTTTTCTCCACATAGCAGAATCCATGGCAGTCAACAGCTCCTGGGTTTCACATTCTGTGTTTCCCACCCCAGAGAGATAGAGAGTACCTCTCACGTCCCTTTCTTCTGGGACAAAAATTTGGGAGTAAGGGCTGATTAGTCCAGATTAGGTCAGCCATCAGCCCACACCTGTGGCTAAAAGAGCAGAATCTTATAAACAGACATGGTTTGTGTATGAGGCCATTTCCAGAGAAGGAGAAAGCCATCACCAGGCGTAGGGTCACTCTTGGAAAAAGCAGCCTCATACCACCACACCTGTGCTGGGCTTGATGCTTTCTGGGGGATCATTCTTTATTTCAGACTCAATGTATAGTCCTTAATTCTGTTTAAGTGTCTGTCAAATGGCACCACTACTATACTATCCCTGTCTCCTGCACGGAGGGTCTGGGGTCTCTTATTCTGAGGCACAAGAGGAGTGTGTGCAGGTTAATTGCCTGCATTGCCTGCTTGGAGGGACTGTCTTACCCTAGGGGACCAACACCCACTACTGAAGCTGATCTTGCTTTGTGTCTTCTCTATGCTTTGTGTTCCATCCAGTGCTTGCTTGCATGGGATTTTTCCTTGGCAACACTGATACCAAGGTGTAGCAGTGTTTGGACTTCTACTCCCAGTGATAGATAATAGGGGTCACTTACTCAACAGTCTCAAAGCCTGGTGTCCTCTGTGAATGTTATGGAAAATAAAGCCAAATTACAAAATGTATAGGTTGCTCTGATATAAAGTTTACATCTGCAGGAAGAGTGTCATTCCTTATCTGTGTTCCAGGACTTCCATTTTAACAATCACATTTCCTGGTAGACAAAGAGTGAACCAGACCAAGGGTGAAAGGCAGAATGTACCTATATTACTTTGCACTTTCTTTTTTTTTTTTTTTTTTATTTTTGGGACAGAGAGAGACAGACAGAGCATGAACGGGGGAGGGGCAGAGAGAGGGAGACACAGAATCGGAAACAGGCTCCAGGCTCCGAGCCATCAGCCCAGAGCCCGACGCGGGGCTCGAACTCACGGACCGCGAGATCGTGACCTGGCTGAAGTCGGACGCTTAACCGACTGCGCCACCCAGGCGCCCCTTACTTTGCACTTTCTAATGCAAGATATTTAATAAGCAAAGTAAAAGAATAGATACCAAGGAGTCAACAGTCATTCTGGAAGATAGGTTATGAAAACAAATGTGCCCATAAACTGCAGGAAGTCTCTCTTTCCAGGTATCCCTATGATATAGCATTTCTGAGAACTAAGGCAGGTAGGATAACAATATATAACCATTATCAAGTGATTTGTGCAGTAACAGAGATTTATGAAAATCAACCTTTAAAATTTTTTTTCATTAATCTTTATTTATTTTTGTGTGTGAGAGAGACAGAGTATGAGCAGGGGAGGGGCAGAGAGAGAGGGAGACACAGAATCTGAAGCAGGCTCTGGCTCTGAGCTGTCAGCACAGAGACTGACATGGGGCTCAAACTCATGAACCATGAGATCATGACCTGAGCCTAAGTCAGACGCTTAACTAACTGAGCCACCCAGGCACCCCAAAAGTTAACCGTTAAATTGAAGGCTCTTTTTGTGTGGTTGAAATATCATTTTCTTGAAACTTTAAATTCCAATGGGAAAAGAATGTAGTTTGAGTTATGGTCAAGTTGGGATAATTGGGTGAAGGAAGAGGGAATGATGTCACAGTGAAGCATACTTAATCCAGGGAAAAGAAAGTGCCTAATTTCCCAGAATATTTGCTGGGGAAAGGTGGAAAGAAAGGGGCGAGCTACCCACACAAATTCTGCTGGCTTACACTTGATATTCTATTATCATGCCTAAAAGATGATTTATAACAATAACATTTTGTATCAGATATATTTGTAATCAACTTTTGATGATTCAAGGAAAAAAGAGAGAATCATGCAATTTAAAAATTATTCCTACTTGGCCTTGTAAACTGATCTATTAATTAACACAATTATCAGCAGACCCTATATGCTATTCTACATTTAAAAAAATTTTTTCTATTTATTTTTGAGAGAGAGAGAGATGAGAGAGACAGAGAGACAGAGCACAAGTTGGGGAGTGGCAGAGAGAGAGGGAGACACAGAATCTGAAGCAGGCTCCAGGCTCTGAGCTGTCAGCACAGAGCCCGACCTTGGGGGGAGGCTCCAACTCATGCACTGCTAGATCATGACCTGAGCTGAAGTCGGATGCTCAACCAACTGAGCCACTCAGGTGCCCTGCTGTTCAACATTTTTTAAGTTAAAATTTATCCTGTTGATTCATCCAAAACAGTACATAGAAGTTACTTCTTTTTTTTTCATGACTGAAGAGTATTTCAGAACATCTCAATATTTGAATTACTATAATTAACCAGAGACCTATTAGTGAACATTTTATATCCAACATTTTGCTATACCTAAAAATGTTGAATGCATATTTCTGTACATATTCTGTTTTACCCATATGTATTTTGCAACAAAATTTGTAGAAACAAAATTGTTTTATCAAAATGTATGTGCATTTTTAGTTTTAGCAGATGCTGCAAATTTCTCTCTATGTAGGTTTTATCAATTAACATCTACTCCAGTGCTACGGACTTATACCCTGGTTAATAAAGTGTGTCATCAGATTTATCACTATTACTATTAGGTAAAAAATGGTATCTTAGGGTAGTTTTCATTTTTTCTGCTTTTATGTTTTTAAGAGAGATTTTATTGAATTTCTTTTCTGTGGACTATATATTACTTTTGCCAATTTTGGAATGGGTAGTTTTTTAAAATTGATTTTTTGGGTGCTGTTTATATGTTAACAAAATTAACCTTATGCAATGAAATGAGTTGCAATTAAAAAAAAACATAGCTCATGGTTTGTGTTTTGATTTTGTTTATGGTATGGTGTTACTATGCAGATTTTAAAATTTTTATGTGGTTGCATATTATGGTTTCCTCACTTAGAAATATAAAAACTTTCTCCATAGTTTATATTACTCTTTTATGTTTTTTTTTTTTACATTTAAATCTTTGATCCATCTGGAATTAATTTTATTGTAGTATGTGAGGTTGGTATCCAATTTAATTAGTTTCCAATTGTAGTCCAGTTGATTATAATAGTAAGTGTTGAATAAGTAATCATTTCCCCACTGGTTCAAAATCCTTTATGTCTTTTTTTTGCCCCCCGATGTCTGTTTTAATCTACTGCTAGACTTTCTATAATATTTCTGTGATTTTTTTAACTCATATTTCATTTCTTTGCCTACACATGAATTAGAACCATGGCAGGCAAAATAATGCCACCCCCACTAAAGAGGTCCTCAATCTAATCTCTGAACCCTAAGTAACATCAGTTGTTTTTATATTCAGTTTGTGGTTTCCCTGGCTCTTGGTGTGACTGAGGATTTTATTTCATCCTGGACATTTTGGCTATTATCTTAGGAGATTCTGGATCCTATTTAAATTTTTTATTTGGGGCAGCCACCCTATTTAGGTTTAGCATGAAGGTCCTGGCCTATTTTGTGAACTATTTTCCAATGACAATTTAATTTCCAGAGCTCCCACAGGTACCTGCTAGTACTTACTGCCTAAAGGGGCAGAGGGTGCTTCCAAAGGCTGGGTTGCTGGGTGTCTCAAGGTGGGGGAAGGGAATCTCTGGTCTATGGGATAAGGAGGCTTCCTGCTGGGCACTTGTTGTGGTGGGAGGTCCTAGCTGGCTGCTCAGCTGCCCAGTGCCTCTTTGCAGGAGAAGGGAGTCTGAGGTATGGTGTGGAAGGAGCCAGACACTTGACTGCTTATTGTTAGCAGGGCTCCCATTTGATATTCACTTGTTTGAGCTGTTAGGCTCACTTAGTGTTACTGTGGAACTCCTGTTCCATCTGGAGGAGGAATCAGCTTACTTGGTCTGCTTTCTGTTGTTAGGTTGGCAGTCAGGAAATGCAGGCCCTGGGTTCCTTCATCTGTTGGGTGGAACAGGGTTTGGTTGTAAGGTACTTTGCCTTGATGTTGTTCTTCCAGTTCTGATATTCCTAACCAGTCCATGTCCCTCTTTCCACCCACACTTCCAGAGTCCTTCCAGACACGCGGTAGAGTTGCATTCCCTAGCCCCTTTTTGGTTCGGTGAGGCCATGTGACTAGTTCTAGGCAGTGAGTTGTGAATGGACTTGCCAATGGGAGCTCGCCAGAGCTCTCCTTCCCTCTGGAAAGTTCAAGATGGAACTTCACCCTCTGCCTGGATCACTGAGTAACAGCAATCAGCAAATAATCCCAACTCCATCCCCCCGCCCCCCCCCCCCCACAGGAACTAGGTGTGATCAAATAGCCTATGTTGTTTTAAGCCACTGAGGTTTGGGGCTTGTTAGTAACTGTAGCTTTGCTAATCTTATCCTGTCTGATAAAATATTAAATAAGAGGATAGGTATATAGTTGATATACATATTTGTTAAAGCCTCGCACATTTGAAAATGTTTTTCCCACATGAAAGGCAAGTGAGTTGGGAAGGAAAATGTTTGGAGGTCCCTTTTCTCTTTAAAGTTGTGTGCGTGTTCCTCCACTTTCTTCTGATATTTACTGTTGCATAGAAGAAATACTAGGCTACCCTCTGTAAATCTTTTTCTGTTCTCTGAATTCTTGTAGAAATTCTTCTTTAATAATTTTTTAAGCCAGAATATCTAGGTTTATGCTTCATAATTTTTTTGACCTGGAATATAATGAGCCTTTTCAACATGCATGCACAGGTCTTTGTGTAAGTCACGAAATTGTTTTTTTGTGTGTGTGTGTGTTAACTTTTTGATTATTACTTCATTCACTTATTCTTCCACTTATTTAGTAAACATGTGCTAAGCACCTACCATGTGGCCAGAACTATGCTGAGTGTGAGCATGCAAACAGTGAACATGTCTTATGATTTAAAAATTTTAACAATATTTTAACACCTTTTTGAGGTATAACATATACCATAAAATTCACCCATTTTAAATGTGTATCCAGTGATAGAGTGTTTGCACTATCCCAGAAATATGCAACCCCTTCCTATCCCCATCCATTCCTAGCCCCAAGTAGCCATAACTTAATTTCTGTCACTATAGATTTACCTTTTTTGAATATTTCACACAAATTGAGTCATATACTATTTAATTTTCGCATCTGGTTTCTTTCACTTGACATAAATGTTTCCAATGCTCATCTATTTTGTAGCATGTGTCAGTACTTCATTACTTTTTATGGCCAAATGATCTTCTAATCCATGGATATACCACATACAATGTGTGGATTTTCCTGTTTTCAACCTGCTTGTATCATGCGATTGTCACATTCCTTTATTTGATCTACAGCTTAGAGGGCAAACTTTCAGAGAGCTAATGGTCCAACTTCCAAGTTTCCAGCTGACATTCTTCTATGACAATGTTGCTTTATTGATGTGGCATCTTTTCCTACTCATTATTTGTTTCTTTGATACTCAGAACTGATGGGGTACTCTAAAATTCATAGATTCCAAATAACAAAAAGCTAGAGAAAATTTTTCTTTCTTTGCCTCTGGTCAGAAGCACAGAAATGCCAACACTAATCTTGCAACTACTTATTGCACAATTTTTTCCCTAGAAGTTGTGTTCTCTGAATAGACGTAAGAAGATGGGCAGGAGAAAGAAATGTAGAATATTTTTCGGGCTGCCTCAGAAGTCTGGGCCCATGGAGTAAGGAGGAAATGGTTGTCAAGTTTTTCAGGTTCATGTTGAATTTGGGTCCTGAATCATGGTGCAGGAAGTAGAAGTATGACATGTATTTGTGTTTCTTTTTTTAGTTGGACTTTATTTTATGAGATGTCTGGGTATGCTTTTATTTAATAAAATGGTGATTCCTGGGTCAACGCTCTCCTGTTCCTTCATGCTGTTTTCATGGTAGACGTATCAAACCTTTCTATTACCAGGGAATTTTACGTGTTTTTTTTTTCTTTTTTAAATTTCATGCTTTGAAATATTTTTCTCCCATCAAACTACAGGTTTAAGGAATTTCTCCCAGTAATTGATCTATCAAAATCATGTATGATGTCAGCTAGAGCTTCTGGTAATTATGAGATAATCTGGATGATTCAAGGAATTGATAAAATTGAAAATCCAACAAGGCAGACTGTTTGTCCATTGCAACTTTTTTAGGAAATGTAAATTTTCCATTAGGCTTTTTGAAGCATTGACAGTCTATCAGAATACTCCATTTTTAACTTTTTGAAGGCCTAGCAGTCTGGGGGTCTCATGGTTGGAAATTGTTGCATCTTCAAGAATCCGAAGTAGCAGAAGTTGGGCAGAGTCAGGTGGAGAGACAAGCAAACTCCCATTGTGCTGGCATTTATTTAAGTGACTGGTATCTTCACTTAAAGTTTTAAGCTAGATTAATACAACACAGAGCATCCCAGTCTGGCAGATTAATGCAGAACAGATTATCAGCTAACTGTGGAGAGTAACATCATGACTTTGTTTTCAGTTCAGCATTTATTTTTGAAAATACATATATATTCTTGGGGTGCCTGGGTGGCTTAGTTGGTTGAGTGTCTGACTTTGGCTCAGGTCACGATCTCACAGTTAGTGAATTCAGGCCCTGCATCGGGCTCGCTGCTGTCAGTGCAGAGCCCACTTCAAATCTTCTGTCCCACTCTTTCTGCCCCTCCCTCACTCGTGCTCTCTCAAAAATAAATAAAACATTAAAAAATACATATATTCTTAAGTTATGTATGAATGAGTGTGTATACATATGCATGTGCACATGTGTGTACATACACACACACACACACACACACACACACACACAGTCTCTGAATTAGTTTCAATAAAACCTGCATCGGTGCAGAGGTACTCATAGGGTGCCTTCAATAAAAAAGTCACTGTGTGTTATGCGATAACATTGAACAGACTCCAGACAGCCTCTTATCTTAGATATACAACAACATAGCATAACTCAAGCCTAAAGGAGAAGTTAAAGCATTAGGTAACAGTAGCAACAGTAGCATGTTCGTGGGGTAATAACTCTCCTGGAGCATAACCCAGGATGGATTTTATTGAATTCAGTTTATTTAGCTGGGATGAACCCAGATAGGCATCTCATTTACAAGAAGGTGCTTGCAAGAGGGCAGGTTATTACAAGCACATTTGGAAGATAAGCAATAGAAAATTGAGTAAAATCGGAGATCAGGAAGGGAGCAGAAGTGGTTCCTGGTTCAGCTTCTTTCTTGCCTCAGACAGGTCTATATTTACTCCAGCTAAGAAAAATAAGAATTGCCTTCTCAGACATCTCCAGGGATGAATGGTATGTGACTCTCCTAGGAACCTGCTAAGTTACCCATATTGTCAAGATTGCTTTATGGCTAATTGAAGTTTCCTCTTTTGGCAACTTAAGTGCCTTTTCTTGGTTTCTCCGCAGAGAATTAGAATAACTGTCCAACATTTCTTCAAAATTGTTCTTTTAAAAAAGTGACAATAGTTGTCATCTCTTAGCTTCTCCAGGTACCCACACAAATTAGTCAACTGTAAAATTGAATTCATGCTCTTTTTCTACCCCTTTAATCATTATTTTTCTGTTTTTAAGGATTGTTGTCTATCCTCCCTTTCTTCTTCCCTCCCTCCCTCCCTTTCTTTCTTTTCTTTTCAAACTTAAGTCTAACAGATGTTTACTTGGTTATTTCAATATTTGAGCCTTTGTCCTAGGCACTGCTGCCAACTCGGATAAATGATGGACTCTGCTCCCTGGGGTAACTCCTGAAACTTATGGTCTTAAACAAGCTTTGCCCAAGACAGCAGACCAATCATATGGCCAGAGGAGGTCTTGGTTGACCATTCTAGCTGGTGGCTTTGGTTCCAGAGGTATTTTTAAAAGATATTTTATCTATCTATCTATGTATCTATCTATTTGTTTTGGGGGGAGGAGCAGAGAGAGAGAGAAAATTCTTAAGCAGGCTCCATGTTCAACGTGAGGCCCAATGTGGGGCCCAATCTCACCACCGTGAGATCATGACCTGAGCTGAAATCAAGAGTCAGATGCATAACAGACTGAGCTATCCGGGCACCCCATAGAAGAGTCATGTCTCAGCTGAGTTGTCTTTGCAATAAAATACCATGTGTGAGGATTGTATCCGTTGGTAAATATTGATCAGCTGAAGATGTGTCCCTCCACTCAGGTGTCTGCTGACAATGCCCTGTTCTCATGGTTTACCAAAGCTGCCTGCTCCACCAGTCTGTAGTCTGTTGTCAGACCATTACTTTCAGCCCCCACACTTGACAGCTGCCTCCTGTATCAGACCCCACAGCTTAGAAGTGCTTCTCAGTGCTTACTATTGCTTTCTGCTCCTAGGCTTCTGCAGAGATAATATTGTGATATATTAATAGATACATTTTTGTTTCTGGTATTTATACCTAGATTTCTTCTCTTTGTTCCTTTGAAGACTTGGATTCTCTCCAAAAATGCTCTCTCTATTTAATAGGCCTTTACTTGGAAGTTGGTTTTCTAGAGAAAATATGTATAGTTACATAATATCTAACTCCTCTGGATGCTTCATCTTTTCTCTTGTTCCATATAAACTCTTTTTCTTTTCCTAAAGATTATTTTTTTATTTAAAAAAATTTTGGGGGGAGTTTTTAAATCAGAAAATATTCTTTATCTCCCCTGTGAAAGCGTCTGTGTGCATGGCACTGATGATGGTAGGAAACAAATACAAAAGGGGTCCTCTCTTCTAAAATCTCACAGTCCAGGAGAGAGACACATACACACACACAGGTAACTCCAATATGGGGTATGTGAAATACTCCAGTTAAGAAACAAAGCGTTAGGGGAACCTGGGTGGCTCAGTCGGTTAAGCTCTTGGTTTCAGTTCATGTCATGATCTTGTAGTTTTTGAGTTCAAGCCCCACGTCAGGCTCCATGCTGCAGGTGCGGAGCCTGCTTGGGGTTTTCTCTTTCTCTCTCTCTCTCTCTCTCAAAATAAATAAACTTGAAAAAAAGAAACAAAGTGTTATAATTAGTTGGATTAGGTATAAACCTACTCAAGGGAGTTTAAGGGAGCAGTTACATATTTTCATTTTTAAAATTTTTCTTTCCTTACAATCTTATTAAATCAAATTGGTGGCTGCTTCTATCAAATCATCCATTCACTTAAAAAAACTTTATTGAGGTATAATTTATATGCCATAAATTTCACCCAGTTAAAGTATACAATTCAGTGATTTTTAGTAAACTTACTCAGTTGTGCAATCATTACCATCATCCATTTTAGAACATCCCTATCACTACAAAAAGATCCCTCACTCCCATTTATAGTTAATCCCCATTCTTGGCCCCAGGAGAACACTATTTTACTTTTGGTCTCTATAGGTTTACCTTTGTAGGACATTTTATGCAAATGGAGTCATACAATATGTGGGTTTGGGGGTCAGCTGCTCTTACTCAGCATGGTGTTTTTGAAGTCCATCCATGTTATAGAATGTATTAGTATTTTGTTCTTTTCTAGATTGCTGAATTGTATTCAATTGTATGGATATACCAGATTTTACTGATTTACCAGTCACCCATTAACTTTTTAATCCTCAGTTAACTTTATTTCTCCCCCGTCCTCCTTCTTTCTCAGTAAAGAGTACTAAAGAAGATTGCACCATCTCAAACGTATTCCAGAATCCTGTCTTAGTCCATGCCCAAATTTTATTTTTCTAGGAAAATCTAATTAAAGTTGTTAAACACTTAGCACTCCAGGTTGTCTCTGCAGAGATGGGGAGCAGATGTGGGAGGTGGGCAGAAAGCTCTCACCCACTTTTTATTTTTGATTTGAAGGTTAAAAAAAGAGTGATTTCTAATATATTTACCTTTTAAGTAAAGGAATATACACTGACTTCTGGGAAAAGGACATACATTAACCTTTAGATATTGTTGGAACATATTGCCCACATGAATGCTTCTGCTGAGTTGGTTACCTTTCAATGACCGCTGTGCCCATTATCAGCCACATTCAAATTTTGTGGTATGTGGTATGCACTCAAGATTTTAAGGTGTTAGAGACATTTCCTTCTTTCTGTGTAAGACAGGGTGACCCAGTGTCTCTGAAAGGTAAATACAGTCTGTGTGTGTATGTGTGTGTGTGTGTGTGTGTGTGTGTGTGTGTGTGTGTGTGTCTCGTTTGAAAGAATTATTGAGCTGTGTTTACAGTGGGTCCCCTTTGTCTGCCGTGCACATACTTCACATTTTCATAACAGTAATGGGCTACCTGCCAATGACATTTCGCAGTTCTCAAACTGCACGGTTTCTTCAGGAATATAATTCCTCATCTGCTTTGCCCTTTCCCTTTGAGTTTTACATTTCATCCTGTGCAATGCACCAATCAACACAGATTCAGGCAACTCCTCATTTCTCCTTCCTTTGATGACCCTGAAGCTCTTCATCTGGTCAGTCGATGGCGCCCGGAGGAATGTGGTGGGACGTGCCTCTGCAGGGGTGCTGGGAAGCCTGGCTTGCTGCTGTATTGTTTTCTAATTTTCTCCCTCCTCCTCCACCTCCTCATGACACCCCTTCTGCTGTTCCTTTTCCACCTTAAAAAGAGAGAGAGAGAACCAAGAATTTGTATAACTTGAAAGGAACTAAATTGCTCATTGTTATTGCAGGAAAGCTTTATGCAGAGCAATAACCTGCTTACATACACTCCATTCTCTTACACAATACCTTCTCTTTCCTTGCTTCTCTCCTCTGCTTGGCAAACTGAGCAATTCTACCTTCTCATTCCCACCCTACTGTGTACTCATGAAGAGAAGCCAATAGAGCTTTGTTTTGTTTTGTTTTGTTTTGTTTTGTTTTTGTTTTGTTTTGTTTCTTGCCTTCAATCTGGGTCCCAGCACAGGGCAACCGGCTGGTACCTGCTGTAGAGGGAGCTCTCGTGTTTTACTTGTAGAGCTTATGGCTTTCTCACAGCATTTTCCTGAGAACAGATTCTGTAAAAAGCAAGCCAGCTTTCCTCGAAGCATCAAAATGGTGACGGAGACCCTGTCAAAGTTTAGGGAGGTGTTGTGGCAGGTTGGCAGGCACCCCTTATTGAAAAAGTGTTCGATGAAAAACCAGCTACTAGAATCCTACTGTCGCTATGAAGTTTCCTGAGTCCTGGGCACCCTGGAGACAACGAGCAAGCTGTACATCTTCTATGTGCATCACTTCTCTTACTTTCAGGGATAATTATACCTTTCTGTATTTTCCTACACCTTATACTCCAGAAGGACATCAAAAACTCCCAAGTCAAACTGTATTAAGAATGAGATTATGTTATTAAAAGTGACTTAGGGAAAATATTTACAAATACATATAAAAATGAACAGTTTATGTGGATATTTTGAATTTGCAAAGTGACTCTGATGCTTTGCAATGAGCCTTTCTTATGCAAATTAGAAGTTGCAGATGAACTCCAAGTGGGATCCCTGACTCATGAGGGAAACAGAGAAAGCATTGTAAAATTGGAGCATTTTACAGTACTCTAATGGACATATTAATATTTCTCAGCTGTTTTTAATTTGAGGTAGACATAATCTCTTCTGGGCTAGGACTTCCTATTTTTAGTATTATTTTTAGTTGTTAGTAAAATCTCCTTAATGTTCTGGTTCCCAGCTAGAGCTAAGAAACATTTAGCAAAAGCTAAAGAGTCAGCTGAATAATGAAGAGGTCGGGTTGATTCAGTTCAACCCTTCTTAGGTCCCTGGTGCAGATGAGACACTGAGTTGAGGATGAGGAAGGAGCAGATGTTTATCTCAGGGAGCTGAGAGGCTACTTAGAAATCTAAGATCGCTCAGCATTTCAATCTAAGACCTGAAGAAGCTACAAATAAAATGTTTATGTGAGTTCAGTTTGTGGCAACCTAGGAAACATAATAGGAAAGGAGTTTTAAAAAAACACACTTAGAAATGGAAACTTCTCTAATATCAGTGACCATTCCTCTTTTCATATCAGTCTGGAAGCAGCAAGCCTTCATCTTTTGTGCCTCAGCACCCTTAGCAGGTGCTTGGGTTACTGATCAGGATAAGCAACAGTTTATGAGAGCCAGACAGAAACACTGATTTGCATCACTTCTCTCCCAAATGTCAGTGCAAAACCTATGTTTGACTGTTAAAGACAATTTTAGATACATTTTTGTGGCTTGAGTTTGAGTTCATCTGCAAGATTGTTATAGAGTTAAATGCTTTGATGAAAGCCTTAAGAAACAAAAACACTATAAGCAAATTGATCCAATTTCTTGTTTTTAAATTGATGATGTTTTTATTCCCCATTTGATGAGTACTATCCAGAGGTTCAGTGTATCACCTAAAGTTGCAAGCACAGAAAGATTAGATTGCTGCTCTTTTGCCTCCCAGGGAAGAGCTTCTTGGAGACCTTTGTTGCCCTCTATTATCATTATTTACTTAGATTTATACCACACCAAAAAATTAAATATGTTGCAACACTGTAGAATAAAACACCTAAAAACAGAATCACTCCCCCTGCCCCAAATCAGAGAAATAGCTAGCAAGCATCTAGGTGGCAAGCCCTGATTATTCCAGTTTAGTTTTCAGTTTCCTGCAAGATGAGATAAATTATAAGCATGTGGCTGTGTTATTCCCATCATCTTACATAGTAGCCTTAAGTTGGTTTCCAAGTTTAATAGGTCACGAAAACGAGAAGAAAGTAGATTTTGTGGAGTATCCTTCAGGTTTTGACTTATGTAAAGCATCAGAGTGAAAGATGGATAAGAGCTGCTCTCCAATACTTGCATGAGCATGTTTTAGAAGGATGGTGGTAGGCAGCACTCTTCTGAACCTGTAGCTCAGAGGGGGGAAGTTTCTCTTCTGTGGGAGGGGTGGTCCAAAGTCTCTTCCTAATTATTTTTAGACTACCTACTTTTTTTTTTTTCTCAAAAGAACATCAGTGCTGGAAGCTTTCAGCCATGAAATTATGAGGAATGGGGCTAATCCTGTTTGGGTTGTGATAAGGAATCAAACAAAACGTGCTTATAAGATGCTTACAGCTTCGAACTCTGTGAACGCTGTAGAAGTGCAAGGCATTATGGCCACACCAACTCTTGGTTCCCTTCTTTATTTATTTAAGGGTGACCCAGGTTTTGTTTAGTGTCTCAGTATCACCATCCTTACAGTTGAAGCACGAGGCATGTGTCAGCCACCTGAGATTAAATACTAAGTCCAGAGGCAGAGCAGTCTCCCTTCTGTCTTTCAGACTGTGTTCTGGAAATGGGCCCGGTGGGGATCTGTGGGAACTCAGCCCTTCGTGTTTGTTTCTGGTGTTTAACCTGGCAGTCTTGATCACTGATCAGCTTCCTTCTTTCAAGATGAACATTTTCTATTCCTTTATGATTGAGTGACAAAAATGAGACAAAAATGTCAAAATAAACAGCCTAGAAAACTCACTATGGTTCCTGAATCAGCTTTAAACACCCAGAGTTTTGAACATAATCAGCTGGTTCCCAGAAGTACAATAAAAGGAAACCAGAAGTATTTTGGTCCCTGGTTGTTTATGAATCAACTCAATTTTCCTTTTCAGGCTTTGAAGGTCACAGAATCAAATCGTGTGGAGCCAAAAAGGGAGATTCCCCCTTTCCGTCATCCTGCTGCCCACCCTTTCTCCCCAGTTCTGTTACAAGTGGGCTTTTGCTGAATTTAAATAGAGCATTGCTCAGAATTTCCACGTGAAGCATATCACAGTGAAAGCTGCCTTGGAAATTACTGGGAGGGAAGCATCAGTGACAAATGAAGCAAGTCTCTGGATACTTTCAGTGTGTTAGCAGTGCTGCTTCTCTCTTAGTGCACAGGCTTGGGAATGTTGTTGGTCTCAGGTGTGAACCCAAAGAAGAACAGGCTACATATGTCTCTCCAACTAAGCCAGGGTACTTAATGTCTGGAATAAAGCCAATGAGTCTTGGAACTGGAGTTGGATTTATGTAGGAAGTGGACAATTAAGCCTAAGTCTTAGACACACACAGGAAAGTGAAAGAAGAAGAGAAAAATGGCATTATTTTCTAGAGATTGAATCTAGAGTATCTCAGTATCCTCACTGTAATGTGACCTTTAGAGAATACAGCAAGAATATTGGCATATTTTTGGCATGTATAGGTACATAAATAGTATAACTTCTCTCCTCTGCTTCTTTGTTCTTTTTACTATATATTGATATCAAATAGTATAACTTTTATTTGACTCTGCAGATTAGTCAGAAATATATGCTATTATTTCATAACATAAACAGTTTCATATTTTTTATGTTTCTCTTTTCAGGACTTAGTGAATAGCAAAGAAATATTTATCTAATCAATAAGCTTGCTAATGCAATTCCAGAAACCTCCCATCAATGCGTCTTACATCCAATTGGTACACCAAAGTGTAGAAAAAAAAAAAAGTAATATTCAAAATAAGAATTAAGATGTATCAATTGCCACCTATGGGCAATGCATTGTCTTAGGTACTGTATATTAGGTATTCCAATGAATCCTCCAAGTAACCCTAAATGCAAGTATGACTGTTTCCCATTTCTATATAAGAAAGTAGGCTCAGAGAGATCTTACTCAAGTTTCACAGTTAAGTGTCAAAGCTGCTACTGGAGCAGAGCTTACTCTAACCCTAAAGTCTGAGTTCTTTCCACCTCACCAAATGCCAAGATTATATCGGAAGTCCAGAAAGTCAGTGCAGGAGTCTTCCCACTGCCTTACTCACTCCTGGTTTCCTCAAGAGCATCTGAAGGAGACTAGTTCTACCAAGTATAGACAGGTTTGGGGTGTGGTGTTAGAATAATCCTTTCCTCTTCACCCTCTTGACAATTGTGTTTTGGATTTTTTTCGGGGCTGGGGAGGCTTGCAATAATAGAAGTTAAATCAGGTCCTTGAACGTGATCCTGATATATTCAGGTTTGTCTGGAGGGCAGAGCAAAGCATCAGAGGTCAGATTGCAGGAGAGAATCTTTCGAATCTAAGAGAGGATTCAGCCTAAGGAAAGGCGTGTCAAGTATGGTGAATCTGACTCACTAAAGAGAAAGTACAGTTCTAAGTATGCCCAGCTTGGTTTTTCTTGAACCTGTACCTACCCTGATACTCTGGAGAGCTCTGTGCACCCTGAGGTGGGAAGGGCTATCTGTGTAAGAGAAGGTGTTGCTCTCTGAGCCCAGGCTGCCCTGCCGTAGCACCCTCCAGCAGTGGGAGCTCTTCACCTTTTGCAGCCAGCTGCTGGTAGCCAAATGCCTGGAGGATTGAGACTGGTAGCCAAGAACTGATCCTCAATCAGGGGAAGCAGAGATCAGCAGGAGTATGGGGTGGCCATAGCCTAGTGGCATGGGGCAGCAAGGTCAGCAGTAAAGAGAGGCCTGGATTCCTGTGTCAGGCTACAGGGGTGGTAATCAAGATCCAATCTAGACTGATTCACAAGAATGTTTGAAACATCCCAGAGACTTCAGGAAATAATTAGGGCTGGATAGAGAAAAGGATCTTGAAAAGGGGTTGGATTCCTTCCATGCAGGTTGATTGAGGCCACAAGCCCTTGAGAGTTAGCCATGTCTTCATAGACAGGGAAGGGCTGGAGTTGCTCTAGTTACATGAGCATTGAGAATCCAGAATAACATGGCTGGTGTACAGTGAGTAAGTATTAGTGTCTTGTGGGATCACACCACCTAGGCCAGATAGGTTGGGTAAAATCACTCATGACTGTGCATACCCTCTAGTTCCAACAGTGCAGTTCCCTCCTGACCCCTGGCTTGACTACTCTCCACATTGAGGGCCACGGAGAGGTCTCAAGTTGGCTGCCATGTTGTATAATGTCTGGTGCACAGTTGCCACTTAAATGTTCTATGAAATCAGGCTTGATAACTATACATAGAACAGCTCATCCTGACCCTACTTCCTCTAAAGTTAGCGAGATAGCCAGAGGCAAAGACGTGGAGGTGACTAGTGTAACTGTGTAGCCACAAAACGAAACTTTCAGAGTGCTAATGTGAGACTTCATGAGAAGGAGCACTAGTGGTGGTACAGATGGAAGATACAGTTCCTGAGGTACATGTGAAGGTGTGAAGCAGCCTGGACAGCAGCCCGGCAAGATATCCAGTGAGCACAGCCTCCCACAAGGCCTCAGTTCCTCACTGGACATGGCCCTGACTTGTTGGCCATCATGTTCCATCTTCCCAGAGTGAAGTCCCAGCAGATGGTGGGAAGGTCAAGTTACCAAGCCTCTTATACTCCTTAAACCTTCCAACTCCAGCAAAATGACATCTGGGGCTCTTTACCTTGTATTGGGACATGGGCTCCTTTGGCAGTCTGGGGAAGCCTATGGACTCTTTATCAGAATAATGTTCTTTTTTTTTTAAGCTTTTATTTTTTAATTTTTTGAAAAATGTTGAGATATCTTTGAGAGAGAGAGAGACAGAGTGCAAGCAGGAGAGGGGCAGAGAGAGAGAGAGAGAGAGAGAGAGAGAGAGAATCTGAAGCAGGCTCCAGGCTCCAAGCTGTCAGCACAGAGCCCGTGGTGAGGCTCGAACTCACAAACTGTAAGATCACCACCTGAGCTCTTTACCTGAGCCAAAGTCAGAGGCTTAACCCACTGAGCCACCCAGGTGCCCCAGAGAATAATGTTCTTAAATGCATAAAATACATTAGCATTACAAAGGAAGCCAATTATGTGGAAATATAGTCTGAAATATCTATAGGGACTTCAAGAAATAATTAGGGCCAGGTGAAGATAAGGATGTTGAAAGCGGGTCAGGTTCCTTCTATGCAGGTAAGAGCCTGCATGATCAAAATGTCTAAACAATAAATTTGTGATAATAAAATATATGCTTCCCTTTAATAATGTAATAAATAACAAGACTTAACAGCAGGCCTATTGCCATAATTCCAAGTAGTGATGAGCATAAATGATATTTGGAGATATCTGCTACAACTGAAATGTGATTTGAAAACTTGTGGTTTCAAAATGGACTGCTGTAATACTAATGTAGTGTGTATTCATAATTGGAGAAATTAAATTTTAATTAAGGGTAATGAAAAGAAAGATGTAACTTTCTTCCATATTTTTCAACAGACCCCTGAAATTCTGTCTATAGACCTCAGATTAAGACCTCTGCCTTATGAGTTAGTGGAAAATGCCTTTGGAAAGTCACGCACCTTGTTCTGGGTACATTTACTTACCTCACCGCCAGCATCACTGAACTGCAGTGTCTCCAGTGTCTGTAATAACGAGAAGACAATTCCCAGCCTCACCACAAGGGCCAGTCTATGGACATGTGAAATCAGTTCTCTCCAAAGCCTTGGAAGGTTGAGCAGGCAGAGACAGGCAAATGCACCAGGGCCAGCACAAACTGTCATTTATGGGCTGGCAAAGGAAAGTTCTGGTAGTTCCATAAGATGGAACAACACTACCAACTAGCTAGCCGCTCCAAGGCTCGTTGAGGGCAGTTTGTTTTAAGAGTTAATGTTTATTTGTTTCTGAGAGAGAGAAAGAGAGACAGAGTGCAAGCGGGGGAGGGGCAGAGAGAGAGGGAGACAAGGAATCTGAAGCAGACTCCAGGCTCCGAGCTGCCAGCACAGAGCCTGATGCGGGGCTCGAACCCACGAACTATGAGATCACGACCTGAGTCGAAGTCGGACGCCCAACTGACTGAGCCACACAGGAGCCCTTAGGGCAATTTCTATAAAGAGTAGGAATAAGGAAAGGAAGCTAGGACCCCAATTCCAGCACAAAGTGGAGGGCTGTGAAGTAGGTCAGATTTGGACTTGAGTCCCAGTTCCACCTTTGACATCTGGGTGACCTTGTGTAAGTAGAAACAACAAAAACAACAAAAAGACTCTGCTTTATGTTTTTTTAAAATTATTATTATTATTTTTATTTGTGTGGGAGAGAGAGAGAGTGGGGGAGAGGGGCAGAGGGAGAGCAGGCTCCATGTTCAGCAGGACACAGGTTCGATCGCACAACCCTGGGATCAGGACCTGAGCTGGAATCAAGAGTTGGACACACAACAGACTGAGCCACCCAGGTGCCCCTCTGCTTTATGTGTTTGATCTCCTTTGTTAAAAGGGAGCTAATACCTCATGAGGATTTTGTGGTGGCTGCTTACAATAATAGATACATAAAAGCCTGCTGTGTAAACTTTAAAGCCCTGCACATATATTTGTTATTATTACCCTGTTACAAACTGCCATCTGTTTAACTTTACTCAAAATCACTGGGCAGCAGTCTCAAGGCAGCCTTGCTGCTGTTCGCAAGTAGAGGCAAGTCCCTTGTGCTTGCTGTCACTTTGCCCTCTGTGAGGACATTGCCATGACTGGCAACTCTGCCAGACTGACTATTATCCAAAGGCCAGTAAAGGTGACCTTTGGTTCTCCTAGGAGTCCTGGGCCTCTGTTTTTCTGAGAAATCTCCCTTTGACCTCCTTACCCCTCTGGCTCTCCTCCTAGCCTCCCTTCTTCCTTCTGGTGCTGGCCTATGTCCAGGGCTCTGGGATGCAGGTGAGGAGTGGGCACAGAGGCCCTAAGGTGGGGGAGAAAATGTTGTAGCAGGGGGAGAGGGTCTCTCAATGGACAGCTGCCTCCTTGAGGCCTGTGGGGTCAGGGTTTCTATAGACACCCAGCAGCAGGAGTCCACGGAATAAAGTATATTGAAGTCATTCAGCTTTGAAGACTTCCTGTATACTTTTAAGCTGCCCATGACATCATTTTGCTGGGCGGCTCAGAACAATAGGCGGGGGAGGACTGAAATGAGCCAATCTACAAAGCGACAAGAACAGAGTGAGAGGTTGAGACCTCTCACTGCCATGGTCGATGAGGACATTCCTGAACTAACTGGCCCAAAAGAGCTGGCCCCTGAGTGTCCAGAGGTGGCCCGAGAAAGCGCCCTTGGCCTACCAGTCCCCACCCGCCCACACGGAGCCCATGACCCCGCTCCATGGAACAACAGAGGCAGACACACAGGGAAAGTCACATGACTTCCAAACGGTCCATCTATCCAAGTTCAATAAATTAGCAGCCAAAAATTTTAATCAGATATTTAATCTTTCCTCCCTGTAAGGGAGATTGGGTGTTTACTGTGGCTCTAGGCCAGGTTAATCTCGGAGAAGAAAGATTGCTTGCCGCGTCCTTGATGCAGGGAGGCCCTGAAGAAGTCACTTTTGCCTGTAGAGCGATTCTCAGCTGGTAGGTTAGCCCTTGTCCAGTACTTGCAACCCTCTGCAGTTTGCATCAGGGCTGAATAGTGACCAGGCAAGGGACTTCCGCATCTTATAGATGGACTGGGATAGGGAACAACCAAACAAAGGCCTGCAAAAATCAGTTTTCTGACTGGCTTGTCTGAGAACTGTTCCCCCCACTCTCCTCTGTCCCTCCCCATTGACCTCTACTTCCCACCCTTTTTTCACCCTCTCACCCCCTGAAGCCCAGAGTTGTCTGCAGGGAGGACAAGGGCTTTAGGGGGTCGTGCCAGGGAGCTCCTAACTCTGGTAGCAGGACTTAGCTATTTTATGAATATTTAACTGATACATTGCTGACTATCGTTGAAACCTATTAATTTATTCAGCAAATAACAATTGAGTGCCAGAGGTCTTCTAGGTTCTTGAGACAAGTCAAAGAACAAAAGAGACAATATTGTCTGCCCTTATGTAGCTTATACTCTAATGGTAGGAGACAGATACTTAATAATAAACAGAGCAAACAAATAATATAAAGTTAGAAGGTGACAAATGCCATGAAGAAAAGAAAGGCACCAGATAAGGCAGGCTGGGCATGTGTGTCAGGGGGGAGACATTATTTTGTAAAATAATTAATTGTAGCATTCCCATGATGAGATCCCCTGAGAATGCTACTTCAGTGGGATGTTCATAGATGCCACAGAGGTGGGATAACAAATTGGCTCCATGGTCAAGATGTGTAAACTGAGTCAGGGGGGAGAAGTGAGAAGGAGAGATATTTTGGAGACTATGGTAGTAGCCACAAAAGACCATAAAGGCCGGAAGCAGCCATGAGTGGAAATGGAAGTGAAAAGCCATGCAGGAGAGACATCCAAGGAGAGGAGAGGAAACAGCTTGCCCCTAGCTGAGCAGGGCAGAAGCATCAGAAAGAGGAATCAAGCTCTAACCGTCTGGATGTTTCCACCTGTCTAGTTTTGAGTCTGGGTGACTATGAGAATGAATAGACTTGTAAATCAAATGTAGACATCAAGAGAGGCAGAATTGGGGAGCTTTGGTAGAAGTCACGTTTTCATAAACATATAAGAATAATGTTACTAGAGTAGTGATGGATGAAAGCCATCAGAATAATAAAAAAAAGTAGCAAGTGACAGCGGTTCCTGGGTGGCTCAGTTGGTTAAGTGTCTGACTTTGGCTCAGGTCATAATCTCACGATTCATGAGTTCAAGCCCTGCATTGGGCTACTCTGCTATCAGCACCCAGCCTGCTTCAGATCCTCTGCCCACCCCCCATCTCTGCTCTTCCCCTGCTTGTGCTCTCTCTCTCAAAAAGAAAACATTTAAAAAAACATTTTAACTTAAAAAAAGCAAGTAGCAAAATGACAGATACTAAGAAGTTATCAAGAGGTAGGAGAAAATATAGAATAGTGCTATATCTCAGGAATATGGCAAGCAATGGTTTTAAACCAGTGCTTCTTCAATTCTGCTCCCATCAGGAATATCAGGGGAAAGTAGACATTCCAGTTCCCAGGTTGCCTCCCATGCCAGTTACATCAGAATCTCGGGGTGGAACCCAGGAATCAGTAGTTGTTAATGCTTTTTAGGTGATGGGAATTTGCAGTCAAAGGTGAGAAACAGTGTTTTAAGGCAGGAAGAATGGATAACAGCTGCAGAGAGCTGAAGATGAATGAGAGTTGAAAAAAGGTGGTTGACTCTGGGAAGTAGGAGAGAGCTGATGGCCCTTTCCAGAATGGATTGCTACTTAAAGTGTAATGTAGCCCACAAATGTGGCATCATCTGGGAGCTTTTTAGAAATGTAGAACCCAGCCCCACCTTAGCCCCCCTCAGTCCAAATCTGCACTTTAACAAAATTCCCAGGAATTTAACAAATACTAATGCTTGGGGCCCCATTCCAGTCTAACTAAATCAGAATCTCAGGGTTGGGGTCCAGGAATCAGTATTTAAAACAAACAAACAAACAAACAAACAAACAAACAACACCTTCCCTGTGATTTTAACATTTATTGAGGATTGAGAACCATTGGTCCGGAGCAGTGTTCTCAGACTTTAGTGTGTATATGAATCACATCCATCTTACTAAAATGCAGATTCTGGGTCAGTGGGGCGGGTCCTGCATTCTGCATTTGAGACAACTCCCAGGTGAGGACGGTGGAGCTGGTTCACAGACCACACTTAAAGTAACAAGGCTGTGGAGCAGTGGTTCTCATGGTGTCCCTGAATAAGGACTCCAGTAGCACCTGAGAACTTGTTAGAAATAAAATTCTCAGCCCAAATCCAGACTCAATGAAAACTTTAGGGTTGAGATCTAGAAATCCATGTTTTAACAAGTCATCCAGGCATTATAGTAAATGAGCAATGATAAAATGGCATATATAGGTTTATTACTTACCCCCCTTGCCCTCCCTCCCCCCCCCGAAATTGGTGGTAAATGGAATAAAAGAGCTAGACACTTGTTATTCAATAAGACAAAATTTCTCCAAAGTGGTTGGAAGAAGGCATATCAAAATTCCCTTAGTGTTGTCAAATATCCACCGTGTCCAGGACCTGTCACTTGCTTTTTCCCTGCTCCCCAGTTGGAACCACTCTGCAGCAACCTCTCTCCTAAGAGTGTTGTCAAGGTCAAGGGAGTTCTGAGCAGGTGAGAAACCAGATGGAAAGGGGTTCTCAGAGGAGGAAGATGAAAACCACACTTGTGAGGGAAGGAGTTTGGAAGGAGGAAGGTGCGGGTGTAGATAAGGACAAGTTTGCAGGTGGAGAGAAAAGTATGCTAAAAGAGCTAAAATAAAAATAGCTGCCATCGTTGACCATCTATCTGTCAGCCATTTATTTGTTTTACATTCATTCACTCAGACCTTCACAAAAACCCTACAGTGTAGATTGCCAGTCTATTTTTGCTGCTTAACAAGTAAAGAAATTTACGCCAAAATGGGTTTTAGTAACTTCCCTGAGATCATGTGGGTAGTAAATGACAGACCTGAGATTTGGATCTTGGTCTTTCTGGCAATATTCTCTTCACCCTACCATGTTGGGGTAGAGAGAGATTGGGAAAATTGAGGGAGTTTTTGCTATGTGACCTATTTTTGTCGGTGGAATGGGCGTTGAAATGAAAGCCCAGGCTTTGAAGTGTCAGGGCACAGGTGAACTGAGTGGGATAAGGAGTTAGAGTTTACCTTTTCAGGATTATAGTCAGACCTTTATCATTAATTATGTGATTTTCTATCTTGGCTTTTCTTCTATTTTTTATTTATAAAATAAAGAATTTGGATTTGCTGGACTCTAGGTTCTAGGTATTTACAAAATCCCATGGTTTGAAGATTCTGCGAGTGTGGAATGCAACAGAGCATTACAAAATGAATTAAGAACCGCTGAGCAGCACTGGGGAAGCCCTTTGAGGTCAATAAGATGGGTCTGGAGTGCACTGACTCCCCAGAGTTGGGTGACTTGCTCCTGTTAATCAGTGAAAGCGTTAAAGATGTTAGCTGGAGAGGAGATGATTACCAGAGAAATGTCCAATATGACTTTGAGGACACAAGGCTGGGCCAGAGCTGGACATTGGAGTGGTAAATAGGGTAGGTCAAGGAGCATAAGGAGCCCTAGTGTGCTGAAATGCATGCTGTGAGAATCCAGGCTACAGATGGGAGTAAATTTTATTTTTTGGCAAATGATAAATGATAAAGACTGAATGATGACAAATGAGCAGGTCACTTCTACGTTTCAGACAATGGATCACAACTTTTGAATTAAAATGTTACAACCTCTGCATAGTTTTTCTCTATGAAACATGGAATCTCTCAATTCTTCTAAACATTCTTTCCTGGATCTTTGATTGCCACAACCTAATTTTGTTTGTTCACATGACTTCATTAGGATGATGAATATCATATCAGGTCTGTGGACATTCTTTTACCTTGACACTAAAACAACAGTGGTGACAAAAAAACAGGTTAAGGAATAATGGATCTCCCTCTTCCATGGAATTACCCAAGACAGAGTAATAGAATCATCAGGTATTACCCTCAATTATTGTGAAACTTGTTCATCGTGATTGTTTCTGATAACTCCATTATGGAAAAACATTTACCCTGAGTCTTCTTGGTTCTGGGAGAGAACCATTCTCATCTTAGTGTCTCTGTTGACACAAGCAAAACAAAGTGAGGAATTAAATGACATCTGAAAAATTTGACCCACGGCATCAACAAAATGGAAGTGTTGACCTTAAGATCCTTCTGTTTTTTGAACATTCATTTTGTTGTTTGTTTCCTTCCTCTATCTCTCCATCATCCCACCCCTCCTCATCAGTTCTTTGGCTAATTACCTTATGTTTTCCTTAATTTATTCATCAAATATTTGTTGATATCTACTCTGCCAGCTGCTATACTAGACACTGGAGATTTAACAGATTTAGTGAAAGAGATGTTGAACTTCCACTTGGCTTTAACAGTGTAATGAAGAAGATATATTAAATAAGTAATTATAATGAAATGATGAGGGTTATTGTAAGGCAAATACAGGATATTCTTACAGTGTTAGGCAGGTGTAAAACCAACTCTAAGTTTTGTAGGAGACCTCTCTGAAAAAGAAACAGAAATTAATTATGAAGGACAAGTAGATATTAGGGATAGTGTATATGTGAGGTACAGGATATGTATGTATTTTAAACCAAGAGAAGAATATTTGCAATGGTCTGGATGTGAGAGAGAGCATAGCATATCACTGGAAGTAATTTAGTAATGCTAGACCATAAAGTAGAAATTGTGGAATGGAGACAAATTATGCTACAGGGTAGGTAGGGATGAGACCATGTACGGCCCTCTTCATTGCAGCTTGGGGTTGATATGATCAGATTTGTGTTGAGAGAATCACTCTGGCTACAGTATGGAGAATGAATGGCAGATGTCAGAAGTGGAGAGAACAAATTTATGTTTCCAGCCGTGAGGATTAAATAGGATCTGAAATTATGCTTCCCCTATAAACAATGACAAAACTGGACAAAATATAAGAGACAACTATTTTCAGATATTATCCAACAGGCAGCACAGGATTGTAATCCCTGAGAGAAGGGAAACAAATAATGTAAGCCCTACCATTGTTAAAGCTTTCTACATGGAGGTAATTTCCAGTCTTAGGTGCAGGAAGCAGGAGCTCAAATATAGGTCAGCAATTTTTCGGAGTTGAGAAAGAGATCAAAGTTTCAGGAAGCAATCTGCATAAAAGTTCCCTTGAGTCTTTGGCTGAGTATCAGTATCAATACACACATGCATAGAGTGAAACCTGTAAAGCCAAGGAAGAATAAATCTCAAAGAAAACACTGTCAATACAAGTAATACAAGTAATTTCCATAGCTCAAACAGAGCTGCAAATTGTCCTAATTCCCTTCAGCCAAAGAGGAGAGATTTTATTAAATAGTTGTGGTATTTAACAGGGACCCCAAAAGAACGATGCCTTAGAAATAGCATAAACTCAGCTCCAGAGTAAAAGCTATGTTATACCCACCCTAAAAGAACATGATAATAAGCCTCAAAAGATTAAGCCAATTTACAAATAACTTCACTGTCTACCAACAAAGCCCAACAGTCCTAAAAGCAATACAAAATCTAGCATTGGACAGCATTCAATTCAAAGTGTCCAGCAATCATTAAACTATTACTAGACATACAAAGGAAGTGGAAACTGTAACCCATAAACCAAGAAAAATAAATAGAAACACACATAGCAATAAGAGAGATAATGGAATTAGCAGACAAGAACAGTAAATTATTATAAATATGACCCAGAGTATAAAGGAAAACATAAGATGTAATGAGGAAATAGAAACTATAAGGAAAAAAGAAAAGCATTGCAAATCATGTGCTTCTATCTTAAGAAGCTAGAAAGACAAAAAGCAAATTAAGCCTGAAATAAGTAGAAGAAAGGAAAGAGAAAGCCCATACAATTGAAAAAAAAATAGAGAAAACAAAATGAAACCAAAAGTCGGTATTTTGAAAAATCAATAAAACTGTTAAAATGGGAGGTAGACTGATGGGCAAAAAGTGGCATTACCACAGATCTTATTGATTTTAAAAGAATACAGAAATTTTTTGAAAATCATATCAATAAATTAGAAAACTTAGGTGAAAAGGGAAAATTCTTTGAAAGTTTACTAAAACATACTCAAGAAATAGAAAATCTGAGGAGTCCTATCTGCATTAAGGAAACTGAGTTAGTAATTAAAACTGAGTTAGTAATTAAAAACTTTCAAACACACAAAAACAAACACACACACACTGGACTCAGATAATTATAATGGTGTATTCTATTCAAATTTAAGAAAGAAACACCATTTCTATACAAAATCATTCAGGAAAGAGAGAAGAGGGGGCCACTTTACAAATAATTTTTGAGACCAGGTTTGCTTCTCTACCAAAACTAAATAAAGGAATGACAAAAAAAAGAGAAACTAAACACCAGTATACCACACAGACATGACTGCAAAAACCCTTACAATATATTAGCAAGTAGAATTCAATAATGTACAAAATGATGTTATGCCCATTTGGGATAAAAACTCGCAGCAAACTAGCAGTAGAAGAGAACTTCTTCAACCTGATAGAGTATTCTTGAAAACCTAACAGTTAACATGATTATTTCTGAAAACTGAATGATTTCTTACTAAATTTTGGCAAGGATGCCCACTCTCACCATTTATGTTCAATATTAGAGGTTCTAGTCACTGCAAAAAGGCAAGAAAAACAAATAAACGACACATACGTTGTAAAAGAAGAAAGAATTCTCTATCTGCTAACAATGTGATTGTATTCAAAGAAAAAAAAATTTAAGTTTATTTATTTTGTGTGTGTGTGTGAGAGAGAGAGCAATCAGGGAGGGGCCCAGAGGGAGGGAGAGAGAGAATCCCAACCAGGCTCCGTGCTGTCAGCACAGGGCTCGAACTCATGAACCATGAGATCATGACCTGAGCCAAAACCAAAAGTCAGATACTTAACGGACTGAGCCACCCAGGTGCCCCCATGTTCAAAGAAAATCTGAAGAAATCTACAAAAAGCTACCAGAACTAATAAGTTTAGCAAGGATGCAGAATACAAAACCAGTCTAAAAAATCAATTGTACTTTTATATACTAGCAATGGACAGTTGTAAGTTGAAATTAAAAAATACCAAATACAAGGGGTCAAAGAGTATGAAATACATAGGGATAAGTTTAACAAAATAAGTACAGCATCTTTACAATAAAAACTGTCAAACATCACTCAGAGAAATTAAAAAAAGATTTAATAGTGAAAAGAGATACCAGATTCATGGGTGGGAAGATTCAATATTTGTAAGATAGCTGTTCTCTGCAAAGTGATCTATTCAACACAATGCCAATTAAATTTTAGCAGCATTTTTTTTTTTTGGTAAAAGTTTCCAACCAGATTCTAAAATGTTTTTAAATTTTTTTATTTATTTTGAGAGAGAGACAGAGACAGCACAAGCAGGGGAGGTGCAGAGAGACAAGGAGAGAGAGAATCCCAAGCAGGCTCCACACTGTCAGCACAGAGGCCAATGCAGGGCTCAAACTTACAAATTGTTGAGATCATGACCTGGGCAGAAATCGAGTTGGATGCTTAACTGACTGAGCCACCCAGGTGCCCCCAGATTCTAAAATTTTTATGGGAATGCAAAACCTATAAAATTCCTGGAAAAAATATAGATGAAAATCTTTACATCTTTGAGGTAGGCAAAGATTTCTTAGGACACAAAAAGCATGAACTATAAAAGAAAATTTTGATAAACTGACTTCCATCAAAACTAAAATCTTCTGCTTTTTGAAAAATATTCTCACGAATATAAATGTTCATACCAAAGACTGGGAGAACATATTTACAATACATATAACTGCCAAAGTAATTGTACCTAAACCACATTAAAAACTTATAACTCAAATAAACAAACAAAAACCTTATAACTCAATTATAAGTAGACACATAACCCAGTTTTTAAAATGGGCAATATGTTTGAAAAACACTTAACAAACAAAGATATATAAATAGCTAATAGCCACATAAAAAGGTGCTCAACATCTTTAGCCATTAGGGAATTGTAAATTTAAACCACAATAAGGTATCAATATACACATTTCAGAATAGCTAAAATTGGAAAGATTGACAATGCCAAATGTTGGTAAGGATGTTGGCAACTGGATTTTTTTTTTTTTTTGAGAGAGAGAGAGAGAGAGCACAAGCAAGCAGGGGAGGGGCAGAGGAACAGGAAGAGAGAGAATCTTAAGCAGCCTCCATGACCAGCATGGAGTCCGACTTGGGGCTTGATCTCACAAATGTGAGATCATGATCTGAGCCAAAATCAAGAGTCAGGTGCTTAACTGACTGAGCCACCCAGGCACCTCGGTAACTGGAATTTTTATACATTGCTGGTCAAATGCAACATGTTACATCCACTTTTGAAAACAGTTGGCAGTTTCTTATGAAGTTAAAAATATATGTAGCATATGATTCAGCAGTTCTATGTATTTACCCATTGAAAATTAAAACATGTCTACACAAAGACTAATACATGAACGTTGGTAGCAAATGTATTCACAATAGCCAAAAAACTGGAAATGACTTTTGTGTCCATAAAGAAAGAATGAATAAACAATGTGGCATTTCCATACAATGGACTTATTAGGATGGGGCATAAGGGAAAATTTGGGGTGATGGAAATGTTTTACATCTTTATAGTGGTGGTGGTGAGTCCACGGAGGTATAGATCTGTCAAAACTCATTGAAATGTATGACCAAATAGGTGTGCTGTGTTTTCTATAAACTGTATCCTAATAAAGGTGTTTGTTGTTGCTGTTGTTGGTGGTGGTGGTTTGTTTTTAAATGGATGGAAGGAACCAGTTAGGGGATTGTAGCTGTGTCCAGGTTGGAGATGACAGTGGCCTGGATTAGAGGGGTGAAGGTGGGATGGAGATATGAGACAAGAAGTGTATGGATTTGAAAGATGTTGGAAAGTGAAAGAATTTTTCACTCCCCTTTTATTATATGAACACATCTGATATTTTAAAAATGGAGACATCAGAGGGAAGGGAAGGTTTCTGGAATATTTGGTGGGGATGAACAGAGAATTTATTCAAGAAATAGACAGTGATCTTTACTGATGATTACACTGATTTCTGAAAGTCCCAATGATAGAGTTTCAGAGACCTATGTGCATGAAACTGCTAGGAAATGTCGAGTACACCAACATATATGGAAAATGGGTAATTCTATATTATTCATATATGACATATACACATATTTATCTATTATTTATTATAATAGACAATGCCATGTAGATTTTTATGTAATCAAATTACTTTTCTTTACACTATGGAACAAGGAATTAATGACTCTCTTCTCATGTATCCACAGAGAGCAAGGATTCCATTTAGAATCTCTCTGTATATTCTTCAAATTCTATATGCCATAATGAGGCAAATTGGTTATATATGCTGGAAAAATTTGTATAGAAACAACTTATAATAAATATTGAGAGATCAAAAATTCATGTTTGTAAGGAGAATTATAGAGGAAGTAAAGATTGCTCTCAAAGTTGTAAAATATGTAATTTTCAAGTTTTAGATACTCCTTAAGGAAAATTTGAAAGTACAGAAAAGCAAAGAGATAAGAATTCAAATTACTCATAATCCCATCATCCAAACAACTTCTATTATCATTTTGTTTTATTTCTTTCTGAGCCTTTCTTTTTTTAATGCTTGGTCCAACAAAATAGTTGTAATAATAGTGTCCACACAATTTTATAGCCTATTTTTTCCTATCAACATTTTAATCTAGCCTATTGATTTATTTGTTTATCATACAATTATTCATTCAACAAATATTTATTGAAAGTTTACTATGGGGGTGCTTGAGTGGCTCAGTTAGTTAAGCGTCTGACTTTTGATTTTGGCTCAGGTCATGATCTCATAATTGTGAGGTTGAGCCCCACGTCAGGCTCTGTGCTGGGCATGGAGCCTGCTTGAGATTCTCTCTCTCCCTCTCCTTCTCCCTCTGCCCCTCCCCTGCTTGCACTCTCTCTCACTCTTTCTCCCAAAAATAAATAAATAAATTTAATTTAAAAAAAAGTTTGTTGTGTCCCCAGTAATAATGAAAAACAAACAAAAAAGACAAAAACAAACAAAAAACTTTCCAGTGTAGTAGAAAGAGAGTATTAAACAAGTACACAATAACAACAACAAAATAAATGGGCAACTAAAAATTGTTTCCAGAAAGGAAACAAGTAGGTTATTATGAGAGAATAACTGGGGGCTGGGGCGGGTAACAAACTAGGTTGGGAAATCAGGAAAGGCTGGTTTGAGAGGGTAAATTGAGGTGGAAATAGGAAGGATGTGTAGAACTGGCAAGTTGATGAGTGAGGGGGAAGCACTCCAGGCAGAGGGCATGGCAGGAGGGATATGAGAGAGGAAGATGGGATCAGTGAATCTGGAGCACAGAGTGTGATGGGGAGAGTGACCTCAAAGGAGACCAGATTTATAGGCAAGAGTGTGAAGATGCAGGGCTTCCACAGCCTGGCTAAGAAGTTTGCGGTGTTTTCTATGAGCCATAGGGACCCATTGATGAGCTTTAAAAGGAGGGATGCAGATGAGCGGAAATAAGATTGGTTAGGTTGGCATAGCAGTTGTCTTTGTGAAGAATGGGGTGGCTTCAAGTAGCGTGGTACAGTGGAGAAGAAAAAAATGAGTGGATTTGAGAAATATTTTGCAGGTAGAACTTTGTAAGTCGAAGATATCACGTACTGGGAATTTCACACAGTTCTACCTAATAATAGGATTTAGTGTTGCACTGGATGTGGGGGACAAGGAAAAGGGGACTATGAGGGACTATGAGGGATGATTCCATTTTATCAGCTTAAGTAAGCTGGCAGATCCAGGGGCCACTGAAGTGGGGAAAATTGGAGGACCAGATGTGGTGGCCAAGGAGGTCAGCTCCTATCATGCATTCAACTCCTCTCCCATTGTGTAACAGGAACATAGTTCCAGGAACTGACTCCAGCTCTGGGGGTCATTAGTGATTAGTCTAGGCCAGTCTTGATTTTCCCATTTTTCCTTCTGATGGCTGGCTCAGAAACTCAGTCTTAGCTTGTCTGAATATGCTCTGGGCATTGTGCGTGGTCCAGTGGTGAGTACATGACCTAAATTGTTTCAGTCAGACTGAAGGGAAGGACTTTTATTCCATTAGTGAGATTTTTGTTCCTAAAATTTCTACAACATTTCTATTTTTTTTTATAAGAGGATTCCCAGAAGTAGGAATAGTGAATCAAAGGGCTTGAATGCTTTAAAGACTTTTGATATGTGTTATTAAATTGCTTTGGAAAACAAGTGTTCCAATGAATGCTTACATCAGCAATGTATGAAAATGCCCACTACGTTATACTTTCACAGCATTGGTATCCTCATTAAAAACAATCTTAGCTAATTTGTTTGGCAACAAATATATTTTGTTTATAATTGCCCTGATTTTATTAATAATATGATTGAACATTTTCCCATCAGATTGTTTTTAAAATGGCTAGCCAAAAGAGCATTAACTCCAAAATTTAAAACATTTTTTGGGGTGCCTGTGTGGCTCAGTCAGTTAAGCATCCAACTCCGGCTCAGGTCATAATCTTGCAGCTCATGAGTTCGAGCCCCCTCCCTTCAGATTCTGTGTCTCCCTCTCTCTCTGCCCCTCTCCTGCTCATACTCTCTCTCTCTCTCTCTCTCTCTCTCTCTCTCTCTCTCTCTCTCTCTCTCAACAAATAAAACATTAAAATTTTTTTTAAAATAAAAAGTAAAACATTTTCCTCTGGTACTATCTCAAAGAATGCTTCAGAATATCTTTGTAGGAAACAACTTGTTATATTGTCCATTTACCTTACCACACACTCCTCTTGAATTGTATCTGAAATACTGATCATTTCTACCACCTAGATTTCCTAGCATAAGGGATAGATTATGTGACTGTGTAAGCAAAATCAGTATATAAGTCAGTTTCACAGCTGTCAAACTTTATTCACAGCATTAAGGAATTGAAATTACATTTTTTCCCTGTTGGAAAATTGAATGCCAAATTTGCAAGACAATGCAAACAAGATTTCACTTTGTTGCCCACCTCTTCATTTGCACCACTCAGGAATGTATTCTTTGCATTCTATATAGCCTACAAAGTGAAGATTCTTATTGTGATCTGAATTATTATACATGTGGAATAGAGAAATAAGATATGCGAACCAAGCTGTCATTCTGTTTTTAATCCTCAGAGTTTTTGTTTGTTTCATTTATTTTTGTTTCCTTGCAAATTTAATACAATAAAAAGAAACAACTATTAATTCATACATTAGTTTTAATATTGTTTTTCGCAATTAGGAGTCTATCCTCTGAGTTTATAGTATGCGGACACATCTAATACATAAAATTAAGAGAATTTTTCTGAAAGAGCTATAAAAATCTCTTTTCTATAATTTATCTTGATTCCAACATCAAAGGCATCAGAAGAAGCAGCAAGAACTAACGCTCCCTTCTTAGCTTCTAGTGGTTCAAGATGGAATTTTACATGGAATCAGATAATGGCTCTTATCTCTATTCTCCTTGTTCCAATACTGTGGTGATCTGCTTCTGTTTATACTATTCATGTGCTTTTATTTTATACTATCTTGTAGTAGTATTTGATTGTATTTATTTTATTAAATTCTATGTCCTTTGTGAGCAGAGACTTGTTTCTGACATCTAGTTAACTCTCCAGGACTTGGGTTTGCTCTAACTTTCCGGTGCTGCCAATTATTATCCCAGCTAATAAAAGTCTTGTCTGCATCCTCTAAAAGTTGTTCTAACCGACAAAGCAAAGTTTTCTGAGAAAAAGCTAGAACTGGGATCCAACTTGTCAGCCTTCAAGGTTTACATCACCATTTGGTGAGTTGCCTGAAAAAATAAAGTTTGTTCAAAGAACTGACACAGCTTCTAGAACAGCAAAGGGGCACACACTGAGAGACTTTGGGTGGTTTCTGACAGCTTGATCAGACACGTCCCTTCCTTGCAGAGACTATGTTGATCCATAAGCGTATTGTCTTTGTTTTGCATGGATATCTTCTAGATTAGAAATTCATGAACATGGAAGTCATGACCCTTCCCCCAAGGGGAAGGAGATACCAGGTAGATATAACTCCCCATGGCACCCCTACTATCTTAGACTCTAACTTTCATCTATACCTTATTTCTTCCTTGGATATTAAACTGCTCACTTCCTTGTAACCTCTTTAGGAAGAATATGAGAGAAACAACTTCTTCCCCTCCCACAGTCACTTGATGGCATGTTTTCTGGTTCTTCCACCCCTCTCCCCCATTTCCCCCCACAGAGATTCAAAATCTGAACCACAGTGATATCACCCTACTCTAAATTTCTCAGTAAATGTGTGGTCAGTTTAAAAAACAACAAATCCTCAATCTGCTTAAAAGCATCATTTGAAATTTGCCATTTCACCCCAGATATATTAATGCATGAATTCATTTAAGTCTTATTTATTTATAGTCATGGAGCTAGGAGTAGAATGTTCATTATTCAAAGCCACCAGGATTTCATTGAAAATCTGCATCCCTTCCTCCTTTCACACTTTTACTATGTAGGCTTGGAAGTGAAGAAATATGTTCAATAGCATGGTTTGTCATTCACCTTTTATTTTTTCTTTCTAATAGGCAGCATTGTATAATGAGAATTGGTCAGTCAGAACTGGCCTTCAGTGCTAGTCCTGTATGGAATAACTGGAATGACCTCTGACAACTTATATCTGAATGATCTTGCCTTATGTAAAATGGAGACAATGCTCAGATTCCCATAGGATTGTACGAGAACCAGTGGGGTAGCATATGTACGTACTATGCCTATGCCTAACACAGTGCTCTAAGTTCCAAAAAATAGGGACTCCCTTTTTAGCTCTTTCTCTTCCTCATTTCCTTCTTCTCCATTAATAGTGAACCATCCCAAATCCGGATAGTCTTGGTATAGAGCAAACACAGTGAACATATATACTGCAACAGGATAATAACAAGTGGACTGTAGGTAAAACCTTGCTTGGCAGGCATTATTCCCTGCCTCAACTTGCTTTACCGAGCCTGCTTTACAAACACTCCCAGTGAGATGCAAACTTCAGATTGATCCTCCAACTTTGTCATTATCTAGACTCAAACTGCTTATCCAACTCTGCCTCGTCTCATTTGGATTTCTTCCAACCATTCAGGCAGCATCTTCACTGAGGCTTGAATTTGAGCCCTGCACAGGACTGTCCTGTATGTTGGCATATGTTGCCAGTAATGCCAGAAATTCTTCACTTCTCTGTTTCTTCAAGTCCTTATTCCTCCTTTCAGGTCAAATCCAAATCTTGCCTTGAACAAGTCACTCCTAAACTGTCTTGTCCAGGACTGTCCAGCAAAATGTAAGGTAAGCTGCATATGTAACTTGAAGTGTTCTAGTAGGCATATTTAAAAAATCAGGTGTTGGGGTGCCTGGGTGGCTCAGTCGGTTAAGCCTCCGACTTCGACTCAGGTCATGATCTCGCGGTCAGTGAGTTCGAGCCCTGCGTCGGGCTCTGTGCTGACTGCTCAGAGCCTGGAGCCTGTTTCAGATTCTGTGTCTCCCTCTCTCTCTGACTCTCCCCCGTTCATGCTCTGTCTCTCTCTGTCTCAAAAATAAATAAACGTTAAAAAAAATTAAAAAAAATAAAAATAAAAAATCAGGTGCAATTAATTATTAATTTCAACGATGTTTTAATTTAATTCAGTATCTCGAAAATATTATATAAACTTACATCAATGAGATATTGTACATTCTTGTTTACTAGGTCTTCAAAATCTGATGTCTGTTTTACACTTACAGCACATTTCAGTTTGAACTTGCCATATTTCAAGTGCTAGTAGCAACATTGGAATGGCCACCATATTCGATGGTACAGGGCTAATTTATCTGATCTTGTCCATCTTTGTAATCCTGTGTCACTCAGAGTTTACACCATACATTTTAACTTTTAACTTTATAAATATGACAGCTTACAGTTTTGAAAACTTTGTCGTTTACAAAGCACTTTCAGATAAATTGTCTTCAGTGGTCCTCGTAGCAATTCCTATGAAGATGGAAGCATTATTGTTCAGAGAGAAAGAAATTGAGACTCAGTTATCAAGACTCCAAGATATTGAGTAACTATACAGAAAGTGAATCATTTCTTGAACCCAGGAAGTGAGGATCTAATCCCAGTAAGCAGCTGTTTATTTAAGTTGTATTTGCACAGAACTTCAAAGTTTACAAAGACTTTCACATAAATTATCTTACAAAATTAATCTTCATAAAACCATCGGAAGTTATTTTTGAAGAGTTAACACATACTCAGGCTACAAAATTGAAAAAAACAACCACACCTACCAGTTTCTTTTATTCTTTTACTCTCCTTTTTACTAAATGGCTCCATAGTATGTATACTATTCTGCACTTTGACTTTTTTCATATAATAGTATTTTTGGTATATTAAATATGTTAGAAGATCCTTGCAAGTTGTATGTTAAGGCCTGCCTCATTCTTTTTAACTGGGGTATAGTATCCCATTGGCTGGGTATACTATATTTTATTAAGCAGTCCCTGCTGATGGACATTTATGATGCTTCAGTCTTTTGCTGTGACAAATAATATTGCAGTAAGTAAATTTGTGCATACTTCATTTCAACATTTTGAGTATAGCCACAGTATAAATTCTATACCAACACTTCTGGGTCAAAGTGTATGTGCTTTTAAAATTTGGAAATATTGTCAAATTTCCCTTTAAACAACTTAAATGATTCTGACTTACACTAAGAAAGTATGAGTGTTTCCTCACCCTGGTGGAAACCCAGTGTGCTGTGTGCTGTGAACTTGCACTGGTGAGTTGAAGCATCTTTTCACATGTTTAAGTGTCATGTGCATTTACTTTTTGGCAGACTGACCATTTGTATCTGTATCCTATACTCTGATTCCCTCCTGGATTGTTAGTCTTTTTTTTTTTTTAATTGTAAGAGTTCTTTATATATTACGGAAATTGTGATGTATGGTATAATATTTTCCCCTGATTTGTCTTTTGACTTTGGATTTTTTTTTAAGATTTTGCTTTTGCTTTGCTTAGTATTTGCTATTTATATAAGCTGACTTACAAATATTTTTTAATGGCTTTTGTGTTTTATATCACATGTCGATTTCTAGTAGTATAGGTCCAAATTTAATTTTTTTGGATGATTAATCACTAATTCAATGACATTATTAAATAATACATCTTTTTTCACATATTTAAAATGCCACCTATATTCTGTGCTATGTTACTTTGTATTTTTAGATTTATTTCTGAATTTTGTTTTCCCCTCCATTGATCTTTTCTTTGCAATAGTCTCATAAGACTTTAATGTATATTAGGGTTTGTCCCTTCCCCCTTATCCCTCATCCCTGATTTTCTGGATTATCATATGTACTTACTTTTTTTTTTTTATTTGAATCAGCTTACTGGCATATAAGAACACTTTTGTATTTTTATTGGGATTGCATTTTATTCTTAGACTACATTATGGAGAAGAGTTAGGGTTAGGAAAATCGTCTCTGTATGATGGGGTTTACCACCCAATGGTGCACTTTTATTTGTTAAAGTCTTCTATTGTGCCTTTTAATAATGTTCTAAAGTTTTATCTTCTTATACCTATTACCCATTTTCCTAGGTGTTTTACATTTTTGTTCCCATGGTAAAGAGGATTTTTTTTATCCCATTATAACTAATTAAGAAATTTTATTATAGAAAATTTCAAACACATCAAAAGGAGAAAGAATGGGGTGATGAAACTCCTCATACTCATCATCCAGCTTCAACAGTTTTCAACTCACAGCCAGTTTCATTTCCTCCAGCTTTCTTCCCTCCGCCACTCAGATTGTTGTAAAGCAAATCCAAGATTTTGTATAATTTCCTCTGTAAATATTTAAGTGTAGATCTCTAAAAGATAGTAATTTGAAAAAAGCACAACTTTTTGTATGTTAAAATATTTCATAATAGTTTCATAATATCCTTAAATATCTAGTCAATGAACATATTCCCTTAATTGTTTTTTTCTTGTAGTTCACTTGTTCAAATTGGGATCTAAATAAAATCCATATATCACAATTATTTATATCTCTTAAGTCTCTTTTTAATCTATAGGTTCACCCTCTAGCTTTTTTTTTTTTTACCTTGCACATTTTTGTTGAAGAAATTGGATCGTTTATCCTTTAGAGGTTCTTATATTTTGGATTTTGCTGATTGGCTCCCCATGGGGTTATCATATTCCTTTATTCCTTTGTATTTCCTATAAATTTAATTAGATGTAGAGATGTGATCAAAATCAGATTTGATTTTTTTTGAGGGGAAGACTAAATAACATCTGGTTGTTTTTCTTTTTGTGGCATTAGAAGTCATTGATAATTATTTCCTGGGTCTGTTGATTTATTAGAGCTTGGGAAATGGTGATATTCTACTTGTATCATTTTACTTCATTTATTAGATGGGCTATTTCTAAACAGAGATGCTTTCCTCATTAACTATTTGTATGTATGCAAAGTACACTGAAGTGTAATCACTGGAGATGCATTCATATAGGAAAGAGAGGAAAAATACTTGATTCTTTCCCTTAGTTTATTAGTTTTCAAAATAAAGAGTTGATTCTTAATATCTGTCAAAGGTGACCAGTTGTTTTGTTTTGTATTATTATGAATGCATGGATTTTAAACATATTTGGTATGTTTTAGTCCATTGAACTTATTATACTCATCGATATTCAAATTGTTCTGTCTTTGGCCAGTGGGAACCTATCGAAATTGGTCCTGAGGTCTTTAGACACAAATAAAGTCATTGATAGTTCTTTACCTACTTGTTTAAAAAGATATTCCAGGCTTATTTTGCACATTTCCTGTCCCAGATCTGGAAGTGGACATTTTCCCCAGAAGCCTTAGTTACTTTTAGTGGGAAATTATTTTTAGAAACTAAGTTTGGACATTAGGGGTGCTTATTGCTATTGTGTTGGCTATCGTAGTTAGGCCTTTTAACTGGATGGAGCTGGGAAATGTGTGCATGCCTATGTTTCAAAGATTACTTCTGCCATGAGTTTATACTACTTCCAGTTCAAAGTAAGGACAACAAGGTTTCTATTTTATTGTTGATATTAAATCTTTATCTCCTTTCTTCCTTTCTAAAAATTCTGACTCCAATAGTGAGATTAATACCACAAAGTGAAGAAGGACAAGAAAGTCTAGACATATGTAAAAGAGTGGTTATAATTACGGAACACAGAATTTAAGTCGGGTAAGAAAGGAAATAGAAAGATGAAGGAAATGAGAAGATAAGGATTGTTCCCTTTATTTACTTACTCAATCTTGTACTTCTAATAACTATTCATTGTACTGTCTGGATATCTAATCCATTTATTCTAACTGCAGTGTACTATTCCATCGTTTGGCAGCTCACTTTACCTATATATTTTTCTATGTGATGACATTTAAGGTTGCCTTTAATTTCCCATATTTGCCACCCAGACTGTCACAATTTATATTTTTGCTCAAGTCCCAACTAGTTTGAGAATTCTTTGGGATGTAACCTCAGATATGGAATTTTTGAGTCATAAAATAGACACATGCTCTGTTTCTCTAAATACTGCCAGACTGCACTTCAGAATGTCTATGCCAGTTTACCCATTCACTAACAGTAAATGTAAGTTTCATTCTTTCCATGTCCTAGTCAATTCTTGATATTATCCACTTTTCCAACTTTTTCCCATTCTTATAAGTGTCAAGAGATATCTCTTTGTTGTTTTCATTTGTTTTCCTCTGATTACTAACGAGTCTGAACTTGTTAGTCATCTGTCTTTTTTCTTTGTTTATGGTGTCTTGCATTAAACAAAAACATTTAATTTTGATATTGTAAGTGGTTTTTTATTTTTGGAAGATCTTGTCTAGGAAGATTTTACTCATTCCTATTTAACCGAAACAGTCTCTTGTCTTTTTTTCTACTGACGTATAGTGCTTTCTTTTTTACAAGTGGGTCTTGAGTCATCTAAAGTCCACCCCAGTTTATGGTGTCAGGTAGTGATCCAACTTTCTTTTTTTCCATAAAAAAATCCAGCTTTTCCAATGTCATTATTTCTTTCATTTTTTATAGTATTAAAATTTGTCACATACATATAGATCCATTCTTGAGCTCTGTGTCTCTCTATTTGTTCCATTGATTTATGTATCTGTGCATCAAAACCTTACTGGATTTTTTACTAAAGCTTTGCAGTATATCTTGATAAATGGTAAGGAGTCTACACTCTCTGCTCTTCTTTACCACATTTTATTTAGCTATTTGGGTTTTTGGACATACATTATCCTTCTACATACATTTGAGAATAAGTCCATTGAGTTCTGAAAAATATCCAAGTGGAAGTTTAGTTTGTATTCAATTAGTAGATTATTGACATCTTACTGTGTTATATCACTTGTGAATATGATGTGTACCTTCATTTATTTGGGGCTTATATTGTTTGCTAGAGCTTTACATTTTTCCTCTCACCAGGTTTTTAAAATTCATAATGAAATGTTTGCACAAAATTTTCATCTACTTTTTTCAGTGTTCTGGTGAATTTCTTCAACTCGTCATTTTTTTCCTGTTTTTAAATAATGAAATCTTATCCTTTTCCTTTTGATTGTTGCTCATGTGATAATGAACACAGACCAACTATTTGTAGGACCTTCACACAGGTTAGGTAGAGGTCCATGTTCCAGATCAGCAGTTATTATGACACATAGCTGAGAGTGTCTCAAGAGTTCTTTCAGCCTTTATTTCTTGCAAACCAACCAGAATTGGCATTGCAAAGCAGCTCAAAAAGTAGTTCCTTTCCTTCTACCTGTTTTGACAGACTACTTCCTGCAAACATGGTTTGTCAGTGTGATTCCTTGTTCAATCTTGCCTTCTCTGCTTCTGCTTCTTGTGGGATCCAAGCCAGGCCCAGGAAAGGGCCTTTCACCAGTTGGCACACACCACACCCATTGATGGGGGAAAATGTTGTGATTTACACCTCAGGGTGCACTTCTTATCTTGAAAAGGGGTTGCTAACTTTTTAAAATAAGAAATTTAGCTACTTCTATCCTATCTCCATTCTCCCACATTCCTGTTGGATACTCGTTGTTTTGTATTATCCTCCTTCCGTTCTGTGGTTTCAGATTTCAGATTTCAGATGTTTCTTGGTTTTGTTAGAGATCCAATTTAAAATTGTTTTTTATTCTTTGATGGTTTTGAATAATTTGTGAGAAGAGCCATTACTCAGGTATTTTAAAACTGGATATCAGAAGAGATTCCTTTCTTCCTTTCTTTTTTCTACCTTCCTTCCTCCCTCCCTCCCCACCTCTTTCTTTTCTTTCTTTCTTTCTTTCTTTCTTTCTTTCTTTCTTTCTTTCTTTCTTTCTTTCATATTTTTTTAATTTTTAGTTTTTTTTATTATGAAATTTATTGTTAAATTGGTTTCCATACAACACCCAGTGCTCATCCCAACAGGTGCCCTCCTCTTTCTTTCTTTCTTTCTTTCTTTCTTTCTTTCTTTCTTTCTTTCTTTCTTTTTTTCTTTCTTTCTTTCTTTCTTTCTTTCTTTCTTTCTTTCTTTCTTTCTTCCTTCTCTTTCCTTTCTTCCTGATGAAGATATTGAGGCTACGAGAAGTTAAATACTGTACTCAAAGTTGGTTAATTTTTCTAATGGTTAATTAGGTCTAGGAAGAAGAAATTCATGGTACAAAAGAATCGACATTAATATTGTTGCCAAATAAAGTATTTATCACGTACACATTGTTTTTTTTCATTATTTGATATATATTGTTAAAAAGCAAGCACTGTATTTTTAAAAACATAACCACAGTACCACCACTAGAACAAAATAAGAAAAATTGCATAATATGACCAAATATACAGTCAATGTTAAAATATTTCTGATAGCCTCAAGTGTTCTTAATTTTTTAAATTAATTTAATTTTTGTTTTCTTCCCAAGTTTTTATTTAAATTCAAGTTAGTTAACACATAGTGCAGTATTTATTTCAAGAATAGAATTTAGTAATTCATCACTTACGTATAAGACCCAGTGCTCATCACAAGTGTCCTCTTTAATGTCCATCACCCATTTAGCCCATTCCCCAACCCACCTCCCCTCCAGCAACCCTCAGCTTGTTCTCTATAGTTCAGAGTCTCTTATGGTTTGCCTCCCTCTGTTTTTATCTTATTTTATTTTTCCTTCCCTTCCTCTATGTTCATCTGTTTTGTTTCTTAAATTCCACATGTGAATGAAATCATATGGTATTTTTCTTTCTCTGGCTTACTTCGCTTAGCATAATACACTGTAGTTCCATCCATGTTGTTGCAAATGGCAAGATTTTATTCTTTTTGATGGCTGAGTAATATTCCATTGTATATATATCACATCTTCTTTATCCATTCATCTGTCGATGGACATACGGGCTCTTCCTGTAATTTGGCCATTATTGATAGCACTGCTAGGAACATTGGGGTGCCTGTGCCCCTTTGAATAGTATTTTTGTATCTTTGGATAAATACCTAGTAGTGCAATTGCTGGGTTGTAGGGTAGTTCTACTTTTAACTTTTTGAGGAACCTCTGTATCACTTACACACTATTTTATAAATAGAGTAAAACAAGACATTGAGAACCAAGTTGATTTATACCTTTATCAAATTATTGATAGGTCAGGAAATTGTCAAAAATAAATAGGAAGGATTTACACTCCCACATAATAAACTCCATTATATAGATATAATAATTTGAAGAGTGTCACACTGGACAAAACTGGTGAGCCTTGAAAGTTCTGAAATAGATCCTAGTATTTATAAATCTTAGAACTTGCTTAAAAAATAACAAAATTTCCCAAATTCATGCAAAGGGTGACATTAGTATGTGAAAATCAATCTGCAACAACTGACTAAATGTCGGGGAAAAACAAAACAAAAACAAGAATATATCCCTATTTTCACCCCATCACACATATTCATCTAAATTATAATGTTAAATTTAAAAAAAAAGAAATCTTGAAAGAAGTATAAAATGTATTAGTGATTTTCTTATTTGATATTACAGTTGAAAAGGTTTTCCTAAACATGAATGAAAAAGAACCAAACAATGAAAATTGAAACAATGAAATATTTCATGAGTTGTAATTTCTATGTTAAATAAATCAACACTGACAAAAACAAATAAACTGAAAATAATATTTGAAATATATGTGACTAACATATTATATCCTTAAGACATATAAAGTGAAAAATATTTTCAAAAAAGATGTACATCCAAATAGAAAAGTTGGCAAAGGATATAGGCAAATAATTAACAAAAGAAGAAATATAAAAACCCCAATAAATATATTAAAATACATATTTAAATTTTACTTGTAATCAAAGAAATATAAATTAAAACATTTCCCCCACCAAATTGACAAAATTTAATACTCAATATTGGGGAGGTGAGAATGAACAATCTTGTAGTTTGCTGGTGGGAACGTACCCAACCACATCTGAAGGGCAACTTGGCAATGTATATCCAAATTTGAAAATTTTCTACCCTTGGGTCTCGTCATTTCATGTCTAGGAATTTATCTAGAAGAACTAATCAGAGACGTGTACAAAGATTTATGTACATGACTTTTTATTGTTGCAATATTTATAACATTAAAAAATTGGATAAACCTATATAACCCAAAAAGAACATTAGTTAAATAATTTATGATACATTACTATGATAGAATACTATACAGAATTATTTTTTCCAAATGTATTTTAAAAATCATTTAGTGGCATGAGAAAATGTTCACATATAATATATAATGTGACCTGGAAAAAGTATATTATGAAACATTACATAAAATATAACCTTTATGGGGCGCCTGGGTGGCGCAGTCGGTTAAGCGTCCGACTTCAGCCAGGTCACGATCTCGCGGTCCGTGAGTTCGAGCCCCGCGTCAGGCTCTGGGCTGATGGCTCGGAGCCTGGAGCCTGTTTCCGATTCTGTGTCTCCCTCTCTCCCTGCCCCTCCCCCGTTCGTGCTCTGTCTCTCTCTGTCCCAAAAATAAATAAAAAACGTTGAAAAAAAAATTAAAAAAAATATAACCTTTATTTTATAGTAATATTATTTATAAACACAAATGTACTTCTACTTATTTACTTTATACATTGTACACATGAGAGACTAAAAAATACAACAAAAATAATGTGTACATATATTTATATGTTATGTATTCAATAATAGTTTAGAATAAAAATATGCCAAAATGTTAGCCATTGACTGGGTGGTGATGCTATATTTAACTTTAAAAATGTCGTTATCTTATGCATTTCCAAAATTTCCTATATTGAGTCTTTTAGGATGGTGAATTATGACAAAACTTAAAAAAAAACTACTCTAAGTAAGAAATAGAAGTCCTTAATTTTCAGTGCCTTTTTCTCTTAAATATACTGAATTGTTTCACTTCAGCAAACATTTTTTAAATGCCTGTTGTATAGGACTAGGTTAATGGTAACTTTTCTGACATGAAAAAAATGAAAGATCTGTTAACAGTAAGTCCACATTTTCATAGCATATAATAGGTTTCAGCTGGGCACCTGCTGTGTGCTCCCTTTGGAAGGAATACCCTCTGGTTTGTCACAGTTTCCATCAAGCTCTATAATCTTTCACCTGGTCTGCTCCAGTATTCCTGCTACCTGTGTAACTCCTTTAGAGATATACATGTGTCTTCCTCCAGTATTAACTTTAACAACCAACATATTTAGCGGTGGAACATGTACAAGGTTATTGTCATCAAATATGCCATCTATTACCTTTACTAATTAACTTTTCTGAAAGCTGTGCCCAATGGAAGAGACAAGAACTCAAAACAAAGGAGCATTGCTACTGGAAAGAAAAAGCCAAAATGTAATGATTTCAGCTAGAATGATTATATGCCACATCTCTCTCTCTCTCTCTCTCTCTCTCTGTCTCTCTCTCTCTCTCTCTCTCTCTCTGTCTCTCTCTCTCTCTCACACACACACACACACACACACAAATGCACCAACTATAAGCTTGTTATAAATAACAAGATAGTTAAATAAATTGGTTAGAAGATAAATATTTCTAAAATTAGTAACTATTTTTTCTATCCCACCAATCTCTGATTAAACAATACAATGACAATCGCTTCTCGGCCTTTTGGCTAAGATCAAGTGTAGTAAACAATACAATGACAAGAATATTGTATTTATAATAGCAACAAAAAAATTTAAATACAAGAATGTGTGGGAACAATATGAAAAAAGCTTCAAAAGTTTATTGAGATATAAAATATTTCAATAAATGGATACACATAACAAGTTTCTGAAAATTATAAAAATGTCAGTTCTTCCCATTTGAATTTATAGTTTTGATGCTATCCCTATAACTTTTTCTATAATGTGAAAATTTTAAACAAAGTGCATCTGGGAATATAAACAAGAATAGAGAAAACTTCTGAAAAGGGTTCTTAGTGAAAAGACCTTAAAGATGTTCATAACCCTTTTCCTAATAATTTCATATTTAATAATATATTTCAATAAAATAATAGGAAATGTGAGTAAAGATTTATTTATGTGATGTTCACCATTACATTATTTGTGATACTGAAAAATTTGGTTCATTAAAACATCTCCCTAAAACAGGAAAATGTTATACAAACTATGGTGCATTCATATACTAGACATTAGCTAAATGACATGTTTGTGAAGCATTTTTCATGACATACAATAAAGCTCATGATATGCTATATGAAGAATAGCAAGATATAACTCCACATTCATGGGCACCTGGGTGGCTCGGTTGGTTAAACGTCCAATTTCGACTCAGGTCATGATCTTTGTGAGTTCGAGCCCCGCGTTGGGTCTGTGCTGACAGCTCATTGCCTGGAGCTTGCTTCAAATTCGGTGTCTCCCTTGCTCTCTTCCCCTCCCCCACTCATATTCTGTTTCTCTCTCTCTCTTTCTCTCAAGAATAAATAAACATTAAAAAATTACTTAAAAAACTCTACATTCAGCATGATTCTAGTTGCTTAAAAATTTTTTTTCAGGGTGGTGAAATTATAGGTGATTTTTATTTTCTATGTTTTATGTGTTTCTAAATTTTATGGATAAGACTGTTTTTTCTAATTAGGAAAGAATACAGCAAGTTTTATCCTTTTTTAAAAAATGTTTATTTTTGAAAGAGACAGAGACAGAATGAGAGTGGGTTAGGGGCAGAGAGACAGGGAGACACAGAATCTGAAGCAGACTCCAGACTCCGAGCTGTCAGCACAGAGCCCGTGGTGGGGCTCGAACTCACAAGCTGTGAGATCATGACCTGAGCTGAAGTCGGACGCTCAACCGACTGAGCCACCCAGGAGCCCCTTTTAAGAGGAAAAATAGCTCTTAACCAAAAAATTACCCTAAGTTTGGGGTGATATTTTTGGACAAAGACAAAATCATACTTCAAAAGGGACTGTCTGTATTGGCTTTTCCCTCTCTTTACCACCTTTTCTGTTGGTAGGTAATTTGTGTAAGAACTATTTAAGGAAGACCAAAATTAATCCATATTGGTTTTCACCAAACAAGGCCTTTTTCCTTGAGGCCAAATGAGAAAGGACTGTGTATATATAATGTAGATCCCCTTGTCAATATATCTCCATATTCTGGTATGTTAGCTCCAATTTTTGTATTTTTAATGAGATCTTATCTCCCTCGTAGTCCAGCAACTGCTGGATCATTTAGAGACCATCCTGTAGTGTTTATGACAGCACAGTTGGTTGCCATGGAAAGAACTGAGCTGTCCCCAATCCCATAAAAAAAAAAAATGGGTTCGAAGCAGTTGATTTGGCCAAGTTCAGAGCCTCTGTGAACCCTGGGAGTTCTGAGTTTCCAATTTTCTTGAGCTGCTGGAAGTTTGTTTGTTTATTGTTAGCAACATAAAACTCTGTTTTCTTTTTCTTTTTTTAAAGAAATGTTTATTTTTAAAAAAGATTAAATTCTGCTTGTACACCATGCTACTCTATTATAATAAACTTTTAGTGTGTTTTAAATCCATATATATGTTGGTTATAGATATATTTATATATATGTAATTTTATATTTTTATATAAGATTTTATAAAAATCATACATGTACATCTATATACATATATTTTTTCTAAAAAATAAAATTAGGAAAACGTGAAAATACTAATTCTAGATTTGTTTCCAGAATCAACTGGAAGTGACAGTAAAATCCTTTATTTTGATACATTCATGCAATTGGAAAGGAGCATATGTAGGGTACTTTATTATTTTTGTTTTCTTAATTTCTCTTTCTGCTACTTTATTATTAGAGTACGGACATGCAATGGATTTGTGTATATTGATTTGTATCCTGCGACTTTCCTGAATTCATTTACCAATTCTAGCAGTTTTTTGATGGAATCTTAAGTGTTATATATATATATACATATATATATATGTATATATATATATGTACTCGTCCTTCTTCTTGTGAGGATGTGAGATGATAAAATGCCTATATGAGATGAGTGAGATGAATGAATAGGCATTGTGACTTAGTGTCGTGCTAGTATTGACCTTCTAACAATACATCAGAAGGAGGAGGATCATCTACTTCTGGACCACAGTTGACTGCAAGTAACTGAAAGTGGAAAGCAAAGTTATGGACAAGGGAAGGCTACTGTATTCCAAGAAAGAGGAGGACATGGAATCTGGGAAAGAGGGGTATCCAGTGTCGCAGATGTGCCAAGGAAAGCACTAGTGCAATAATTGTGCAAGAGACCGAGGGAACAGCCAGGAAAACTGGAGCAGGTGGAGGAAAAATGTCTCCACAAAAAGCAAAATGCAGCTGACAGAGAAACTTTTAGGTTTGACTTTGTGGAAAATTGTATTGAGAGGCATTTTACAAAGCTGTAGAGAAATGTTGGAAGATTTGGCCATACCATCAAAGAAAACTAAATATATGAGTATATGAGGCAACTATTAACTTTAAGAAAAATACAAAGTTTTACAAGAAAGAAATCATAGAACACTGCTTTCCTAGATGATCCAGCAATATAGTAACAATATTTCCATAGTTATAATAATGATTATGGATCTAACAAAAAAAATGAGAGAGTGCAAAGGGAAAGAAAAAAGATATATAGGGGAGCTAAAATTTTTGTCTACCATAAAGGATAAACCCTAAATGGATAAATCAAGACATATTATTTAGAAATACAGGAATAAATACTAGAATCAACAGCTTAAAAAGTTGAAAAGTAGTTGGTTTTAGGGTGTAACGTGTGTGTGCGTGCGTATGTGTGTGTATGTGTGTGTGTGTGTTATATTGATAAAAACTTTTTAAAAGAAAATCAACAAAATTACACTTGAGAAAAAAAGTCTAGAAACAGCATGTGTCACTATATAAGACTTCTCTGATCTTAGGTGAATTATTACAACCAAGAGTGATTCTTTTGTTTCTCTTATTTCTGGGCACTTTTACTGCTAGGCATCTAATTTCTAGGTTTTATTTTCACTTGTGAGTTGAATGGAGTGATGGATACAATACATCAAACTTAAACAAGATAACGAGGCTGTGTTAGTGGATGAGCAAGGCATTCTTAAATCCAAAAGATATTTATGATCATCATTGTTTTTATATGGAGGTAAATAGTTGTTCAAACTGCATGTGCTAATGGTATATTCTGAATTTTTCATTGTTGTAACAAAGAAAATTTCATGCCAAAGTGCTCTTCTGTCCCAATTCTGTACATCCCATCCCCTGTTTTTAAGGGCATTACATTTAAATCACACCCATAATCTAATCATAATTTCATGTACAGGGAAAGCTTTAATATTTTCCTTTGAATCATGGTAAAAAGAATAAAATTCCCTTTTTATGAACAATAAAAGAATTCATATACACTCAATCACAAGCCATGTTATTTTTTCCTGTTGTACTTCTCTTATAATGGAAATAATAAAATTGATAATATAAGCCCTTTTAGGAGCATTACGATTACTAAACTTGGGAATTCAGAGCCTTGATTGCAATCAGCTGAGTGCGGTGTATTCTATGGCTCTATGTATTCAATCTAAGTCATGCACGGATGATCAGGGTTATAATGCTGAGTCTTTCCTAGGTGCATGACATTGGCCAAGACTTTAGTCACCACCCGCTATTCAGCTTTCACATGTATGTCAATTGAGGAGCTCAGAATACCAGGGATTGCAAATAGTTTCTTTACATATGTGTATGATAGAGGCTACCAGAGGTCTGTAAGAAGGATTATGAGACTATGTATGTGTGGACTCAGCTGGAAACTGCTGCCTTGTGTCTTCCTTGGACAGAAACTAAGAAAATAACTCTCCTTACCCCCATGTATTTGTGAACCCTAGATTAGATGATCTGAACTCTTTCTTTCAGGCTAAAAACTATTCTTCTAGCCTATGATTTTCATTTTCTACTTTGGATTCCATGCTTTTCTTTCTTTCTTTCTTTCTTTCTTTCTTTCTTTCTTTCTTTCTTTCTTTCTTTCTTTCTTTCTTAATAGTACATTCATTAGATTGCCACAGATCTTCCTGAAGGTACAATTTTTATAGTATCCTTAGCAACTTAAAGTAAGAAAAATTCTGCTAAATAGCACTTTTATGAACCAAATCAGTTCACCATGATACTTGGAAGTTTCAACTGTAGATTAAAATTTTTTTCTCAGTCAACTTGAATATATTTAATGAATCCTTTTTCATGGACGTAGACTATATGTAGTTGAAGAATCCAAGGACTAATACTTTGGGGAAAATGCCAGTAAACAAACATATCTCCCAGTAGGTAGATTTCCTTGATGTGCGTGACTGTAACCATTAGAAATGGAGTTACTCCCAAGTATAGGTTTTCATGGAAGCTATTTTTCTTTTCTTTTTTAAAAAATCATGACAACTGTGGTGCTTAGGGATTGGCCCATTTGGGGTAATTTAGGGAGAAAGCCATTGTCAGATGAAATGATGTTCTTTCTCTGACATCTGACTCCAAGCTGATGCACGTGACCACTTGCATGTTTGCCATTTCCAATAAGTCAGAGCCACCAACACCAGCCCTTTGGCAGTAGTTTTTTTTCAAGCACGTGTCTGTTTTGCCTGGTGACATTTGGTTGAGGGTGTAAGGGTCAATGAAAAAAATGTGGATAATACAAAAAGAAGTTTTAAGATATGATCTAATATTTTCTACTTTTCCAACCTGAATGTAAATTTAAGATAATAATGTAGATTATCTTTCACAATCAAAATATAGAAGAAAATGTACAGGAATTAATGGAAGAACAATAACTCAAATGTCTAAGTACACAGTACGGCTCCTTCCTTAAACGGTATAGCTGCTATGAATTATTGCTCACTTGAGCTCTGGTTTCCCTAACCAAGGCCGAAGCTCTTTCTTTCTTTATTTTTTTTTTAAGTTTATTTATTTATTTTGAGAGAGAGTGCACACAAGAGCAGGAGAGGGGCTGAGAGAGAGGGAGAGAGAGAATCCCAAGCAGCAGGCTCCACACTGTCAGTGCAGAGCCCGATGTGGGGCTTGAACCTATGAACTGTGAGATCACGACCTGAGCAAAGTTGGAGATGCTTAACTGATGGAGCCACCCAGGCGCCCTAAGGCCAAAACTCTTTCTAGAGAGAGAAGTTCTCAGTGATGCTTTATAAGTTTATAATGGCAGTGGGAGCTGAAATGAACTCTCTGAAAACTTGTCAATTCATTTTGCTTTCTCCACATCAGGTGTTAATGGTATTTTAAAATAATTGCTGATTCTAATAATTAGGAATGGGTTTTATCTGTTCCTCTGCCCTATAATCTTAGTCCCCATACCTTCAGTAGAGGCTGCCCACACCTTTTGAACCCTTTCTACATGTGGGGAATCATCATCCTGATGCATCCCACCTCCCTCAGAAGAAACAAAACTTACTTCCCAGACACCTTTGAGGCGTGTATATAAAGGCGCCCCATCAATCATTGTACTTACCTGAGACACGCCTTACCATTTGAGCAAGGGCCTCTGTGGAATCCATTTTGCTATTGAGATGGAGGTCCAGGTTTGTAGGTTTGGGAAGCTGCAGACAGTGTGAGATTTGTATCCAGAGCAGAAATGGCAATGTGTGGTAGTCGCTGGGTGCAGTGAAGTCCTGGTGGCAGTTCAAGGTGGACACCCCCTGGTCAGTGTCAGCATAACCTTTGGTGGTGTTTTCCTCCTCAGGCCAGTTTCAGACATGGTTTGGGGGCATTGTTTCTGGAAGCCTCAAGCCTGGCCCTCTATCCATCTTGTGATTCCATGAGCTACACAATATTCTTTTAATAAACTCCTTTGTGGCTCATTCCATTAGGGTTTGTTTCTGTTGCTAGAAATTAAGAAATCAACAGATACATTGTTCTTCCAGGAGAATGTTCTTTCTACCAGATTTCTGCCAGAACCTTTGCATTCTTCTTTAGTATAGTCAATGGAAATCTTAAGAAAAACCATGGTAATATATACCTCATTTGATTTTCCCTGTGTCTGACTTGGAAACTGAGCACACATTTATTGTGTACCCATCACATGTGACCCTATGCTGACGTTCTGATGGGGTGGGAGGTGGCGGCAGAGACTATAATGCTAGGTAAACCAAATTCTGTAGCTTTAATTGAAAACAAGCTCCATAAAATGATTAAGCTATTTTTTTACTCTACCAATCCCCAGTAGTCTTTTAAAAAATATAGCTTTAAGTCTCTTGCATACACGCTTTTACTTCCTAAAAGAGATTTTTATTTATTTTTCTTGTGTACTTGAAAACTATTTTCGACAAATGTCCGTTGACAGATAAACAAAATGTGATATATACTTACAATGGGATATTATTCAGTCTTAAAAAAGAAGGAAATCCTGACATATGAGCAACATGGGTGAACCTTGAAGACATTATGCTAAAATGAAATAAGCCAATTATAAAAGGACAGATGCCATATGATTCCACTTTTATGAGCTACTCAAATCCATAGAGATAGACAATGGAATGGTGGTTGCCAGGGGCTGGGGGAGGAGGGGATGGGAGTTTATGTTTAATGGCTGCAGAATTTCTGTTTTGGAAGATAAAAAAGTTCTGGAGATAGATGGTCGTGACGGTTGCACAACAACGTGAATGTACTTAATGCCACTCAATCGTGCACTTAAAAATGGTTAAAATGGTATATTTTATATTACATATATTTTGTCACCATGGGGGAAAAAACCTTTCTAACTAAACAGAATATATACTACAAACAAAGCTAGGAAATGGATTTAGTCATAATCAGTAACAAAGCTCTACCTGGGAGACAACAGTGATGTGGGGGAAAGAAGGTTTGTAGAGTAAACTCTCATTGGGTACCAGCTCTGTAATTAGCACTGTTAACCTATGCAAACCTCAGTTTCTTCATCTGTCAAATGGGTAAGATGAGGGGAGGGGCATTTCATTTCTACAATGCTCTGATTCCCATTTGGCTGCAGATTTAGAACCAGGATCATCCTTGACTTGAAACATTCAACATGTCTGCTGATGAATAAACAGATCTTCAGGAAACTATACTTGTCTTCCAGAGAAACGGTTTCTTTCAGTAAGTTCTCACAGAGCAAATGCAAGTGCCAACAATGTAGGCTTTTGAGAATGTGGAGTATTTCCTGTACCCATAATCCTTCCCTCCTGGAAGCTGTCTATGATGTAGAAATTCAATTCCCATCCAGATTTAGAAATGCAATTCTTCGGTTACCTGATAAAATGGAAACAGGAAAATCATATTATTATATTTTGAATCTCATGCTATGAATGTATCCGAGGCCAGACTTCATTATTTAGAGAGTTACATTTAGGCTCCTTATACAACAGTAAATATCAAGGCAGTATTTATTTATTTACAACTTCCCTAGGCAGATCAAACCTTTCAACACAGGACTGGTGTGCAGTCGGCAAGTTCTATATTGCCAGCTAAGTAGTCGGATGCACTCAGTAGGCTGACAGACAGAGAAAGCTTTCGAGGCCAGTCTGGAGGGGCACAACTTCTGTGAATCAATTGCCTAGAACTATATCTCAATTGTAGGAGAAGTCTGCCTTAAGGAAATACGTATTGTTCTTGAAAATGCCACAATACAAATAGGAAACACACACTGTAGACTCAAAAGGAGCAGGGAACTGCAGACTGAATAAACAGCCCACAAACACCCATTTTCCTGGGAAATATATGTCCAAGACTTAAGAGCTCTGGCGCTGGCTTATCTGTCATCTACCTCTTTGAGATAAGTCAGTCTTGGATGACATTTGCTCTTGTCCCCCACAGGAGACTGCCAATTATTATCATAGATCATCCACTAGAGGGTGACAACCACATATGCTTGGGGATGGATGGTCCTTCTGTAGACACGGTGGTACCTAGGCACATTCCAAAGTCTGGAGTCATTTCTTGAAGCTCATCAGCCTAAGTGGTTGGACTTCCATTTCTGGAAACTCCCATATGCAGGAAAGAGGGGTAGCTATGAATTTTCCCCACATTTATGGGCTGGATTGTATCTCCTTCTTGTACTTCACTAAGGAAAATGTGTATATACTAGTATATACATATATTGTATATAAAAAGGTGTATATAGTGTATATATAGTTTTATTTTAAGTAGAAGTAATACCTCTCATCAGTTTAGATGAGTAGGTGTATTAGCAGTTGGAAGGAGAACTTGCCAATTATTTGGGATCTTTTATGGATACTGTTATGGGTCTTTGGGATAGTTTCAGTGAGTAGTTTCCAAGGTTACTTGATTTTCCCAATTGTAAAACGTGGGCCATTTACTATAAACCTTAGGTCAATTTTTTTATTGTAAAATAGGGGACAGTGGAAACTTTAATTAGAAGGTTTTGTGTCTTTCCAGGTGGTATCTTACTATATCAACTAAAATGTATGAGATAAGTTGGTGAGACCGTCTCAGTTGTGATGTGGATCTGGAATTACCGATGCGAGAAATACTAACTAACCACTTAATGGACACCTAGACAGCTGACCCAAGCCCACGCAGAAACCACAGTAGCTTTCATGTAGTCTGGATGTATTCCTACTTGTATTCTAACACAGCCACATGTGGAGGGCAGTCATTTAAGCAGCTTTTGACAGAGCTCTGGACTTGTCCTTAACGTTCCACAAAAATGTTTCGATTTTTAGAAGAGGTCTCAGGAAACCAAGACTTTCCCAATTATGTATGTTAAAACCTTTAGTGTACTATTTAGGCAAACAATAGACTCAATAGTACTTTTTTTTTTTTTTTTAAAGGGACAATGGCTTTTATAGTATATGTGAGTATAAGCTCCTGTGTTAACTGCTTTTGTAACTCTTCCTGGTGCTGCACTAGGGACTATGGACGTGGTAAGTACTCTGCATTTGTTGGATATCTAATCCATAGTTATTATAAAATTAGAATGATTTTAAATAAGAAAAATCCATCATTGAGTGATGTGCTCATGCTTTTTTCAGTTTAAACATGAAAACCAAATTGTGTACTTTGATTTGCTTTATAGATGACGTTGGTTGGGTGTCTGTATGTTCATCAGTGCTCCTTCCTGCCTTTGTTGTTAGCGTCTTTAGGAGGCAGTGTTTATAGTAGACTAAAGCTTTGGAAGCCAGACAGACCTGAGTTCAGAGGTTTTACATTGCTGGGTTTTACAAAGATACAAACATATGTACGGTCCCTGGAAAACAGATAAAAATAATTTTGCTAATTAGTTATAGTTTCTAGCTGTATTGATAGTAATAATAGGTATGTTGGAAAGCTAGATGATGCAGAGAGGAAGTGGTAGGGTGAGTGTGGTACACATCTGAGCTAGGCTAGTTTGGATTATTTGCAAATTCTGTTTCAGCAGATATTTATTGAGTACATTCTGTAAGCAGCATTGATTTGGGCACTAAGGGCTAAACAGAGAACCAAAGTCCCTGCCCTGATGTACATTACCTGCTGCCTACACTGTCTTGGAGAAAGAAGCAGTGTACTGAGCAAGATAATTTTTTAAGTTTATTTATTTATTTTGAGAGAGACAGCAAACGCATGCACAAGTGGGAGAGGGGCAGAGAGAGAAGGAGAGAAAGAATCCCAAGCAGGCTCTGCACTATCAGCGTGGAGCCCGACGTGGGGCTCGAACTCACGAACTGCAAGATCATGATCTGAGCTGAAGTCAGATGCTTAAACGACTGAGCCACCCAAGGGGCCCCAAGATAATTTTTTAATAGCACTTTTTTTGGTCTGTTTTTAACTTTTTGAAAACTTTTGGTGACAACTTTATTGAGATATATTTCACACACTATAGCATTCACCCATTTAACATGTATAATTCAATGGTTGTTAGTATATGCAGAGTTGTACAGCCACCACCACAATCAATTCTAGAACATTTTCAGTGCCACAGAGAGAAACCTGTTGGCAAAACCCTTTGGCATTTACATCTCCCTCTCTCCACTCCCTGCCCCTTTCAAGGCTACCACTAATTGACTGCCCGTCTCTAAAGATTTTCCTATTCTGAGCATTTTATATAAGTGGAATCATATATGTGATCTTTTGTAAATGGCACTCCGCATAATGTTTTCAAGATTCATGTTCTAGCACACATCAGCGCTTCATTGCTTTTTTATGGCTGAAATCTTTTTAAAAGTCTCCTTAACACATATTAAATACTTATATGTTATGGACTTTTGTTTTGTTTTGTTTTGTAGTCTGTGGGGTCCTGTCTTGCTTTTTCCTCACCGCTCCTTCTCCTACCCTCCCTTGGGAGGGTTTTCTCTCTTCTTCTTGTATGAAGGCAACAACACTCCCTCCCCGGGACTACTACATACACCAGCTTTAACTTTCGTTTTAACATCTCTTGAAGTTTGGAGCATGTGGCACCTACTTTTGCAACAGCAGGAAATCTGTTTTCTGTCCTTTCTTTCTTTCCAGTCCTTTCTTTCATTTTGCGTCTGTGCGCCCTCCAAATGCAATAGCCCCGGCATTCTTTACAGAACTTTGTAGAATTGGCCTTAGAGTGGAAGCTTCCAGTGATATCCAAAGATACATGAACCAGCCAAAGGAGAAAGTGGTGGGAATGAAAAACAGCGAGAATGACAGCCCTGGAATTTTCACAAAATTGGGACAGACTGGTTGTTCCTTACTCTTACGCCTGACGGATTGAACATTTCCCACAAGGGCTTGGTACCATCTAGGACCTGAAGATATGCTGCATTTTTCCTAGCAAACTCCAGACCCTATTTTACTCTCACTTCCTTTCTTCTGGGTTTGGCCATGCAAAGCCCACCGATAAGTTATAAATGACTTATCAAGCATTAGCTTTTAGAGAGTAGACGGCTCCATAAATACCTACTTGGCCTCATTAAAAAGCTACAGTGATTAAAGAGAATGATTAGTGTGGTGCCAGAGGGGAAAGAGGAAAATCCAACATCTGACTCAAACGCGGCCAGACCTCTTCTCGGGGCAGACCGTTCATGTCATGGAAGAGGATCTGGCCTGCGCGCTGTGAAACAGAACGTTCGAGCCAGTCGTCGTCGTCGGCATCTGAGGAAACTCCACTCTGGGGCCTGTCAGGGAAAGAGTTATGGAAAGTGCACACGTTCTCAGAGACGATTACCCTCTTGCCCTGCACGCCTCCTTCCCAACCTCCCCTTCCACTCCCTGTTGCCCCCCTGGAACTTAAAACATTATTAAAACAGGGAAACCTATAACTGGTATGAAATGACCCTCAAATGACTGCTTAATTACAGCGAAATGAAAGCCGGGGGACTACAAATAACCAGTAACTGTCCCGGCTGTCACTGAAGAGGAGCCTGCACATGAGTCATGAGTCATGAATTAGCCACTAAGTGTTTCGCTTGCAGCCACGGGCCGCCTGCCTCTGCCCTGCCCGGGCTGTCCCCACGTAGCCTCCCACGCCGGGGGCCCCCGCGCGGCGCTCCGCGGCCCGGGTCGGGACCAGGCGGCGGGGCTCCGCCTCGGGAGGCGTTTGTTGTGATTCGCAGGGCGCAGGAACTTGGCGGCCCAGTCCCCCTGCAGCCCCCGGCCGGCCGTCGGTGGGGGAAGTCTCCCAGGCTGCACAGGAGACAGGCTGACTGAAGGAGCGCAGCCAGCGCGGCTGCAGATAAGTTAATGTACACAGAGAGGATGTAAATTACCACGACCCTCAGCAGCAGGACATTGGCCAGGGCCCTGTCAGGGAGAGGACAAGCGTCGGCGGGGCCGGGGGCTCGCTGACATCCACTCCGAGATGGAGCCGCCAGGCGGCCCGGCCAGGGAGGACCTCTTGGAGCCAGGCTTTCCTTGAAAACAGCTGCGTGTCCCTCACACCTCCAAACTAATGCATTTTTAATCAGGGGAATTAGCTCTAGGCGTCCCATATTTTTCCAAACCCCCTGTCTCCTGCAGCCACGTCCCCATCCCCGCCCCCAGTTTAGTGACTGGCAGTCCCATTATGTTTCTTTATCGGCACTGCAGTCTCCCGCTGCTCCCACGCACTCCAGACCAAGCCACCTTTGAAAACCTCCCGTCCCCACCCCCATCCTCCCACCGGGCCTCCTCTGCCCGGTCCTTTCCAGCGCAACTCTCGCCCCCACCCTTCCCTCTGTTTATACAGTGACATCACAGCCCCTGGCTCTTCGAAGCTCAGAGAAAACAGAGTTCAAAAAGGCAAACAGGAAAGCCGGCTAGTCGTGGCGTGGGCACCGGGTGAGATTCGGTCCACCCGCGGCGGGACAGCACAGACGCGCACGTGCGCACGCGCACTTTTGCTGGCGTGCTCCCTAAAATATGAAGTCGTTGGGACCTTGCTTCCCGGGCATAAGCCCCCACTGTCAGCCTTTAGGGGAAACCCCGCGCCAGCCACTTAGGGGATTTAGATTTTTCCAATAGCCATGTAAGAAAAAGTAAAACAACAAAACTGAAATTAAGTTTAATAATGTTATTTAACCTGATATATCCAAAATATTATTTCAACACACGATCGATATAAACAATTATTAATGAGATATTTTATACTCTTCCAGTCACACTAAGTCTTTGAAATCCAGTATTTATTTTACACTAACAGCACATCTCAATTCAGATACTAGTTTTTCCATTGGAAATACTTGATCTGTATTTGGATTTCATAAAACTTAGAGTTGGAAAAGTTGGTTCAGATGTCCAAGTTGTTCCAAACATATTTAAACATTTTCCAATAACTGAATCCAGTATTGGTTTTTAAATTGAATTAAAATTAAATAAAATTGAATTTAAATTAATAAAATTAAAAGCTAAGTCCCTCCATAGCACATTTCAAGTCCTTAATAGCCAATGTAGCTAGCAGCTAACATATCAGACAGCAGTCACAGAGTTACTTAAAGTGACCAAGTTTTGCTCTTGCTATTACAAAATGGGGATAATAGGGGCGCCTGGCTCAGTCGGTTAAGCGTCTGACTTCAGCTCAAGTCATGATCTTGCAGTTCCTGAGTTGGAGCCCCACGTTGGGCTCTGCGTCATGGAGCCTGGAGCCTGCTTCGGATTCTGTGTCTCCCTCTCTCTCTGCCTCTCCCCCGTCATGCTGTCTCTCTCTCAAAAAAAAAAGAAAATATATATATATATATGTGTGTGTGTGTGTGTGTGTGTGTGTGTATATATATATATATATGGAGATATATATATAATATATATATATATATTAATGGAGATAACAGTACCTACTTTACGTAGGATTGCTGTGATGACTACACGAAATTCAAAAAAGCAATATGAAGGTCTTAGCACAGGGCCTGGCTATCATTATGTATATGTGGATGACTCCCAACACAAGAAGTAGAACACAGATCTTTAGATCTATGTTTCCAACTGCGTGGTAAAGCTCTTCACTGAGATCTATCTGTGAGATTTTCCAAACATATTTTAAACTCAACCCACCAAAGCCTGAGTTGATTATCATCATCCTGAATGTGCCTCACCTGAGCACCCTCATTGATTCAGTGCCACCATCCGCTCATGTCTGGTGCCTCAGCCACAGTCTGTCTGGCAGTCATTCTAGTCTCCTCTCTCTTCTTCACTGTTCTCTTCATCCAGACTTATTAGTTATTCACCAAGATCTATCATTTCTACCTCCTAAATACCCCCCCAGTCCACAGAGTCTCTCAACCTCTATGGCCACTACCCCAATCTAGGCCACTGTCATTTTTCACTTGGATATTGCAGCTGGTATTCCTGCCTCTACTTATGCCTGCCTTTAATCCATTCTCCATGCTTCAAGAGTAATTTCTCTAAAGCCTGAATTGATCATGCAACAACTTTGCTTAAACACTTTGTCAACTCTTTAAAATGACTTGTAAGGCCCTTCGTGAACTTGTCTGCCTTACCTCTTTTTTCTTGTCTTTCACAATAACCTTCACCATCTCCCCCACTTACATTCCAGCCAGTCTAAACCTCCTTCAGTTCTTCTGACACACTACATGTTGCCTGATGGAGGAACTCCAACATACAGCCATGTTGGCCATGCCTGGTCGCTTCATATTCATTTATATCCTACGAGTCACGTCTCCACTCTGAGAAGGTGTTTTAGGTTCATCATTAGATATTTCTTAACATTTTGCCGTATGGCAACTTGAATGCTCTATTTGACTATGTGTGTTTCAGAGAGTAACTCAGCTGTAGGCTCCGAATTAGAAAATGCCATCTCCCTCTCAAAAATCTTTTCATGACACCTCAAGAAATCCTGGGGATGCTAAGCCTTTAGATTATTAGGCAGTTATTTATTGTGTCTGGTTACATTCCACAAAACCGATTTTTATGAAGTTTCCTTTCTTTGTTTCACTTTGGTTGCAGAAATTGGCTAAGATACATTGGCAGTAGGAACATCTATTGCTTATGCAAGTTTTGCTCAAAGAGAGTGTTGATGTTGGAGCTGTGAAAAAAGCACAGATCCTACCTTGCAGGACTGGGGAGAAGATGGGAATGTTAAAAGTTAGCTTTAAAATGGTAGGGGTTCGAGCACCAGGAGGAGCAGTGGTGGAGTATTTCAAACTTACCCCAGAGCCTAATGAGGTTTGCCAGTGCTCTGGGCAGGCATCACTAGCTGGCTCTTCTCCATACCTCTTGCCCTTTCCTTCCCTCTACTCTCTCACCTCCCAGACACACACAGTATTGGGAGTCAGGACTTGTGCTAACATTGGAGCCGAATAGACAACATGAGACTGGTAGATCAGGGCAGTGATGGCTAGGTATTTTCCCAGAGGCCCAAAGAGAGCAGGATTTGTATGTCTGGTTTCTACCTCTAACACCTCCAGGCCTGGGGATGGATTCCCAATGATCTTCTTCCATCAAAGGGCTTGATCCCAGGAAAGGCGAGTGAAGATGAAACTTTAGCTTTCTGTCTGGTTTCAGGATAAAGCTATGTGAAACTGTCAAAGCAAATATCATGTTCCCCTGGAAAGCTGTAAATTCCTTTGGCTTTGGGTCCAGGAGGTTTGTCATGTGGTTCGACGAAAGATGAGTCTGTTGATCACAGGTCATTAGCTGTAAGGTTCTAGAGCTCAAGCCAAGTCTACAGTGCAAGCTGCTTTATAGAACAGCAAATATAATGCTGGGTTCAAGTAATGCTCAGTAAGTGCTCTTTAATTACTGCTCAAGATGAAAACAGTGAAATGACCTGGCATTTGTTATGTTATTTGGATACTGATGTGCATTTCATCAGATTAAACAGAGGTATTAATAAGTTTTGTCAAGGGGCCTATAAATTAAAAAATGGAATAATTATAAATGCCATTGTAATAAGACATGGCTAAAAAGTCTTCAGAAGGAAATGGAAAATTACAAAAATTTATTTGATGGTTGATTGGTTGCTTGTTTGTTTTATTTTTGCCACATTCTCTATATATTGAAGAACTATTATCATTTCATGCTATAAAAATCAGATTGAAAGTTTAGAAATTACCATGAGTGAAAACTCCTTTCTGATTTTATACTTTGGTAAACAGGAGCCATGGATGCTTAAATAATATTTTTCCAAAGTTCCTTCTTTCATTGTTTTGCTTTGGATAGAATGAAAGAAAACACTTAAGAAAAGTAATTTTGATCAACTATAGTTGCAGCATTAACTAGATCTTACTAGTCTCTTTGTCCTATATTTATTACTCTGAATTTCTAACAATTATTTTATCCACACCATTTAATAAGTATTTCCCCTATGTTATTATAAACTTTTTATGAGTACTGTTTTTAATGTCTGCAGGCTGTGCAATCATATAGATTTGCCACACTTACTTAATCACTCACCTAATATTGGTTATTTGGGTTATTTTTTTAAAATAAGAATTTTTATAGGATTCCCTTATGGATAAATTTTCATTGGTTTCAAAGTACTGACAATATTTAATGTACATATGGTAATATTTAATCTTAATGTGTATCGTGTTGGCAAAAATTAAAGAGCCAGAAGTTTTTATGTTAAAAGTTCATGAAAATCAGCACAATATAAAAAGCAATCAATCAGTTTCCCTGAGCTTCCAGTTTCGGAGAAAAATTATGACCTTTTCAAGTAGAGATTCCTTGTTCCTGTATGGGAGAAGCCACATAATGAAGCAATCTCAGGAAGGATGCATTGTGGAAACAAGACAGAGAAGCTCACCCAGTGTATATAGCCATGAAGTGTCCCCTTGAGGGGCGACATTCAGATCAGGACCTAGAGCTTGAGAACACTGGCTCTTCTACCACACTAAATACTTCAGGGACAGCAGTAGATAAAACTTCCTAGAAAGTGATCTGTTAATACATAAGGAGGTTCATAAATACTTTTTTAAATGTTTATTTATTTATTTTGAGAAAGAGGAAGAGAGAAGGCAGGGGAGGGGTAGAGAGAGAGGGAGAGAGAATCCCAAACAAGATCTGTGCTGACACAGAGGCTTGAGCTCAGAAACAGTGAGATCATGACTTAAGCCGAGATCAAGAGTTGGATGCTCAACCAGCTGAGTAACCCAGGCTCCCCTTAAATATTTTTTATGTTTTAGGAACAATAAATATTTGGAAGTAATCAGAAAAGGTGAAAAAGTTAGTGAACCAAATGTTCATGTTAGCATGATTTATCATAGGAACAAAAGGGGAACCGCTTGTACATCTAAAGCCAAAGAATTGGCTATGTCCATGCCTACATTAGAAGGTACACATCATTAAAAATATGCCTAGAATAATTTAAAATATGCTTAGAGTAATTTAAAATTGGTGAGAAAATGGTTTTAGAAAAGAAGAGACATAGCCAAACACAATGCATGAGTTTGTTTGGGATGGGGGTGGGGGGAAAACAGGAAAAAGTAATTCTGCAGACAATTAAGAAAATGTGACTATGAACTGGATATTAAATGTCATTAGGGAATAATCATTAATATTCTATTGTGATAATGGTATTATGAGTACATGTGAGAGTGTCTTTATTTATAGGAGATTCATATTGAAATATTTAGGGTTGAGATGACATGATGAATGCAATTTACTTTCAAACATGTCTGCAAAAAATGCATATGTACATATGAAAATATACACATACATATATTTAGATAGTTAATGCAAATATGGCAAAGTATTTATAAATATTATCTCTAAATCAAAGATATATAGGTATTCATTGTATTTATCTTTTACATTTTATATATATTTGAAGATTTTCATAATAAAGAAATGTATTATATGGCATTATCTACAAAAAAGATTTTTTTTAACGTTTATTCTTGAGAGAGAAAGAGAAGAGAGAGGCAGGGTGGGGCAGAGAGAGAGGGAGACATAGAATCTGAAGCAGGCTCCAGGCTCTGAGCTATCAGCACAGAGCCCAACACGGGGCTCGAACCCATGAACCGTGAAATCGTGATCTGAGCCAAAGTCAGATGCTTAACTGACTCAGCCACCCAAGCACCCCCAAAGCAGAAAATATGTCATAATGGTTCAGTGATTATATAGGTATAATAGATTTACAGATAATTGTTATTTTCTGCTTTACACTTGGATGCATTGTCTACAATGGACAAATTCTTTTATTATTATCAATAACTATAGCCATAGTTTATTGAGCACTTATTAGGCTCTATACTTTTCATTCATTGTCTTATTTAATTCTTACAACTCTAAGAAGTTGGTGTTATTAATCCCCTTTTATAGTCGTGGAGACTAATATTTAAAGAGATTACATTAGTGTCTCCTGATGCAACAATCTCAGGATTTAACCTAGGCACAAATTATGCTCTATAACTCAAAATCAGTTTTCAAACTATTTGGTAAAATAAAAAGAAACTATTGACATAACTCAAGATTTCTCCCCAGAAGCAGACTAATGATACAGATTTAGAAACTGAAAATTGGGGCACCTGGGTGGCTCAGTCAGTTAAGCATCTGACTCTTGATTTCAGCTCATGTCATCTCACAGTTTCTGAGTTTGAGCCCTGCATCAGGCTCTGCGCTGATAATGCAAAGCCTGCTTGGGATTCTCTCTCTCTCTCTCTCTCTCTCTCTCTCTCTCTCTCTCTCTCTGCCCCTCCCCTGCTCTCTCTCTCTCTCTCTCTCTCAAAATAAATAAATTAAATAAATTTTTTAAAAAAGCTTGAAATCATGACTTAAGCCTTAGCTCTGCAGTTTGCTGTCTGTGTGGTGGTAAAGACTCAACCTCAGAGCTCTGTGCTGGGCATTTATGCTGGTTCCATCCTTCTCACAGAGACGTCACCTCTGAAAGCAGTAAACATGTGAGTGTATTGGGAAGGACTAGCTGTCCTACAATTTAAGTCATTATTATCATTGCTCTGAGATCCCAATAGTGTATTCCCATGTCTAGAAGAATACTGGCTTGACCTTTTGAATTTTATTTTAGGATTTGATTCCATTGTTATGAAAACATCTTTTAGTGACATCTGTTTTGTTTTGTGTGTATTGATATATATATATATATATATATATATATATATATATATATATATATATCTCAAAGAGTAAGAATAGGAAATCCCTCCCTATTTCTTGATAAGCCCTGGCTGTAGAATCTGCCTTTGTCATTGATGAGCTTAGCTGACAACCTAGGAGTGTTTCTGGAGGATGGCCTCCATCAAAGACAGAGGAACAAAAGAGGACTGGGTGTGTCTAGGTACCAATCTATAAAGAATGGGCTTTCATATCCCACTTTCCAAACCTGAGCACCATATTTTTTATTTTCAGTGTTTTTAATTTAGGCTCGGGCAAAACACTGGGAACTACAATGAACTGTTGTTGAATGGATGAATGGCTGTTGAGAAAATGTGTTATTTTTGTGTAATGTCCTATCAGTGTGAAACAGTCAAGAAATTGCCATTGTTGTGAAACTTTAGCTCAATAACTCAGAGGTAAAGAAAATTGGCACAAGAACATTAACTCTCCATTTGGACAGAATCTCTGAACTTTGTGAGGTTCACCTATCATTGTAAAACTCTAAAGATCAAGTTTATTTTGGAAGCTCTGCTACAACCTCTAGTATCATGTTACCAATAGCGTAGTCGAGGTAAAGACAGAGAGCAACATTCTATTTCTGAATACACATCTCTATTGTTTTAACGCTCACAATGTTTGCTTTACTAATGCAGCAAGGAAGGAAGATCACAAATTAAGTCTTAGATTAGCGTTTTGTTTTCCAAAGTAACCTTCCTATTATCAACGCCATTACTGAAGATCACAGTTCTAATAACTTATATCTTTTTTTTTTTTTTTTTTCAACATTTTTTATTTATTTTTGGGACAGAGAGAGACAGAGCATGAACGGGGGAGGGGCAGAGAGAGAGGGAGACACAGAATCGGAAACAGGCTCCAGGCTCCGAGCCATCAGCCCAGAGCCTGACGCGGGGCTCGAACTCACGGACCGCGAGATCGTGACCTGGCTGAAGTCGGACGCTTAACCGACTGCGCCACCCAGGCGCCCCCTAATAACTTATATCTTGAATGTGAATAAGTAATTATTACTGAGGATTCTTTGGCTAGGATTGACCACCATCAAACCTGTCAACCTATGTCGATTTTCTGTTACTGACCTAAGCAGTGATATAAACCTATTTTGGGGTAAACAAACAAGAATGAATGCTAGCTAAGATCCCCTCTGGTACATAAGGAGTCATGTTGTATGTGTTTGTGTGTGTGTGTGTGTGTGTGTGTGTGTGTGTGTGTGTGTGGCGGGAGTTAAAATCACACCATCTCATTGGGATACCCCAAAGTATATGCAACCAAGAAAACAGCCAGCTTCTCTGGGAGAAAACATCACACCAGTTATGCAGGGGTCTTGCAAGTATGAAGTTGTAGCCATGTAGAGTCCTTTACCAGTGATTGGCAACAGCAAATAATAGTTGGTGATTAATGCTAGAAACCTTCTGATAAGGGCCTTTAACACCAAAACAAATAAGGAAGGTCTGACAAATATGGCTCCAGTTTATTAAATCTTACAAACCATAATAGCCTGAGTTTGGTAAGGTTTATTTGGATTATTTCTTTTGTCTCTTTGTCAGGAGCATTCTAAATTAAATTTATTTCCTTGATTTGAGTTAGTTCAATTTCTTAAAAAAAATTTTTTTTTTTTCCTCTGTCAAATAGAATATATTATGATGGTTAATTTCATGTTTCACCTCGATCAGACTGAAGAAAGCCCAGATAGCTGGTAGAACATTACTTCTGGATGTGTCTGCAAGGATGTGTCCAGAGAGATTTGCATTTGAATCCATATCTGCATAAAGAAGACTGCCTTCACCAATGAGGGTGGGCATCATCCAGTCAGCTGGGGTCTAGAACAAAAAGGCAGAGGAAGGGCAAATTCTCTCAGCGTGAGCTGACACATTCATCTTCTTCTCCCTCAGACATTGGTGCTCCTGATTCTTAGGACTTCAGAGTCAGTCTGAATTATACCACCAGATTCTGGTTCTTCAGCTTGTAGAGGGCATATCATGGATCTTCTTAGCCTCCATAATCATGTGAACCAGTTCCTATAATAATCTCCTCTTATAACATATATCCTATTGGTTTTGTTTTTCTGGAGAGTCCTGACTAATACATTAAGCAATAGGTCTAATACCAAACCAAGTGTGGTAAAGAATAGAGAGAAATAAAAGTCTTGATATAGTCCTCAAGAAATATAGAATCAAGTTTGGTAGGGCCAAAGAAACAAGAAATAATGATTAGCATGTGGTCAGATGAATCAGGGAAAGCCATTGCACTGTAACTAATGAATCCTATTCATTGATTCATTTCATTTATTCACTCACTTATAAAACATTTCCTGAATTCCAAATGGCAGCAGGTGATTATGCTAGTGAGGAATGTCCATTCTTATCAGAAAGTTCCTGGTTATGCAGGAGCCATCTAATTCACCCTTTGCATTTGGATTGGCAGTTTTCTTTTTCTCTATTTTTTAACTGTTCCATTTCCAAAGACTTCAAGGTAGTCGTGGAATGTGGCTTTCCTTTTCAGAAAATCCAGTGCCAGCATTGTTTCCTCAGGCCAACAATTCCCAGGCTTTGATATTTTAGTTTAGTGGTGACCATTATATTTGTTTTCACAGTGAGAAAATCTAAGTAATTTTGGGCATGGTTCAAGGTTACATGATGAAGGCATGGACCCTATCCCTGAACTCACCAGCAAAGGTGAACCATAATTAATGAGCAATGATTGGGCATAGAGGTGAGATAGGGCCAAAGTCACACCTTTACCGTTCAGAGAACTTGCCAAGTAGACTTCAGCCTTTTGACAATGACCCCATTTCCTCATTTCTCAACCTGGAATTATATGCAGCTTATTTTTCTTTTCTTGCTTAAAGTATGGGCACTGCAATTGTCAGGGTTGCCCATATCATCCATGGCTAAATCCACAGTTCTGTTCTCAGTCCTCATTTTACTTGCGTTATCTGAATGGTTGACACAGTTTATCAACCCCTCCTCCTTGAAACACTTTCTTTACTTGATCTTTTTGGGGCACCACATTCTCTGCATTTTCTTGCTACCACCCTGGCTGTTCCTTTCTGTTGTCCTCTGCTGGTTCTTCTTCATCTCCCCAACACCCTAACATTTGGAAGCCAAACCAAGCTCACGACCATTCCTCCATACCTGTTGTGATCCTGTTTCCCGACCTCAGAAATGCAACTCTTTCCGTTCAGTTGCTCAGGCTAAAAACTCAGAGTCATTGTTGACTCCTCTTTCCTCTCACACTCCACATCCTATCTGTTAGAAAGTTCTGTCAGTTCTGTCTTTAAAATGTACCCAGAATGTGAACCCTCTCACCACCTCCGCTACTTCCCTGGCCAAGTCACCATGTCTCTTTACTGGAAGCTACCAGTAGCTTTCTCTCTGCTTCTTCCCTTGTACCTCTAAAATGCACCCATAACACAGCACAGTGAGTCTTTAAAATATGTCATTTCATGTCATATTGAAATGACATATTTTGCTCAAAATTGTCCAATAGCCCCCATCTCACTGAGGGTAAAAGACAGTCCTCACAATGACTTACAAGGCCTTCCATGACCTGGCACCTAAAAGTTTTCTGATTTCATCTTCTATTCTTTCTGTTATGATGCCTCTCCAGCCACACACCTGCTTTCTGTTTCCCCACCGTTCCAGGAATACCCCTAACTTGGGAATTTTATACTAACTATTCCCTCTGTTTTGCAGTGTTCTCCCTTCAGGGAGCCATGTGGCTCACTCCCATACCTCCTTCAGGTCTTCGCTCAAGTATCACCTTATTAGAAAGCTTCCCCAGCTAACTTACAATTGCAACCGTATCTCTCATCCCAGCACTCTCTTCCCTTTTCCTGTTTAATTTTTTCCCATAGCACATATCATCATTCGATATACTATTTACTTTACTTATTTACTGATGTTCTCCCTCTCATCCACAAAATGTAGTCTCCATGTATACAGGGAATTTTTGGTGTGTTTTATTCATGGCTATATGCCTAGCACCTAGAATAATGTTTGGCATATAGTTGGCTAGAAAATATTAATAAGTATTTTGAATGAATGGTCATGTCTTGCTTCAAGGCCATGTGATGAAACAAATCTCAAGTAAAGCTCAAACACAAGGCTCTGAGGAAATGATTTCCATGACCACTTATCTGCTTACACTACCCCAAAGAACAAGAAGCTGTATTGTTTTTGCTTTATTTTGTTTCGATTCCCTTATACATCATGTTCTTATATAATGTATAAGCATGTCCTTAGACAATGTATACAGCCTGTCCTTGTATCCCAGGACAGCTGTCCCTTCCCATTTACTCTGCTCTGTTCTCCCTCCATCATGTGGTTTCTCCACCATAGTATAGTCTGTTCTTTCTAAAGAGGAAAACTACCTTACTAAAATGTAAATAAATCTTAGAGTTGGCCTGTACGTCAGAGATAAGTATAAAGCAATGAGACAGAAGCAGAGATTTTCCATTATAAAAAAACAAACTATTTGAAAAACCAGGAATCAATTTTTTTTTCCTGCTCTTGACCTTGAGCAAACTGGGCTGGTTAGTCTAGGGTAGAAATGGAATGGGGCTTCTAGCTGGATTGAATGTGTCAACTGGGTGTATTAGCTGCTAATTTAGGATCATGATATGCTTCAAATAACATTTAAATATCTGTATGCTGTATTGTTGGGGAAAGTTCTCAGTTATATCCTTCTCACCCTGCATGTCAGCAAAACAGTCAGGGTGGATCTGTAATGTCTATGCTTAATGCACTCTAATGGGCTGGTTTCTACTAGTCACAGACACATGCCAGTTTTTGTTACAGTTGATGCACATGGTCACTCACAGTACCTTAATGTAGTTTAGCTCACTGACCATGATTTATATAACCTGCAGTTTCTGTCTAGTCGACTCATTCATTCTCTCAATCCTTGAATCATCTAAACCTTCCTTAATAATTTCACCTGCATTTTGTCTTCTAGTCCAGAACTTCCCTGTTCATTCTTTAACCCATAGAGAAACCATCAGCCAGTTAATATCACCACATTATCACCCCAGCCACCATGCTCTTGCTCCAAATTCTATTTGAGTCAATCCTAGAATCTCCAGCCTTTCTTCAGAGTTAGGTCTCCTGAAAGATTTGTCCTTCTCACTCTTCAACACCTACGATCCCAATACTGCTTCTAGGAGCAGAGGATGTACACTAAGGCCCCAAACAAACAGTTTTGCCCTACACTTAATTTTCACAGACTCCTCTGTAGCCTGTCTAAGGAGGAAGGGAAGATAGCTAAGATAGCTGTGAAGGGCATTGCCCAGGGACACAGGCCCACTTAGAGACTGAGCTTAGTAATAAGATTATAGAATGCTTCCCCTCCTCCACATATACCCCCACCACTGCCACCAACAGGGCTTCAGTATAATAACAGTGGCCTACAGCTGAAAGAGTTCTGAGAGACAGGTTTTCTCTAAGGTGAAGTACTTAGGAAAGCCCAAAGTTAACAAGGGAGATAAAATTGAGGATGTAAGAGAACTTTGAAGCTTCTGGCACCTACAGCTCCAGCAAACATTAAACACAGCCCAACTCCTAGCCAGGTTAACACAAAATCTCACACTAATGGCCTATTACCTGATACATCACGTGAGGCTTTCAACAAAAAATTACACGGCAAAACAAACAAACAAAAAAACACAGCCTGAAGAAAGAGAGCAAGTGTCAGAGCCATACATAGATATAACACAGTTACTAGAATTATTAGACAGGGAATTTAAAATCATTATGTTGAATATGTTAAAGGCTCTAATGGAAGAAAATAGGCAACATGCAAAACAAGTGGTTAATGTAAGCAAAAAGATGGAAACTCTTAAGAAAGAATAAAAAAGAAAGGTTACATATAAAAAATACTGTAACAGAAGTGAAGAATATCTCCAATGGAATCATTAGTAGACTGGATATGAATGGGGAAAGAGTCAGTGAGCTTTCAGATACGTCAATATAAACTTTTCAAACTGAGATGCATAGAGGAAAAACAAGTGGAAATGAAATAAAACAGAACACCCAAGAACAGTGAGACAATTACAAAAGATGAAACTTATGTATAGTTGGGATATCACAAGGAGAAGAAAGTGAGAATGGAGTAGAGAAAATATTTGAAATGATAATGGCCAAGAACAGACACCAAACTACAGATTCAGGAAGCTCAGAGAATACCAGGTTGGATTAATATCAAAAGGTATATACCTTGGCATATCATACTCAAATTTCAGAGAATCAATGACCAAGAGAAAATCCTTAAAGAAGCTAGAGAAACAAAACATCTTACATATAGGGAAGGAAAGGTGTGAATTACATTGGGCATCTCATCAAAAGCCATGCAAGCAACAAGAGAGAAGAGTGAAATATTTAAAATGTTGAAAGAAAAAACCGACCAACCCAGAGTTCTATATCCCTCAAAACTGTCATTCAAAAATGAAGGATGGGGTGCCTGGGTGACTCAATCAGTTAAGAGTCCAATTTGATTTTGGCTGAGATAATGATCTCATGGTTCATGAGATTGAGTCCCACGTCAGACTCTGTGCTGACAGCACAGAGCCTGCTTGGGATTCTCTCTCCCTCTCTGTCTCTGCCCCTCCCCCATTCACCCTCTCTTTCCCTCTCTCTCAAAATAAATAAATAAACTTTTTTTAAAAAGCGAAGGAGATTATGTGCGTGAAAAACAAGCCACAGACTGGAAAAATATATTTGTAAAACACACATTTGATAAGAGACTTGTAGCCAAAATATGCAAAGAACTCTTAAAACTCAATGATAAGAGAACAATGAAGCCCAATGAAAAAGTAGGCCAAAATTGCTCTTTTACCCTCTCCACCAACACAGGCTGCATTCACACCAAAACCATGAAGAAGGCCACCCGAGTCATCACTGAGAAGTACTACACACTCCTGGAAGTACTTCCACGCCAATGAGCACACATGTGAGGAGATCACCATTATTCCCAGCAAGAAGCTCACAACAAGATTGCAAGCTATGTCACACATCTAATGAAGCAGATTCAGAGATGCCTGGTGAGAGGAATCTCACCACACTGCAGGAGGAGAAAAAAGAATTATGTTTCTGAGGTCTCAGCCCTGGATCAGGAGATCATTGAAGTAGATTCTGACAGTAAGGAAATGCTGAAACTCTTGGACTTTGGCAGTCTGTCCAATCTACAGGTTGTAGACACTCAGTCTACAGTTTGGATCAATTTCAAAACACCACATGGATCTGTTTGAATCTTTCTATTGGGCTGTATTATCTTCAATAAACCTTGGACAACAACAACAACAACAGAAAGTAGGCCAAAACCTGAACAAATACCTCACCAAAGATGATATACAGATGGAAAATAAGCACGTGAAAAGATGCTCAATATTATATCTTTATAGAATTGCAAATGAAAACAACAATGAGATCTTGCTACACACCTGTTCAAATGGAAAAAATCCCAAACACTGACAGCACCAAATACTGACAAGGATGTGGAGCAGCAGGAGCTCTTACTGCTGGTGGGGATGCAAAATAGCACAGCCACGTTGGAAGACATTTTGGCAGTTTCTTACAAAGCCAAACATAGTCTACCATATGATCCACCAATTGTGCTCCTTGATATTTACACAAATACACTGAAAACTCATGTCTACCCAGAAATGTTCACATAAATGTTTATTCATAATTGCTCCAAATTAAAAGCATCCAATATGTCCTTCAACAGGTGAATGGACAAATTGTAGTACATCCAGAGAATGGAATATTATTCAGTGATAAAAAGGAATAATCTATCAAGCCATGAAACGACAAGAAGGAACCTTAAAAGCTAATTATCAAGTAAAAGAAGACAATCTGAAATGCCTACATATTGTATGATTCCAATTGTAGGACATTCTGGAAAAAACAAAACTATAGACAATAAAAATATCAGTGGTTGCCAGGGGTTTGGGAATGTGGGAAGGGGTAAGGAGTCTTACTGTAACACTGGAGTCTTTTAGGATGAAACTATTCTGTATGATATCATAATGGTGGATACATGTCATACATTCATCAAAACCCCCAAATTTGTACGATACAAAGAGTGAATCCTATTGTAAACTACGGGCGTTAGTTAATAAAAATGTATCAACACTGGTTCATCAATAGTAATAAATGTACCACACCAATGCAAGATGTTAATAATAGGGGAAACTGTGTGTGGGTGAGAAGTAAGGAGGTATATGAGGATTCTGTATTTTTCACTCAGTGAATGCTCTAGAAAATACAGTCTAGTAATTTAAAAAAAAAAAGTGAAGGAGAATAAAGACCTTGTCAGACAAAACCTTCAATCTGGAAGCTTCTGAAACTGATACAGCCTGCTGAGTTTGGGGCACACTTGGCAAACTATAGAAATTTAGCATTCCTGGATGTGAAGAGACTTCACCACTTTGCTCAGTGTGAAAACGTAATTATGGGCCCCAGTTCGGAAAAGTAAAGATGTGTATTTTATCAATATAGAGTGGAGACTAGCATTTGTTGGCATATGACTGATCCTGTGCTAGGTGCTCATGTGACTGATTCTGTGTTAGGTGCTTAACATGTCACATTATTCCGTTCCTCTCTTCCTTCCTTTAAAGAAGATACAAGGTCCTTAAAGAGTTTACTGTCTAGTAGAGGAGACTGGCAATTGTAGGGTAGTCCAGTATTGTGAGGTCTATGTGCCTGTGATAAGGAGATTATAAGGTATGGTGGCAGCACATGATAGAGTACATATCCAGCCTTGAGGGCACAGGAAAGGCTCTTATGGGAGGTGACATCTACGTTGACCTGAGGATGAGTGGCAATTAGTCAGGTAAGGGGGAGGGGAGACACGGGGAGAGAAGCAGATTCCAGGCAGAGAGAATAACCTCTGTGAAGGGCCAGAGGTGAATGAAAGTCAGCAGTGTTCAGGATAGAGAGAACTTACAATGCCAGAACTATGGAAACCAAACATGATGCCAGGGTGGTAAGAAAGGACTGGATCTTGCCAGCCAGGGTGAGAAATATCCTGAGGGCAGTGAGATGTTGTGTAAGGAGGGGAGTAAACCAAAATTACTTGCTCTTCCCAAAGATGTCTCTGGATGGATTGTGGAGAATGGGCCAACCTTAGGGACAGAGGACTCTTACAATGATCTAGGCACCCAAACTAGAGATGGAGATATAGCTACTAAGCTTCAAGAGAGCTGGAATCAAGAGCTGAAACTTGGCAGTTTATTTGATTGGAGAGTGGTGACAAGGAGAAAGAAATTCGAGAGATAAGTTTTCTGGAGACACCTGATGGCATCTTTAACTGAGTAGAAAACAGATCTGTGAGGTTAGAGAGAGGAAAGATGATGGTTTCCGTCTGGAACATTTGGTTTTGAAAAGCCTGTGGGACATGGGTTAGAGTGTATGGACATGAAACTTGGAAAAGAAATTTGGGCTGGAGGGAAAAGACTTGAAAGTTGCTGGCATAAAAGTAGTGGTTAAAGTGGGAGATTTATTTTTACAACAATCATTAAGGCAGATATTTCTCTCCCTGTTTTCAGAAGAGGGAAGCAAGGTTTGGAGAGCATAAATAATTTGCTCAAAATCAGTCAGGGAGTGGTGGAGCCAGGATTTTTAACTGGTACGTTTCCACTGCACACCATTGTTTCTGGGTAAATGCACTGTTTCTGAGTAATCTGATTATACTGCTCCTATGGCTTTTTTCCTCCTACATCTGAGAATTCTGGAAAACATTCCTCCTTGTCACAGAAACTAACCTGGAGAAATGTCACTGTTCACAGCTCAAAACTTCTTTTTTGGAAGCTAAGATAAAATGCATCAACTTCTTCATGAGAGTTTCCTTTCATCTGGACGGAATGATGCCAATGATGCTTGGTCTATGAAAGGAGCCCTGAGTGTCCTTCCAAACCAGACCTGTAGTGGGGACAACCCTTGCCATTATGTTAACAGTCTACCTCCTCACGCACTAAGCTGACATTGCACACGTCAGATAAGTGGTGACAGAAGCAGCCAACCCATTCCACTTGCTGATACAAGGCTGGCTCCAGGACTTCTTGTTCTGTGTTTGACCCATCCTCCATCCTGTCACTTGTCTCCTCCTCATGGAGATTCCCAAATCTCCCTCAACCTGGCCCACCAACTCCACCTCCTTTCTCAGTCCTGATAGCACCAGAGTTGAAGCCTTTTCTTATTTTCCATTCAGAGGGAAACTGGATGTTCTTTGTGATGACCTCATCTCTCTTGGCATCCCCCTTCCCACCCCCATCTCCCAGGCACTGTCATTTTCATTTGCATGGCCTCTGGGGTCTTCAACTATGGAGGGACCTGCTTCATAGCTGACACCAAGGCTCAAACTCTAACCTCTCACACTTTCTCATATAACATCTCATCTGCTGGTGGAATACATTTGTTTGTGATTACAGGCTGCTTACAATACCATTGCACAGGGCCTTATGTTATGGCCCAGCGCCATGAGAAAACACATTAGTAATTTTTTATGACCCTAATGCAACCATGCAGGATTTCCCTAAAACAGAAAACATGAAGGGATTTTATTGTCTTGCACTATTAGATATCCCTTATGGCTGATGCATGTATATTAGAACTAACAGAACATAGGATTTTCCAGACATTTTGGGCTGAGAGGTTTCTGACTCTAATTAGTGAACATCCCTTGTTTATCTGCTCTGGGGGACATAAAACACACAAGGAAATTACAAACAAAAGGCATCAAGGTTTTGAATGTTTCTCTTGATATATTAACTTACTCCTGGGCTTAAATGAGATGCTCTTAGTAAGCCACTTCTGAAAGTAACTGTGAAATGATAAAAATTGGAAGAGACTGGTGAATTCTCAAAGATTCTTACTGCACCTCTTTGAAAAATAGCATACAACATGGACTTCAGTTAGACCAGGACACCATCTGGCTCTCCTATGGGGTGGCTCTCTGTCTCTGTCTCTGTCTCTCTCACGCATGCACACATACACACACACACACAAGCACACACACGCATACACCCCATCAAATAAAAATGTCTAAAAAGAGAATAGTGGACTTTCACTTGGCCTTAAGAATAAATACATACATTATTTCTATATAAAAAAAAATTCTATGTTTGGCACTGTTAATGGCGTTCAATGTCTACCCAGGAGTTTTTTGATAAACTAGCAGGAGAGAAGTTGAGAGTTTCTAGCTCTCTCAGAGGAACTACACTGGAACATTTTAATTACTTTTCTGTGGAGGACATGCTCATTCTAAATCTGGCAGCTCTCAGAGGCCTCTCCACCCAGCTGGGAGTGTGTTCCCAAGTGCCCAGGGGGTGAAGGTAAGTCAGCCAAGAGTATGAGAAGACAACAGACCCCAGGCAATGAACAAACCCTATCTAATAAAAGGGCTTAAATTAGAATATTTGGAAACATTTTTAATACAGAGTGTTAGTAGTTGACACGGTGGCGTCAATTATTTAAACTCTGCATAAAAGTGTGACAGCTACCTTTTCCAACTGCCTATCAGCCTTCAAATACATGCATCCCATTGAGTGGCAAAGGGTGAGAACCTGGCCAAGCATTTCCGTAGTAAGATCCATGGGAAAAACATAGTAGACAAAGCAGAATAATAAAGTACAATGATATTTGGGTTTCACATCAGCTTTGCTATGGTTATAGTAACAAATTTTCCAAGGCTCAAACAGATTTAACCTCCCTTAAAAAAATAGTATATTGTGACATACTCTGGGGAAAGTGCTATTCATGGCATCTTACCCCTCACAGAATGGAAAAGATGGGTTTGCATTCTATCACTTCACCTGTCACCTTCCCTGGGGTTGAGTGTTACCCACCTGTTTCCCATGGCTTCCAGGGAACACAAATGGGCTCGCCCTCAGTGCACAATTGCACTGATAGGCAACATGGAAAGTGCCCTTAAAATAATAAGACTGATTTGTGTGTTGCCTTTTTCATATCTGGACTCATCTACGTTGTCATTTCTACACATCGGTTTTACTGAAGGCTATGTTCTCAATACTATTCTGTAAATACTGAAAAGTATTTTCATTGAACCAACCAGATACTGTAAAGGAGCTCCAGCTCAGCCACCCTTCCAGCACCTCACAGGAAGAATCTGCCATCAGAAGGAACTGGGATTATCTAGGAGCTAACCCCAGGAGTTAGGCTTTAGGCCATCTGTTCCCTTGGCATGTATTCCTCCTTGGAGAAAAGATCTTTTCTCTTTTCATTCACTGGACCTATGATTGAAGTGGATAGGTAACCCCCAAGGGCATACCAGAGACTCACTAATCAACCCCATTCTGAAGGAGAGAGCACTGCACTTTTAGTATATGTTGAGGGTATATACATGACAGACACAGATACGGTGTGTGGCAACTTGATATTGACTGTATTGTAATGAATAAAATGTGTCCAGGGCTTACTGGACTGGACAATGCCTCTGAGAAGTATTGCCATGAAGTTATGACTGGAAGCACATTTTAATCGTGTTTGGCTCATCGTAGCTCAGTTTTAGATCATGTAATCTGTGGAGAGCATCCATTGATTGGCATATTCTCCTAAATTCAGTTACAATTTATGAGATGTGGAAGAGAGAAACTCCACTGACAGCAATTACCTAGGATTCATAGGACTTTGCTTACTTCGCAAATGCTCTTTCAGTGGTTGACTTTTGCTTGCTCCTGTCCAACCCAGGTTTGGCTATTCTTAGACCTGGAATTAAATCACTGAAGTCTAGTCTTCTCAGGTTTCCCTCCTCCCTGGGAGAGTAGATTTAGAGTGATCATAAGAAAGTCAACTCATCCCTAATCATTTGGCCCGAAGAGACCCAGAATGCTCTTCCCTCTTCCTTTTACAATCCTTCCAATAAAACTTCTCTACTTTTTTTATCCCTAGGTGGAGAGCGCTCTCAGAGAGTTCACACAGTGAGTGTGGTTTGTGCATTCAATAGTAAGATCTAATCATTGCCTCTTGAGGGCTGAAAAATGAAAACACTGGATAAGAGCCCACCTTCTGGCTTCATGCTTGTCAAGAACAGGATCTATTAGCCTTTTAAAGAAATACTGATAATAAAAAGCAGACTAAGTGAGCTATGTGAATTGGCATCTAATCAATTATTTTCTGAGCTCTTTCTCCCTTAAGTTACTCAGAGCTGCAAGAGCAAACAAGATTTTACTGTTTCTAACCCTCTTGCCTTCCACAAAGCTTGGGGAAATATATAAGCCTGTGTATGCCCCCATTCTTTTTGGGGATGTTTTATTATCATCATCTCCATTGTAGAAGAGGTCATATTCCCTTTAATTAAAGTGCATACAAGTCAGAAACTCCCCAGCCTGCATTTCCCAAGCATCAAGAGGTACAAGGCCTGAGCTTTCTTCCCATAGCCCACCAACAGGGCCGGGACATCAGTGGTGTGAGGACGAGGACAGCCGCCAGCCAACCCAGAGCACAGAGAGCTCAGGCTGCTTTCTTTTTCCCACATCAGTTCTTCACTGTATTTGACCTAGAAGTTTTGGATGCGGACAACACTGCATACTTGGAATAATACTTTTTTTCTCTTTAAACCTTTTGCCCTATAGATGATTCATTTCTCCTGGGCTAAAATTGGACTCATCCTGAGCATCTTTGCATGGAAGACATTCCAGTATTTGGAGGGTCTCATCACAGATTGGTTGCACTGGATGCTTTGCTTTGCCTTCACCTCCTCTTCTACTCTCTCCATACTCAACCTCCACCCTTTGCTTCTACTACATATATCATTGGAAGAAGAAACACATTTGTGATTTTCCCTGAGTATGGGCCAATTTGTTATTTTAGCATGGGTGTGCCTGGTTTCATAAGGTGCATACCAGGCAGCTGAAGAATGATGTCAATTTTGACCTGCCATCTGTAGTCCCCACCCAGGAGATTTTTAGAAGCACCAACTCCTCCAGCTCCCCAAGGTCATCTTTGTTAACCTCTGTTAACCCTTAGAGGAGCACAATAATGCCAAAAGAAATCACAAAACACAAGGAAAAGGCAACTAGAGGGTATATGGTAGTTAAAAAAGATTTCTATTTTTCTATTAAAGTAAAAAAAAAAAAAGGCTACTATCCAAACTTGGGCCTGAGATAGGTGTGATTAATGCCATTGTCTGGCTTTTGCCACAAAATACTTCTCCTACGAAAAAAGTATGGGATTACCTAAAGCACCCAGTTACTCTTACTAAGTTCAGATTTTCTTAAAATTAGATTGAGAAAAATCCATTTCTACATGTAGTGTGCATTACAGAATAAGCTTAAATGCACATGTTTCCAGGCCTAGTCTGAAATCCTGTTGGGTAATTCCAGCCAGGCCTTGACCCTGGGTGTTGTGAGGATCAGGAATGGTGTTACCAGTTATTGCCTATTTTGTTAGAAGCTAGAGTTGAACTTGGGAGCGTGATTAACACTAGCTCAATTTTCCCCTCCCTCCAGCCAACCACTGAAATCACTAAGGCTTCTGACAGGATAAACACGTCTGTTAGTTTGTTCCTAGGAATTATCCTATACTTTTTGTTGCAATATATTACTTTTCCCCTTTCATCACTCCCCCACCCCCACCCCAGCACCTTTCCCCTCCACTCTTTACCTACTTAGACCTAGATCTGAAGCCATGGAGTCTCCTGGGAGTCTATTCATATATGTCAAAGCTCAGTCAAGGTCCCCCTGAGCTGGAACAGAGCTCATTCTTCCTGTCATAATTTTCTGTTCCCAGGGTCTTTGTTGTCTGTTTCTAGTGCTTAATCATTATTCCAATAGAAGAAAGCAATTTTTAATATTTTTAATAAATAATTCAGGAATCTGAATAAATACCCACATTTTCAAAGGAAGTCCATAGCTTCCTCCTTTTCCAACCCCTCTCCATAGTCAACAAACATTTGTGGAAAGCCTTTTATGAAGCAGCTGCTCATCTGGGTCCTCACATTTTATTTGATCGTCACCACCAGCCATTAACCGCACATGTGGTAGGTTCTCAGGGAATGTGTTCTGGTTAAATGGATTACCTTATAGAGCAGAGTTATTAGCCTAACTTTAGAGCTGAGGAGACTGAGGCCCCAAGTAGTAGTTAAGCAGTTAAGTTAAGTGACTTGTTCAGACTGTGAATTGGCTGAATTTGTCTTCTGTCCATCCCTTTCATTGTCTTGGTCATATTCGCGTCTGTTGTTAAAGCTTCCATTCGGCTAGTACCACAAATAGGGCTGTCTAACATTCTGTCTCATTGCTTCAGAAAGGCATGGTGCTATTTATGGAGAGAACATGGGTTACTGACCAGCGTGGTGTTTTGCCTTTTGGCCTTTGGAATGCAGTCTACAGCATTTTCTCCAGAAAACCTCACACAGATTTGTGTTTGCAGAAAGGGGTCCAAAGGCTTAATTATTTTTTGGGAGCCCTACTATTTGTCCTTTGCTAACCAGGTCATCCTTCAGACAGAAAAAATGTTATGTATGACCCAGCCAAGGCTGCTGCTCAATGGGGTTGACAGCAGGCCAGAAACTCAAAAACCCTGCCTGCAGGCCTGATCATGTCCAGAGAGTGAGCTGACAGAAAGCAACTCTCTGAATACATCCTGCATGCATCTGTCTCCTCTATGCCTTCGTTCAAGTCTGGAAGAGTTACGAAAAAATATGCCTACTTGACCCTTTTTAATGGGCAGTTGCATTGGTTCCTCTAAACGAGGAAGAGGCAGCCTGCCTCTTCCAACAGAAGCAAAGTAGAATCTGATAGGCATTACAATGGCCTTTATATTTCTGTGATTTACAACATTTTCAAATGTGTGGTTCCATCACTGTCAGTGACAGCTGCCACATCTGTTTCTCTTGGGAGGTGGAAGTAGAAGTGCCACTAAATAAAAACTTGGGAATTTCAACATTTGTTCTTTCTGTTTTCCCAACAATAGTTTTACAGATATGTTCACATGACCAAGACTCTTGCTCAAAACCCCTAAAGCACTTGAGAGTAAATTACAAAGGAGCCAAGTGTTGGCCCCCCTCATTCTGCAGCAGTGTGTTCTTGGGGGTCTCTTGAGTGAAGAGGGGCACAGACAACTGTTTGATCAGTGAGTCCATCAGAACTGTTAGCCATGCTGATCCTGAAAAGAGAGAGCAACTCAGAAGTCTGGTGGGGTGGTCTGTCTTTCATTCCACAAATATTTTTTTGTCTTCATACCATGCAGAGCAGTGTGCTAGGTAGAGAAGAACTTGAACGCTGGTTATCTTCAGCTCTCCTGGTCAGTTAACACCTATCAAGGAATCTCTGTACTCCAGAATATGCTCCAGTTCCAAAAGTGGATGTCAGCATTTTCTAGTCAATTCAGACATAATGTATGTGTCCTTAAATATCAGCAAAACCACAGTTAGAGTGGCAATGATCATCTAGGTTGGTGGGTCCTCTCATGAAATCAACATTGATTTTACCCTTTCTTAGTGTAGAAATTTGTAATGTGTTCTCCTTAAACACACACACACACACACACACACACACACACACACACACGTCAGTTTATTTGGAAGACCACACACAGCTAATCATTTGTATAAGTTGTACTAGATCAAATGGGAGAATGCATTTAAAAGGCTTCATATGTTATGGCCCCCAGTAAATGTGAGTTGCTGTTATCACCCTGTCACATCATCATCGTTGTCACCATATTCTAGTGTTTTCCTTGCCCTTGATTAGAAGTTAAATCAATGGGAGCTGAGAACTCAGGAAGTAAAAACTCGTCTTTGTACCTTGATGTGTACTTTTTAAGATACAAAGTGAAATCTAGTTTGCCTCTGATTTTAAACTGAAGGCCTTCCAATGAACAGCAATGAGCATTCCATTTTAAATGGGATTATTTTAGTATCTGTTAAAGAATCTGAACAATCCACTCAAAGAGCATGTGTTACATGCTCTGTGTCTTCTTTACACCCACCTTGGAAGTGGGGAAGAGAAGGGAACCAGCATTTATTGAAAGTGTGTGATGTTCTAGGCATTTCACCTATGTTTTAGGATTAATTGTTTTCCCCCTAAAATTCATATGTTGAAATCGTAACCTCTAGTACCTCAGAATGTTACTGGATTGGGAGACAGGGTCTGTAGAAAGATAATTAAGTTACAACAAGGTCATTAGGATAGGTCTAGTTCAACCTGACTGGTCTTATGTAAAAGAAGAGATTAGGACACAGACACACACAGAGAAAAAACCATGTGAAGACTCAGAGGGAAGACAGCCATCTATAACCTAAGGAGAGAGACCTCAGAACAAATCAACCTTGCTGATTCCTTCATCTATGACTTCTAACTTTCAGAATTGTGAGAAAATAATTTCCTTTGTTTAAACCACCAACTCTGTGGTATTTATTAGGACAGCCTTAGCAAATTAATACAACATATGTTATCCCATTGACTTTTCTGCACAAACAAATGTTGGGTCATTGGGGTTTTTGGTTTTTAGTCTTTTAAGTCTCCTTTAGTTTTCAATTTCCACTTGCATCTCCCTCTCTTTTTTTTAATTGAAGTTTAATTAACATACAATGTTCTATTTGTTTCAGGTGTACAGCATGGTGATGATGCTCCTATACATTACTCACTGCTCACCATGGTAAGCATAGTCACCATCTGCCACCATACAACATTATTACAGTATTATTGACTATATTCTCTATGCTGTACTTTTCATCTCCTTGACTTATTTATTTTATTCCTGGAATTTTGTACCTCTTAATCCCCTTCACCTATTTCTCCATCCCCCACCCACCTCCCCTTTGACAATCACCAAGTTTGCTTTCTGTATTTAAAAGTCTTTTTGATTTTTTGTTTGTTTGTTCATTTGTTTTTTAGATTCCACATGTAAGTAAAATCATACGGTAATTGTCTTTTTCAAACCAATGTATTATTATCATAATTTGTAGGTAAGAAAACTGATGATTTGAGAGATAAGTAACTTGTCCATGGCCCCCAGGTTGCCAAATAGCTTGGCCAGGCTTCAAACCTAGTTCTGCTGGAGGATACCTGATATATGGTAATATTGTAACAAATATTAACTCTTGTCATTTATTATTGCTATTGGCTTCAGAAAGATAATATCCAATTCAGATAAGCACACTACCAAGAGATGAATTTTATGTAGATTAATGGAGGTATTTCATGTAAAGAAGGAAGGAAATATACTGGTTTTCTTGTAGGAAAAGCAGGAACCCAAGTCCCACAAATATTGCTCAAACTCAGCATGAAGTTGACCTTAGCTTCTTAGCCATAGGTTATTATAGAAGCCTCCAAAATACATAGTTTTAGATATCAAATGTACATTGATTTATAAGCAGAATAAGAGGTCTTTTTGGTGGAAATATGTTCTGTAGGGATAGTGTTAGAATGCATTTACACCCACTCTAAAACCCAAAATTCTTTTCTAAATAAGACCTTAGAAGTCTTTGCCCTAGTCAGTCAAAATGGCCCCTATAATATGGCCAAAGATTAAAATTTATGTTCACAATTGTTTTAAACCAAGATATTACTCTCTGGCTTCTCAATCATATTTTTATTCTTTTTGTACATCTCATCAAAGCATTTCGATTAGAACAAGTCATTGAGCAGAGAAGCCAAAATAAATAGTTGATTTAAATTACTACAGTGAAGGGACCACAGTTTTAGTCAGGCCTAAGTTATGGGGACTTTTAATGATTCTATGAGGTTCTAGTGTTTATGGAATTGGCTTGTACATTGATTGTTTTTTTCTTCCTGATTTATTTCTGATTTCTAAAGTCAACCCATGAATTTCTTAGTCTGTCTGGTCAGAATTTTTTGATGGCTTCTCAGAGGTTCCAGACTCTGAGAACCTCATAGATTTGCAAACCTCATGGCTTGCTTTGCCTTGGAACTCATTAACTCCTGTCACTTAGCCTGAAGCTGGTGACCTCTGCCTAGCAACCTGGCCACATTACCCATGTTTGCTATATAAGAACCAGAGGTGCCATCCAGCTCCACTGTTTCCATCTCTGCTTCTGGAATGGACCAGACGATGCTGCAGTCAAATGGAAATAAAGCTAGAATACAATCCATCCACAATGTAATCTTCGTTCATGTCTTTCTGGGTGTATCAGGTGATCTGGGTGGATCAGGGGACATCATGGAGTGGTTGAGTGCACAAATTTTGGGCATGGGCAGAATTGGTTCCAATGTCAACGGCCACCTACGAGTCACATGACTCTGGGAATGTTACTTAATCAACCTGGACCTCAGTTTCCTTATTCATTTTTTTCTTCCTTATTTGTTAAATGGAAATAACAACTATGTTGCGGGTTTGCTGAAAAGATTAAGAAAGTAACATAGGTGAAGCATCTGGGAAAGTGTCTGACATGTGGTAGGTGCCAAATAATGAAGACCGTAAACAGAAGTTTGATAACTTCACCTAATATAACTTCCAGTGCTTGCTGTGTGGTTGAAATTTCATTTGCAACACAACAAAGCTGCTTATATTTCTACAGGGAAAAAATACCATGGCAGCCTGATGTGCAGTTGGGATTTAACCTCACATAAGACCCAAGAGTCCCTATGGAGGGCATTCTCCATGTGTTTCAAACTTGGTGCATCATCCACCAAGCATGTTCCCTCCGGAAAAGCAGGAGACCGCCCAAGGTTTGGATAAGTTCAGGGAAGCATCTGAACTTTTTGGGAGCTGTCCCATCAAAACTGGAGTTGTCTGGGTTTTGACCGCTGGGGCCAATATTCTTTTCTGTCTGGACTTTTAAAAAAGATCAGAACATTGGGTTAGTATTCCCAGTTCTTTGTGTCATTAGAAGCTCTTAAGCATGAAGATTCCACTAATTTCAACCAGAATTTTGTGGATAAAAGACATGAGTAATGTGAGAAAATGAATGAGGACATTGGCACTCACTGGGGGAAGTTAGGAACTTCAAGGAGAAAAATAAAAGCTGTCTTCATCAGCCAGCCTAAGTTGGAGGGGTTTTTAGGATATGTGATTGTTCCCAGCACCCTGTTTTGAATCTCTCTTACATTTCATAAAGTCAGAAAGTTTGGGTTTGAATTCTGTTCGAATATTAACAGATGGGGTGACTTCTTACAGCCTTCCAAGCCTCAGTTTCCTCATTGGTAAAAGGAAATATTAATAAGTATTCTATAGGGCTGTTGATTTATTCGTTTATTCATTCATTCAGTTGGTCTGGCACATAGCGAGCACTCAGTAAATAGTAGCTCCCAGAAAGTTTCTATGGAATCTTTGTAATTCCATGTACCTGGATTTCAAGGAAAATTTCACATTTGTGTCCCAACTTTTTTTATTTTGCTTAGGAATACATTTTCACCTTTATAAAAAATGCATTTGACCCTTTAGAGCCCTCAGAGAAATTTTTTAAATAGAAAAATGTGTGTCCTTCTAAAATCAAACCAGTGTTGGGGCACTTGGGTGGCTCAGTCAGTTGAGCGTTAGACTTCGGCTCAGGTCTTGATCTTGCAGTTCATAAGTTTGAGCCCCAGATTGGTCTCTGTGATGACAGCTCAGAGCCTGGAGCCTGCTTCACATTCTGTGTCTCCTCTCTCTGCCCCTCCCCTGCTCACACTCTGTCTCTGTCTCTGTCTCTCTCTCTCTGTCTCTCTCTCTCTCAAAAATAAACAAACATTAAAAAAATTTTAAATCAAACCAGTGTTATTGAACCTCACTAAAATGTTAGTTAGGCTCAGTCTGTATGTTTCTCAATTCACTTTAATTACCACTCATACAACTTAGCTACATCCAAATGTGTCTACAGGGTCAAGCCATCAAATGGCTTGACATTCAGGAAAGAAGCATGCTCAGTGAGGAAGAGCACAGGCCCCAGCTCCATGAGGGTCCCCAGTGCTGCTACATATACTGCACACCATGAGGGTGAGCAGAGTGTATGCAACTGTTTGCCTTCATAGAGTTTATGACTTTGCATGGCTTTTTTTTTTTTTTTTAATTTTTTTTTTTTCAACGTTTTTTATTTATTTTTGGGACAGAGAGAGACAGAGCATGAACGGGGAAGGGGCAGAGAGAGAGGGAGACACACAGAATTGGAAACAGGCTCCAGGCTCCGAGCCATCAGCCTAGAGCCTGACGCGGGGCTCAAACTCACAGACCGCGAGATCGTGACCTGGCTGAAGTCGGACGCTTAACCGACTGCGCCACCCAGGCGCCCCTGCATGGCTTTTAATACTTCCCTCAAGTAGGATCATTCGCCTCTCAAACTTTTTTTTTTTTTTAATTTTTTTTTTTTTAACGTTTATTTATTTTTGAGACAGAGAGAGACAGAGCATGAACGGGGGAGGGTCAGAGAGAGGGAGACACAGAATCCGAAACAGGCTCCAGGCTCTGAGCGGTCAGCACAGAGCCCGACGCGGGGCTCGAACTCACGGACCGCGAGATCATGACCTGAGCCGAAGTCGGCCGCTTAACCGACTGAGCCACCCAGGCGCCCCTCGCCTCTCAAACTTTAATAATTCTTTTTTGAGTAGTGTCTTTCTGTTCTCCCCTCCCCCCACCCCCATCATTTTGATTTCTAGTCTATTGTCTTTCAGAGTCTGGAGTACGCTCCTGATTTATCCATGACTGAATCTTGCACTACCCTGAAGAAAACTGTGATTTGAGTAAATACCACACATTGCTTTCATTAATATGTCACATTAAATTTAAAATCTCAAGTGCAAATCAAAAGTTGGACATCTTAACATTGTTCATACTTCAGGAAAGTCTGCGAGCTGGGAATAATTTTTTCTCATGGGCCAAACACACCACACACACACACACACACACACACACACACACACGGCAGATTCTTATGGTTCCCAACAGTTTTGTTTTGCTTTGTTTTGTTTAACCTCCTCACCATCAAGCATATAGCTCACCCCATGAATGAGCAGCATTTTCTCCTCAAGGGCAGTGATTCTGTGGGTAGGGCCACATGTAATTTGAAAAAGTATATTCTCCCACCCCATGGTATTGAGAATCATGTCTCCAATTGCATCAAGAGAATAGGATTCCTTCTGCCTGCTCTGATGGCTTTATTGAGAAAAGCTTGGCCAGAATTGTCATGCTTTGAAGTCAGCAAAATCAGCACCTTAATCTGTTTTAGAGATAAAGGGTCCCATTGGAATTCTTTCTTGAGAGCTTGCCTGAATAGTTACCCTCGACATCCCTGTTTCACTCACAGCCTTTCTGCTGTCATCATGCACTCACCATAGTGACCTGTTGCTAGGTCAGTGATGTCCCCTGATGGTACCAGGAAACCTTCCCAGCCCCTCCTTCTTGTAGAGAAACAAAGAGAAGGATCACTAGACAAAAGCTTGAGATTTCCTTATGAAAACATAATGATTCTCTGAGAGATTTTATAGCAGGCCCAGAATAAAAACAAACAAACAAAATAAAAGAAAACAGACAGAAAATGTTTTCCTCATATTCATTCCATGAAGAGTTCAAATTTCTCAACAGCAAAAATAAGTCAGGAAGGCTTATAAGGGAAACAGAACAAAGCAAAGCTCTTGGGGAACAATTCTGAGAATGGCCCACTTCCTGGCCTCGTGTGAACTGTCACCTAGGAGAAGGCACAAAGTGAGGACATCATTCATGGCCTGCCTCCTATCCTTCTCATTTCCTCCATGAGAAGAACAAAACTGACATAAAGCAAAAAGAGATGGGTACCACTCACCACGTCAGGAAAGAGAATCAAAGAGCAAGAGAAAAGGAAGAGAGAGAGTGACTGGTCACATCCAGGGGCCTAAAGAGAAACTCATTTTCCAGGAGAGGAAGACTTTGTCCAGCCCCTCATGTGGGATCTGGGACCTCCAGGCTGCTGAGTTTGGGGCTGACAGCAGCTTCTCAGAATCTGCCTTTTGAGAGTAAGTGATGCTTTCCTTCCAATAGATTTGACTAAGCTAATTATGCCTTTGCAGTTGTTCCTACTTAGAGGGAAAGGGCAGCATTTTATCAAGAAGATGGTTTTTGACTGCTTGTGTCAACCTGCTCTCCTCTTTTTTGAGAACTGCCAGTTTCCAGAAGTCATTTCCTCCCGGCCTGGAGTTGCAGGTACAATAGCACACAAAAAAGAAGAAACGAATCATCATCATCATCATCATCATCATCATCATCATCATCCTACATAATAATAACCGTGGCCAATTCTATGACCAAATAGTGAACTTATTTTTTAGCCTTCATAGATATTAATAGTTGCCACTGACACTAACTGACCTGGTTTCTCATTACAACAAAATTCGATTTTTCTGGAATGGATTTGGGATTCTCCCACAGAATGGTGGGAAAAGACAGGCAGAGTAAGAACATAGTTGGGCAGGGAAATTTGAGTAGGTTTCTTAGCAACCTGTTAGATTCACATTTGAGTAAAGAATCCGACTAATTTGGAAATACCTCTTATCAGAAACATGACTACTGTTCAGTGGAAATGTGTGTGCCTAAAGGAGAGTTAAGCTGCTGTGGGTGACTGAGTTCACAGGCATTGTCTCCTATGGCAGCATTCTGCAGATTTAAAACAGGTGGATGGCCAGTAATTTGCCTTTTGTGAAAATAACATTCTGCTAAATGTGATATTAATATATCATATTTCTCCAAGAGCAGGCCATGCCTTGCAGGCTTCATCTAACGAATTCTCCCAACATCCCAGGAGAGCAGAACATGAATGGGAAACTGATTTGTTCATATGTGGCCAGTAAAGTTCATGATTTCCTAACAGGAAAATGTAAATTCCCCCCAAAAATAACAACAACAACAAAACCAACTATACTGCCAAGGTAGGGATTCTGGCGAGATGTTCGAAGGGGGTGAGGTAGTAAACAATGATGTGAAATTCAACTTTGAAGAAAAGTTTGGGGAGAGCTAACAGAAAGCTAGAAGGTGGGGTGAGTGAGGAAGAAATCTTGGGTGCTTTGGGAGGGAGAGAGGTTGAGAGAGAGAGAGAGAATGGGAAACTGACTCTGTGTGACAATTCTTACACAATTAGGTTATTATTTATACAGAAAATTATGCTCCCTTGAGATTTGGTTGAAGAGTCCTCTTCAGTCCTGTTTTTAATGGAAACATCTTACTGTTTATTAATAACAATAGCTACCATGTAGTGGGTGCCTACAAAGTGTGGTCGGGCTGATTGCACAGAATCCCTCCAACAACTGGATGACATCTGCATTCCTGTTATTCTCATCTAACACAAGAACCTGCTGTTGAATGACTTTCTGAAGTCTCAGGGGTGGTAAAAGTCAGGGCCAGGGGCCAGGCCCACTTCTGTCTGCTCGTAAAGCCTCTGTTCATACCCACGGCATTATGTATTCCTCGTCTTCTCAGGGCAGGTGAGGCATAGCTAGAAGGAAAACAGAGGTCACATTTAGAGGGGCTGAATAATGAGAACAACTTATACCCAAACTTTAGACTTTAAACTGTTGACTCGAACACAGGCGCTGGTGGAAGCAAAGGGATCTGGTAAAGAGAGAAGAAAATCCATATGTGGTAATAACACTGTGTAACTCATTTGTGTGGAGCATCCAGAGTTGTAATGGGTCACGTCATCAGTGGAGGCCCAGCCATGTCGTGTGACATCATGCATGTAGCTATCACCGCCATGGCCTTGGTGGTTTGTCTCTGTCAGCCACAGGGCTGATTGAGTGGGAGAAGAGCCCATCTCCCACCAGTGATAGAATTTTTTTAGACTTGCCCTGTCCATTTGTTAAACGTTTATTTATTTTGAGAGAGAGAGAGAGCGTGTGCATATGCACACAAACTGGGGTGGGGCAGAGAGAGAGGGACAGAGAGAGAGAATCCCAAGCAGGATCCGCACTGCCAGCACAAAGCTCAACTCAAGGCTCGAACTCATGAACTGCAAAATCATGACCTGAGTGGAAATTGAGAGTTGGATGCTTAACCAACTGAGCAACCCAGGTGCCCTATCCTTGTCCATTTTTCACAGAACTCCATGTTATTACTTTGTTGACCCATGAATTGAGCTATAGCCATCTTTCTCTGCTCAGGGAGTTAGCCCAAGCTGCCAAAGGGGTTCAGTTAGAAGGCAACTGGTGTGTGCCCACCCAGTGTGGCATCCACAAGCATCCTTCCTACCAACACCCCAGTTAAGGTTTCTCCTGTCAGAATGAGCTCTTCTCCTGAGGGCTCCACCCCAGAGTCATGGGGTGGCCCTAATCTCAGGGTCTAGGTCCTGCCATTGAGCATTACCTCAGATGCTCCTTGTGTTATCTCACTGAGTATGTTCTTTAGTTTAAGCCATTATGAAAATAGAACTCAAGCAGCCTATTTCTGCAGGCCTGAATTTCAGGTGTGAATCTTGGGCTTATACTTGCTGGCTGTGAGATTTGGGACAAGTCACTTAAAAACAGACATACAACACCTTTCTAAATCTTGGTTTCCTTATCTGTGGTATGTGGATACCAGCAGCTAACTGAAAACCAACTTTATTATTTTTTTTCTAGCATCCCATTTGTAGGACAAAAAAAATAAAAAACAAGAAGTCAAATTCAATTTTGGGGTTTCTTTTATAAGCCAATTTTTCAAACTCACCTGTGAAGATTTAGCCTGAACTCCTATGCTCCTGGAGCTACATCTCTAATTATAACATCCTTGTAGTTTCAGGTTTTAAGTTAATGAAAATGGTTTCATGGAAGATTTTTGTAATCTTCACGTAATCCTGTGAAGTAAGTGGATTTGCTTCTTATTCCCACTTTACAGAGAAGGAAACTGAGAACTGAGGCTTAGTGTTTTGTTTTTTGGCTTTTTTTTTTTTTTTAAAGCAACTTGCCCTGAACCTCACAGCTCCTCAAGTAGAGCTGATCCTCAAACCCACATCTTCTGGCTCTGATCCTCAGTGCTTGTCCCATGGCCCATGGCACTGAGGTCAGTGATGACCCAAATGATGATCTAAATGACTCTGAGACTGAATGTGATTCCAAATCTTCAAAGAGATTCTATTTGATCATTCTATTGCACAAGCAAAGTGGGCTTGAAATCTGTATAAAGATTTTTTTTTTCAAAAATAGCAGATGAAAAATCACTGGTTATAGAACATTCCATGTCTTAAACATTCCTATATAAGTCTGTGCCCCAGCCATCAACATGGAGTGGGGGTCTGGGGGCAGGGTGGTGACCAGACATAGATTCACAATTTGGAGGAAAGCATAGAAGAGCTGTCACAGAAACTTAAAACAGCACATAGCAGGAAATGAGAAAAAAACATTATATATCGTAATCCTGTTTCTGTCTCTAAGGAACAAATGCGAAAACAGACGCCTATGGCTTTAAGAGAAACAGTCATCCTGGAGCGTGTTGCAGGTGTTAAGGAAAAGAATGTTTCTCGTGCCTTGGTTCAGGGGATTCCCAAAGGCGCACTGTGTCTGCTTCCAACAGCACACAGCCTTCAAGGTGAGTGTTATCTGGTATGTGCTTGTTATTGGGTATGAATGACTTGGGGAGGAAAGCACCCACCCCTTCCAGGGATCTGGCTCCACATAATGGCTCCATCACTTCATCTCTGTGGGGAGATGGTCACCCAAGGATTCAGGGTCGTTGCAAAGAGCCTGCTTCCAATCTTCCTCTTCCTATTCCTCTTTGGCACCTCAATTTGTTCCTAATTATTTTCCTGTTTTCCCTGCTTCTGAAGAAAGGGCTGCACCAGGGAGCACTAGGTAACACACACTCAGGCTCTTCCTAAATCAGGCATCACCACTGTAAGCCCTCTTCTCCATTAAAGGCAAGAAATGAATCATGAGATGGGCAGGGCCTAACCACCACCCTGCCTTGGTCCAGCTAACTCTAATGGTATGAAGGGAGTCCAAATGTTGAGCGAGCTGTTCAGTTCCTCTTGAGGAGATTCAGTTCTGTTCATCTGGATTTCTTGATCTTGGCAAACTTACCTACTTCAAGACATCGGGCATGTTACCTGGAATGCTACATCCAAGAACCAGGGGTTTTAGAGTTCATCTTACCTTGTCATTCTCAGTGTGGTCCAGATCTATGGGCTGCTTGTTCTTAGTCATGCTTATTAAGAACTGTGTTCTCTTAAAGATCAGCAATCAGACCTTAAGTGTCAAATCCCATTTCCTTGTGCAGTTTCCATCTTTTCTTAATTTCTCGTGGTAATGACCCTGTTGGGAGGGTCCCATCCTGATTGTCCTTCTTCCTGTCCATACAATGCTTTAATCTTCTTAGTGATCCACTTCTTTCTCTTTTCCTCTGAATATATTTTACTCTTGGTCCTCTAGTCTTCTCTCTGCACATTAGCCTTTGGTAAGTTCACCAACCACTGCTTTAAGTGTCGCCTCTATGTAAATAACTCTTGAATTTGTATCTCAAACTCCACAAACCTCTTCTTGTCAATATTCAAGTCTGTAGTGTGGCATTGGAAATGTGAGTTGGGAAAAAAACATGAAGTAGATTCCACATTTACAGTTTGACAGATGAATTAGCCTATAGACATGCCTGAGGTCCATATCATTTAATTGTGGTGGAGATCTCACCAATTTGCCCTAACCTACTTTCCTTTCCTTTTCTTCATGTCATTGCACTTGGACTACTGTAAGCTGCTCCATCCTCCTGACCCATGAGCACAATTGTTCACATTGTCTCCTTCATGAAATGCACACTCCCTTTCCCCCCACCTCTATCAAAACCCTACCTCTAATTCAGCACACATGAACCATTGGTGTTTCTCCTTCATTGCCTTAAAAAAAAGGAGAGGGAAACCTGAATGACCAAAGGGGTGGCTGGATGAGCAGAAGAATGGGACTGTAACAGATCAGGCTCCTCCAGAAGAGGGGGAGGTCTCAATGGGACCTGCCCATAGGTTAAGGGAACAAAGATGATCAATGTTCCCCAACCTTAATTCTTTCTACTACCCACTGCTGCACTGCCAATACTTAGTAAAATCCAAAATGCCTTTAAGTGACCACATGTCAAAGAGTTAAATGCTATGTGGGAGAGGATTCAATGAAAGTTCTTAAACTATTAAAAAAAAAAAACCTACTCAAAAGAAGTAAAAAATACTGGTTGATAATTTGAGAGACACAGAAAATATTTTGACCATATTAAGTTCATGGACAGTGACTTATTTTAGGCATTATTGAAAATTTTTAGTTTAAAGGACAACTATTTATCAATGACATGTATCATACACTGTCTTTTACCCTATATTCTATCTGCCTCTCACTTTCTACCTTGTCCATTCAGCCAGTTGGAGTGTTCACATGGTTTCCCAATTCTCTTTTGTTCCAAGCAAATTTTGGAGAGGGGGAGAGAGAGAGAGAAGCAAGCAGGGGAGGGGCAGAAGGTGAGAGAGAATCCTGCCTGACGTGGGTCTCCATCTCACGACTGTGAGATCACGACTTGAGCTAAAGTCAAGAGTTGGAAGCTTAACTGACTGAGCCACCCAGGCACCCCTGTGCCAGAAATATTTTTATATTTTTTCTTATTTTTTTAAATATGAAATTTATTGTCAAATTGTTTTCCATACAACACCCAGTCATCTAATTTTATATTTTTTCCTGTTATTAAATTTTGTGGAAGAAAAATGGGAAATGGGGAAATTGAGCTGGCAAATGGCTTTGCATGTATACTAATAAATATCCCACAAATGAATTTCTCCTTTTAATCTATTATTAGTCATTAGTGTTACTGGGTAAATACGCTAGTGGCACGTTTTATTTTCAGACCTCCTAAAACTAAATCTTCTCCTAATGTACTGAACTGCTTTGTTAGTTATCCAGGGAAATCCATATGTAGTGGGGATTTGAATACATGAATTTAACTTTTTACATAGTGGCTTAAAAAACTGTCTTGACATTAGTAAAATTACACAGTCCCCACACTCAAGCCTCCAAGATAGGATGTCTGATCTAAGAAGCTGTATTGGGGAAGGACAGGGAGAATAAGGCCACATTCCTGAGCTTGTTATTAAGGTACATCATTTGCATATTCTTCCCCCACCTCCCCAAAGCCTCTGGCCCCTGATTAGAGGTAGAGATACTGGGGTGGGGAGTTGGGACACCCAGGCTATGATTCTGTGCTCCATGATACCATGCTGCCCCTTGGCCTCCAGCCATCTACCTATCTGAGACCCTGTAAGAACCCATGCTTATTCTCATTACTAGTGAAACACCACAATTATACGGTATATAATATGGTATATGTAATATGGCTCCATCAGTGACCACATTTTGCATGTGAAAAATAGCATGTTATAAAAATTTAATAAGGCATTAGCAAATGAGATCCTGAATCTCATTTTTTTTCTTGCAAATGAGAGCATGTTCTGTATCTAAATCCTGAGTATAAGCCCCTCCCCACACTCTAATTATGGATAATCAACCTTTCAACGTTTTTTTTTTTTTATTTTTTTATTTATTTATTTTTTTTATTTATTTTTGGGACAGAGAGAGACAGAGCATGAACGGGGAAGGGGCAGAGAGAGAGGGAGACACAGAATCGGAAACAGGCTCCAGGCTCCGAGCCATCAGCCCAGAGCCTGACGCGGGGCTCGAACTCACGGACCGCGAGATCGTGACCTGGCTGAAGTCGGACGCTTAACCGACTGCGCCACCCAGGCGCCCCTGGATAATCAACCTTTCAAAAGCAGAGAGAGAGAGTCCAGTGTCTGACCCCTGTTTTAAATGAAATAATGTATGGAAGTACCTGGTCACTAGTAAACACTGACACCCAGAAAATGGCACCATTCATTCCCATCATTAACCCTGAGGGTTCTGTGAGTCCCTCTGAGGTCCTGAGGATGGATGTTGTGTGAGGTCTCATGCCACCAAAAACTGACCAACTTGTCTTTTGCACCTTGTACTTCTCCCTCACTGCACTTGTTGTATGTTTAAGACCAACTATCTCTGAAGCTTGGGAAATCCTGATATCTGCACCGATGGGAAATCACGGCTTGGCTCTATTCCTTTAACATCTGCCCATTTGCTAAACTCTAAGCTCCATTAAGGGCTGGGACCCTGTTGGTTTTGTTTCTTCATTGAGTCCCTAAGGCCTAGAGTAATCCTGGCACTTAGTAGGCACTCAGCATTAATACATGGTACGCTGGCTCCTGATCCAGCCATGTGTTCTCAATCCTCTGATTTCTGCTATAAATAAATACAAGCTGTTCTCATGGATTTGATGCTTCTTGACTCATTCTCCCACAGGTCATGTAAGGCGCTTCACTGTAGGACAGTGATTTGGCTAAGACTGAGTTTCCCTCCCACACAGTAACTCATGGGAGACACTGGATGGCCTTTTCTTTTGTGTGCTCAAAAAACACATCCTTTGCACGTAGGGGACAAATTGCTTAGGTAGAGAACTTTTAGGAATGAGGAAGTTCTGTAAACAACCAGTTTATTTCAGAGTTCGGTAAACATCCCGCAAACACTAAGAACTGTTAGTTAATATCTGCAAATGCATTACATGGTCTGGAATCAATTTCACCCCCTTTTTTGCTTGTTTTTAAGTAATGGAGAGTTTGTAGGATAATTTTAATTGACTTTTCTATTTTTCATCTGTACCTAAGCTCAGACAAAAGGGAGCCAACAGTTCCTTTATGAGACTTTTTGTTGCCAAATAGCATTGGGTCTTTTTGATTGTGTGGTGCACACCCATTGTTAATTATGCTGATTGTTATCCATAATAGAGTAACAAGTGATAAGGAAGGCTCTGGCTCTGAAGCTTGGGAAATCCCCTTTTCCAGGACAGACAGGAAACCACAGCCTAGGCTTTGATTGACCTTGAGCCTTTTTCTCACCTTCCTGGCCCCTCCCTCACCTTCCACTCTCCAACATTCAAACACATCCATCCTCCGCTTGGCCATAAATGACAGGAGGAGAGCTTCAGTAAAAGTGGGAAGTGATTTTACCAAAAATCATTTGGAGATCATAGAATTTGGAGGTGGGAAATTATCTAGAGTTCTAATATTTCATCTAATTTCTTAATTTTACAGGTAAAGAAAGTGGATCCCAGAGTGGCTAAGAGATGAGGCAAAACCAGGATGGATTTGAATTCTCTAGGCAAAGTCTGCAAGAGGAGCCCACTGCTCCACTGAATTCTCCTGTACAAGTTGAAGCTCATGTGGAACAGAATCTACAGTGAGAGATACTGAATGGTCCTTTTGTATACTTTGATCTGAAAGCTTCCCAACCTCTAAGGCATATTTTAAAAGTAGAACTAAAGAGAGAGACAGAGATGGTAAGTACTTGACTTAGATGTTGGATGTAGTTTCCTAGTTATGCTGGAATTCCTCTTGATTCTATTCAACTAAATGAAGACCAAATTACCATTATGCGTGATTTTTATGAAAGGTTGAATGACTTAATTAGCTTGGCTTTTACGGTAACCTGAAAAGATTCCCCACTGACTCCTGTGTTTTGACAAAGCTCAAACACTGTTATAGATCAAAGGGAAGATAACATGAAATCTGGATATGTCAAGGGTGCTATACTGAAAGCATCCTATAAATGGGTAATTGAGGAGCTGTTTCCAAGCTGGACTCCTGACCCCAGAGGCTGTAACATCAAGGACAGAGATAACCACAGTCTGGGGTGTCTGAGCCCTGGCTGCTAGAAGAAATGGATCCTTACCCACACACCCCTGAGTATGTGATCGTCCTGGCAATGGTTCAGATTATCAACCAACTGCCATGCCTCTTGTAAATGTGTCCTTCAGAAAGGAGCCCTCCTTGCATGCCGAAGTTTTTATTGCTTTCCAAGGTCTTAGGCTTCTTTCAAAATCAACATTCTCTTTATTTATTATTGACGTTAATATCAGCCACACCAAAGCCATCAATGCCAAAGTTGTTAACCTTGCTAATGTTAATTTAAGCCATATACTCTCATTAAACCGATATTGGTTACTAATAATGTTTCATCTAAATGTTGTGTGTGGTTGTATTTAAAGCAGAATACCTTGGTTGAAATACCAACTGTATTGAAATTATTTTAAATTATAGTTTGTATTTTAAATTATAGTTTGTAATTAGAAGAAAATAAGAACTTTTTCTTTTGAAAAAATCTCATACTCTTAAGGACCATTCTTTTTTTTTTTTTTTTAATTTTTTTTTCAACGTTTTTTATTTATTTTTTTTGGGACAGAGAGAGACAGAGCATGAACGGGGAAGGGGCAGAGAGAGAGGGAGACACAGAATCGGAAACAGGCTCCAGGCTCCGAGCCATCAGCCCAGAGCCTGACGCGGGGCTCGAACTCACGGACCGCGAGATCGTGACTTGGCTGAAGTCGGACGCTTAACCGACTGCGCCACCCAGGTGCCCCTTAAGGACCATTCTTATAACACTTCTGAGATAATCAAAAGAAATAACATGTTTATTTTTAGGTAACTAGATAGCTGTCCATGTATAAAATTTCCAACAATCCAACCTTGTGAATTTTAAATTCTTGGGATTATTTTTTTCTGTGGCCCCTTTCATTAAAATTTACTAAGGTTTTATTATAATCATTATCAGGACTTTTCCAAGGGGAACTGAGACCCCATAAATATCTCACAATTATACTTAGATGCCACATGAATCGATCAGGTAAAAACCTGTAAAGAATCATTACCTTTTCTTAGAATTTTTCCAGCAGGAACAGCTGTGAAGAGGGCGTTTTAGCAAGTGCTAAAAGATAATACATGTTCCAATCTTTTCTGTATAAAAGGATCTGCTCTGAAATCTTGAGAAATGGTAAAAAAAAAAAAAAAAAAACAACTAAAAGGATATTTAGATCTGTTGTTATTTAAAGATGCTATCAGAAAATCATAAATGTCTCATTTCTGTAGCACTTAAGTTTTGTCCTCCAAAAGGATCAAACAGATCTGTTACAGAGTCATGCAGCAATTTATAAATCTTCGAACATGTGTGCTTAATGGAGAAAATAGTAGACCATTTATGGATATACAGTGGCACTATCTATTAAATCATGGATTTTACAAAGTAGGCAGAGGACGCTTTCTGGTTTCAACCTGTGAAGGTCAAGGTCTGCAGCGTAATTCTGACATAGAATCTGGTATACCAAGAGCCATTCTCACAGCTTGCTTCAGTGTGGCCTCTGCTACCTCGTTCACAGGCTGTTTAGATAACTAGCCACACCCAACCTGAGGGGCATGGCTGCAGGTTTACTTGGAAGCTAATGGACATTCTGTCCTCTCTTGGGAGAAGGGAGAATGTTGGACTTGTTTAAAAATTGCTTGCCACTTTCAAAGGTCAAGTAGAGATTTTCCTCCTAAAGAGAATATATGTTAGTTATAGAATGTATCAAGACTACACATCTCAGTCCTCCAGTCCTTTTCAATTCCTATCCTTAAAAAAGACAAAATGGTGGAGCACCTGGGTGACTCAGTCGGTTAAGCGTTCCACTCTTGATCTTGGCTCAGATGGTGATCTCATGGTTGAGGAGATTAAGCCCCATATCAGGCTCTGCACTGACATTGTGAAGCCTACTTTGGATTCTCTCTCTCCCTTTCTCTCTGCCCCTCCCACACTCATGTGCTCATGCTCTCTTTCTCTCTCAAAATAAATATTAAACTTAAAAAAAAAAAGACAAATGGAATGGAGAAGAAAGGGGAAGGCTGACTCTAAAACTGTCAGGGAAGTGTAAAGAAACCTCAAAAATCACAGGATAGGGGTTTTTTTATTATTCATTTTTTTAAATTAGCAAGCATATGATGCTGTGTAAAGAGACCTTACATACAATTACTGGCTCTTCTTATCTCTAGTAAGAATTCAATTTTGCAATAGGAGAAACTAGGTTATTGAGAGAGACACATTCAAGGTCACATAGTATTGGATATATGGACATGATGCTGGGAGGACATTCCAGTGACAGTGACATTTCCAGCAATCTCTGAACAATGTGTAACTGGTTCCTTCAGGTCTTAGCAGCCTAATTCATAAAAGGGAGACACATTACATAGAGTTGGCAGAAAAACTATAAGACATCCAATTAAATTTGAATTTAAAATAAAAAACAAATAATTTTGTTGTTGTTTGTTAGAAACACACAGAGGGAAAGAGAGAGTGAACAGGGGAGGGGCAGATGGAGAGAGAGAGAGAGAGAGACAATCTTCAGTAAGCTCTGTGCTGATATGGGGTTCTATCCCACGACTGTAGGATAACAACCTGAGCCAAAATCAAGAGTTTGACACTCAACTGACTGAGCCACCCAGGTGGCCCAACAAATAATTTTTAATATAAGTGTGTTCCATGCAATATTTGGGACATACTGATACTAAAAAGTTATTCATTATTTACCTGAAATTCAAATTTAACTAGATGTCCTGAATTTTTATTTTCTAAATATAGCAACACTACATTAGTAGTAAATAATTTTATTTCCTTGGTTCTGTTTTTACGTGTTATTAAAGAATCTCTAATTTCTCTTAAAAACATGGTAAAAACATTCCATAGAGAAAGAATAGTCTTTTCAACAAATGGTACTGAAATAAATAGATATCTACTTGCAAAAGAATGAAGTTAAATTTCTGCCTCACATCAGGTACAAAAATTAATTCAAAATGGAACATAATTACATGTGGGAGCTGAAACTGTGAAACTCTTAGAAGAATACATAGGAGCAAATTTTTATGACCATGGGTTGTGATACCAAACATACACATGAAAAAAGAAAAAAAAAAAAAACAGATAAATTGGACTTCATCAAAATAAAAAAAAAAAATGTGCTTCACATTTTCGCCAGCATAAAGAAGGCGAAAAACTGTCCATAGACTGAGAGGAAATACTGCACATCATGTGTCTGATAAGAAAATTTATCCAGAAGAAATAAGCAACAACGCCTCCAGAAAGACAACCCAAATTTAAAGATGGGCAAAGGAGGGGCACCTGGGTGGCTCAGTCGGTTGGGTGTCCAACTTTAGCTGAGGTCATGATCTTGCATTCTGTGAGTTCGAGCACCGCGTCAGGCTCTGTGCTGACAGCTCAGAGCCTGGAGCCTGCTTCCGATTCTGTGTTCCCCTCTCTCTCTGCCCCTCCCCCACTCATGCTCTGTCTCTCTGTCTCTCAAAATGAATAAACATTAAAAAAAAATTAAAGATGGGCAAAGGATTTGAATAGACGTTTCTCCAAAGAATATATACAAATGGCTATGAGCACATGAAGATGTTCAACATCATTAGCATTAGGGAAGTGCAAGCCCAAACTGCAATCGGATACCACTTCACACCCACTAGGATGCCTAAAATAAATGACAAAAATGATAACAAATGTTCATGAGGATGTGGAAAAATTGGAGCCCTTGGTCTTTGCTAGTGGCAATATTAAATAGTGTAGCCACTTTGAGAATATTAGTTACCATATAACCCAGCAATTCTACTCCTAGATATATATCCAGAGAGTTAAAAACATCTTTACAGAGAAACTTGCACATGAATATTCAGGAAAGAATTGATTATAATAGCCAAAAAGTTGTAACATCTGAAATGTTCATCAATTGACAAATAGATAAACAAAATGCAGTATATCCATACAATGGAATATTATTTGGCAATAACAGGGAATGAAATATTGATGCATGCTATAACATGGCTTAAAAATATCATATTATGTGAAAGAAGCATGTGACAGAGACAATACATTGTGATTCTATTTATGTGAAAGACGTAATGTGTATTAGTAGTTTCCAGGGGAAGGGATAGTAAGAAGTGAGAAATGACTGCAAATGATATGGGTTTCTTTTTGAGGGAATGAAAAATGTTCTCACTACTCCATATATACTTATGAAGTACTTACTCTGAGCCACTCATTGTACTCTGGTGATGTAAGATGGATAAGACCCCAACTCTGAGTTCTAGGAGCTTACAACCTAGTTGAGGAGAACAATACCTCCATTGATAAGTGCTGCAAAGCATTATGGGGCTTCTGCATACACACGAACGGGATGCAGTGAGTTGCTTTGCACAGAAAATTGGGTCTACATCCTCACCTAACGTGGAATCTGAGGCAAGGTAGGCATTTGATAAATTGTTGATGAAAGAGAAAGAGAGGAAGAGAGGATGGTTAAAGGTGTGACTGTTTTAGTGACTCCTTCAGCTAAGTGTCTTAGTGAAACCTCTGATTTGTAATTAGCCTATCATTGACTCATTTTTGGGGAGTGTGCTAGGGATTGTGTGAAGTGCTAAGGACATTGCCACTACTGTTCCTGTGGAATTGGCTGCCTGGCCTGGAAAACAGTTAATAAACAAGCAATTAAAATAATGGAGGACGTAGGGTAATCTAAGAGTATAATAGGAGTGAGTCACTTAGTCTAGGGGTCAGTGGAGGCTTCCATGGGGAGTGACAGTTAAAGCATGACTTGAAGGGTAAGTAAAAGTTGGTTAGGCAAAAGGGGAAAGTGAAAAATGGTTCCGGGCAGAGGCAGCCGTATCATTCATCTATATGCAAATAAATGCTTTCCGAATGTTTGAAGTGGCTTAAAGACAGTTTATTTGCTTAGATATTTTCACATCCCTCCACCCAGCAGTGTGGTTTATATGGCTCTTGATTTTCTAAACCTTTTCTTTTATGAATAGTACAAAAGTAAACTTCACCCTAGATCCCATCCATATTCAAATTTAATGAGACGCTAATCCAAAGGATTTAATTGTGTTGCTTTAAAATCATCCTGTTTGAGAAGCAATGTTGTGTCCTTTCTATAGCTGAGGAAACTGAGCCATAAAGCATGCTGTGCAGGTGATACATTGAAGAACCACTCAGCCCACATCACACATGTTCCTTAGCCTGCCTGCCTCCATTGGAGGGCTATCCCAATAAATCCAGATTGCCTGCTGAGATGATCATCAAAAAGGTACATGGTGTATATAATTTATAGAATTTGTATATATAAATTCTATCTTTCTGGTCATTTAGAGATCACCTGTGAACTAATAGACCAGTGCCTGGAGTTTATTTAAAGTGCACATTACTACTTAAAATAATGACTTTATTCATCTGGAATTGAGGGGGAATGAGGTGTGCCATAGAAGTATATTTCCATAAAATTGAACTTTACCTTTTTTAAGCCCAACACTTTTTACAAATGCAAGTGTTCGTGAATGGTAAGTCATTCTAAAATAAATTGCATGCTCTGCATTCTTACCAGCATTTAACCTGATTACTCCTATGAATTTACCAGCATTTAACCTGATTACTCCAATGCTATGAGTATGGACTGTTTTCTATCATTTGTTGGTTATTATTATTTTTTTTGAAGTTCTCAGATTGTAATTTAATTCTTTTTTGTTGTTGTTGGGTCATTATTAATTATGTATTTGGCTCTATGCCAGGAATTGGGACTATTCAAGCAAAATACCTAACTGATAGAAAATATATGCTTATAAGGAAAAAATATGCTTAAATACTAAGTTTAATATGTTCAGTAAATATGCTGTGTTGTGGGAATTCAGGGCAGGGGCTGTTCCATGCAAGTCCAAGAAGGAGTCATGGATAAGGTGAGGATTTTGATGGTAGAGGGAGAAAGGTGATGTTGGTAGCAGGTGGTGATGGGTGACAGGGTGCTGTTTTTTGGGTTGAGAGAAGAAGGGGAAGCTTCCCAAGTCCCATAAACAAAGCATAAGAATGGTCAGGCAATGGGCAGTGCCGTGGGAAGTGGCAGAGGTGACACTGGAAGGGCACCCTGGAGCCAGCCAGGAAGGACCATGGGTGCCAGGCCAGCGAGGGGTATCTGAGGTTTCTAACAGTGAATGACATGATCTGCATTGGCTTTGATAAAGATTACTCAGGTACAGCCTGAAAAATGATGCATGGAATGATGGTGAGCAGAGACTGGAAACAGAGACACCAGTTGGATATCTGTTAAAACAACACAGAGGGATAGGTGGAGGGTTGAATTGGTCCAGGAAGGAGAAGAGGAAGAGCTCGGTTTGAAGTGATGTCTAAAATGAGGTAGTAAAATATGGTCAAGGGCACAGGCCTTTGAGGCAGATCCGAGCTGGGACCAAGGCCTTGCTTCTTCCTAAATGAAGGACCTGGGGCAAACCACTCCACTTCTCCGTGCTTCCATGTCCTTGTCTGTAAAATGTGTTCTTATACTACACAGGATAACTGTGTAAGTAGTTGAGATAATAAATTAAGTTTCTAGCACTAACCAGGCAGTTTGCAATTTGGAGTTCTTTTCCTTCTCCTAATAGACCTCAGGCACAAGAGCATCAATTTTAGCAGATTCAGTGGTTTTGGAGAGCCCTCTCTTCCTGTTAGCTGGGCCTTTTCTGATGTCTTTGCTCATTCTTTTGTTCAACAAATATGTATTGAGTACACTCTGTGTGCTAGGCAATGTCACTGGGCCTGTCCCTGCCGGCTCTAGGATCCCCTGAGGATTGACTACTGTTGGCTGTGGGCTCAGAAATCAGAGCATGTTAGCGTCCATCAAAGTGTTGTTAGGGCATATAAGTGTGTTAGTGTACGTACAGTAAGCAAGGCCCTCAAAGCCTGCCCTGTCATGTAGAGTGCTCAGATTTGGGGCATCTGCTGCTCATGCTGCTTTCCCCCAGACTGCTGGGTTCTCACCGGAGGATGCCACAGCCATGTGAAACCTTGCTCTCTGTACAGATGGTGGGGCCATGCTGAAAGCCTGCCGAGTATGGGAGAGAACACTTGCTTATGCTGCAGCATTACCTTAAGAAGAATGTATTGCAGGCAGAAGGCGTTGGGAACTGTCCAAGGAGCTGTACAATCCTCTCCTGGAGATGACTGGGACAAGAGATGTTCTCCCAGGCTAGCTTATGCACTGCAGCCACACATCACAGGAGAGGGGGATGGCTCACCCAATCCCCCACCCTAGCCCCCATGCTGTCCATGCTATCTTCTGCCTTGGGGGGAAGACTGTAGTACACATCTCCATAATGCATGACATCATCTCCCAAAGGCAAGGGCCACTCATGAGTTTTTGCTGGATATGACCTCAGGACAGGACTTGGTGTTCTTGATAGAGAACATCTGTCCTAGGAGGCGCAGTTGGGAAAGAATGAAGGATTTTCTGGGATCCCGGCTGGCTCACTGAGCAAAGGCTAGGAGGCGTTTGGTGAAGTAGCAGGAAGGCTGTGATATGTAAACATGATGTGAGTGTGCTCCTCAGGAGTGACTGGGAGTCTGTAGAAATGAAAGCCTTCTTCCTCCTCAGCCACAGGCAGGGAAAAGGAGCCTTGAAATATATGTATGTTTATTTGTTTGACTCAGTGGATAAACAGATCTCTATATTATGCTGGGAGTATGAATGAGTATCCATACTCATGGATATCATCTTCCCCTTCATAGTTGCTATTTGTACAAAATTCACTCTTTGTATAGATGATTTCCTCCCATCAAGTACCCCAATGCCCTGGAATCTGTTTATTTATGGAATATGTTTCCAAAGATTCTGAAAGCATCACAAAAAACAAAAGGGGCTCATTTGTGTTTCTGTGAAGATGGAGGAGTTATGTAACAGACTCTTATTTTCTACAAGCAAAACAAGGACACATGATATACAACTGTGTCCAGCTAACCTGACTGATAAGATTAACAGAAGCTTGTGAGGAACAAGTCAGAGGATAAGAGCTAGAACCTACAGGAAAAGGTTAGTAAAGAACTTAAATGTCTGTTTATCAGAAAGTCTATCCTGGCTTCACTAGCTTTGGAAGATCCATGGCTGTTGGGGCTCACCAGCTGGAAGAGAGAACAGAGGAATGATATGAGGAAGGCACTTGGAGAAGGTTCTTCCCACCTCCCTTAGACCTCCCGAGATAGATAGGAATGATCTGAAGGTGCAGTGGATTTTCTTTCTTGGGCTCCCCAGCTACAAGGCTGGCATGGCTACTTGGGATATTAAAATATATGTATATATATACATATGTATATATATATACACACACTCCCTCTGTATGCACAAGAGTATGTGTGAGGGGTGTGATCACTTTGGTTGTCTCAGGATTGCTAGATCACACTTAATCATCTTTCAAGAATTGACACAAGTGAAACTTCCTCCCTGAGGCCTTTTCTATTCTCTCTGGCACCCACACCAGGTGGAATCTATCCCTTTGTTTCCCTACATTACTCCAAATATTCACTCTACTTTTATCCCACCTAGAACTCTGACTCCCCAAGTAATTCTGGTCAGGGATTGTCTGAGTTCTTCATGTAACCAAGCATCTAACACAGTCCCTGATACACAAGAAAGGATGCAAATTGAATAAATTAATTTATGTATATGCAACTTCCTATCTCTATTTATTCACTCATATACAAATAGAAGAATATATCCTATGTCAAACATAAAGATACATAAACTGTATGTGAGATATGCTTGTGCTATGAAAACAGTCAAAGACATATCTATTACCTAAGGACTTGAAAAGTATATTCTGCTGTTGGGTGGTATTCTATAAATGTCAGTCAGATCCTGTTGGTTAATGTCTTATTGAGTTCTTATATATCTTTGCTAATTTCTGACTAGTTGTTCTCTCCGTTGTTGAGAGAGAAACAGGTGTTGAAGTCTCCAGCTATCATTGTAGCTTTGTCTATTTCTCCTTTCTGTTTTATTGGTTTTTGCTCACATATTTTGCAGCTCTGTTTTTTGGTGCATACACATTCAGGATTATTATGTCTTCTTGGTAGATTGACCCTTTTATCATTACATAATACCCCTCTCTATCTCTTGTAGTTTTCTTTGTGCTGAAGTCTACTGTATCCAGTAATAATATAGCCACTTCTGTTTTTCTTTGGTTAGTGTTTCTATGACCTACCTTATTCCATTCCTTTACTTTCAACCAGACTATATCATTATATTTGAAGTGAGTTGCTTGTAGACAGAATAGAGTTGGGTCACAATTTTTAATTTGTTATACAACAATAGATACCTAATGTTTCCACCTTCCAAACCCACAGAGCCCTATGATTCTACAGTAAGTGACCTTAAAGCATATGCTCAGCGAGTGAACCTTATTATAGCACATCTGCCAAATCTCTCTGGATTCCTCTCCTAACAAAAGATACGCTTCCCTAGGCCTCCCTAAGATCCACACTGAAAATCTTAGTTATTGTAATGTGAGTGGTTGGCCCAAGATTGCACATACCCAGAACTTCGAGGATGTTCTCAATGTTAGGCTTTGGGGAGGGTTATGGTGAGGCATGGAAAGCTGGATGCAGGCTCTGTATATCTCATCATTCTTCTTGCTTTATATGCAAGTGTGGAGCCTTACTGCCTTTATGGGTACCCTCATGTGAATGCTCCTTGGCTGATAAAAAGTGTTCTATGTGGACCCCCCTTCACTTTCTCTCACTACCCTCTTGTCTGTCTTTCCCCAGGCAGTCTCTGCCTCTTTTTTCACTACCAAAGTTTTTGTTTGCCTTTTATTTCTGAGCTATGGGCCTTCCAATAACCTTCTCTTGTCTTGAAAATCTTTCAGCTTTCAGCATGGGATAGGACTCACAGCTATTTTTCTTCTACCCCATTTTGCAAGGTAAAGACTTACCAGACCTGAGGTCAGAAGAAAGTACATGAGTTATTTTCACTTCAGGTAGAAGGATGTTGTCATTTTTCTGATTTTTCTTTCAAATTTCCACTAAAAATGTCAGATGTCCTGCATGAATCATTTTTGGAACTTACTATATATTTTTAAAATGTGTCTATCTTCTTCCTGAATTTTCACTCCATCATCTAGCATTTTTTTTACAGATATAGCCTTGGAAGAGGCCAGGCCCATCCTAACCTTGACTCTTCTCAATTCCTGTTTTGTTTCCTTTGCTGCAGAAGGTAGAGACAACAGCAATTCTGCTTTATTTCACTTCACGCTCTGTGTTTGGTACCTTTTATTATCCTCTGCTCTTTGGTAGGTTTTGTTGAACCATGCTGGGCTTGCTTTGGTGTGTCACATCAATCTATACAGTGGTCAAGTGACAATTAAACCCCCCATCTCCTAAAAAGGAGTTTTAATTGTCAAGAGGGAGATGAAACTGAGAACATGACATGAATTTTTCAAAAGTAGAACTGCTTCAAAAGGGAGAGTAAGTTTAAAAGACCCAGTGTGAGCCTTGAAAGGGACCTCAGAAAGCCACAGTGCTTGACTTTGTAGCCTAGACTCAAGTCTTACCTGCCCTGCAAATGCCCCCATTTGCTCATTACACCCATAGAGTGTATGCTCTAACATAGTGGATAAATTCTTATAATTCCAACCCCACTGAAGTTGCTGCCTCAAATGGAATGGCCTGAGGCCCCAGAAGTAGGACAGGCAGGAATAGCAACAGAGCAAGAGAGGAAGAGCTTACTGGCTTTGCCACCCTCAGAGCCCCTCAGCATCCAGGACTCTCTCTCTGCCCTTAGTCTCCTTCCCAGAATCTTGAACCACAGGGCCTTGGGCCTCTGTTTCTTCTACACTTTTAGTCTCCCACATCATGACCTGATCCCCCTGAGCTTCCCTGGATGTGGGATCCCCCTCCTGGCCTGAACTCAACAAAGTGTGCCTGTCTCTGATGCTCACCCAACACTCACTTCCCAGCTGGAGAACAGGTTCTGGACTCACATATGACACTCCTCCCAGGGATACTGTGAGGCTAAAATGAGATTAAAGGATGTTCTAGGTTTGTGATGTAGGAGACTAAAGGTCCTAGGAAACAGAGCTCTAACACACAGTCACAGATCTGGGTCTATAACTCCCCAGTAGTCATTAAAAATGTTTCTGCTTATTCAGCAAGGCACATTTACTGGGGATTAGGAGAACCCATAAAACATTGTACTCTATTCAAAGTCTTCTTTAGATAAACCCTCTGAAGCTTTGAAGTATCCAGTTGCCAAGGATTTTTCATTACCCCTATCCCTCTTGGCAAAGTGCCTGTGTGTGTGTGTGTGTGTGTGTGTGTGTGTGTGTGCATGCACTGTTTTTTTTTTTTGTTGTTGTTGTTTTGGGTTTTTTTTGGGGGGGGGGTCTTGATAGATCTAAAGATCAACCTATACCACAGAGGCAAATGAAGACTATTTTTATTTTGGATCACCAACAGAAGATATCTATACATCCCATTTGTGGTTCTTTCATTTTCCAAGAGCATAGTGCACTGGGAAGGGTCAAGGGCTGGGATTTAGAGACCTGGCTTCTGATGATGATTTTGCCATCAACCTGGTTACATGAACTTGGACAAGTCATTCACATTTTAGGCCTTGGATTTCTCCTGTACAAAGTGAAGGGGTAGACAGATGAGCTCTAAGCTTCCCTTCTAAAAGTTAAAGTTCTAATTCTAACTAAGTTTTCAACTGAAGACTCAGTCAAATGCAGTGCTTCCCCAATTCCCGGCTCCACCTGGGGTTGGCCTGGGGGTCAGTAACATGAAAAAAAAAAAATGACACCAGGATTCTTTTTCATCATGATCCATCGGACATTAACCAGTTTGGGTTTTTTGCATTGTGGAGAGAGGGTGTGCAAATGTGTGTGTTCATATACCTGAGTTCATAAATTTATGTGAACATGAACTCAGAAGGTATTTTTTTAGAGATCATCAAATCCTGTGCTTTTCAAACTCTTTATAAGCAGCAGAATCCTTTCTTCAGTGAAATTTTTTGCAGCCTCTGAACACATAAAAGACAAGAATGACCTTCTGCTACAGAAAACCAGAGTCCATATGCTTCTTGGTTCTTCTCCTCTTCCCCTGCCTCTCACCTTAACTTCAGAGGCTCTCCATAGAACCTGGAGCTTCTGGGCACCAGGCTGAATCATTCACAGGGAAACAAACTGAGGCTCAGGGAGACAGGGACTTCCTCAGGGTCATACACTAATTGGTGGGAAAGTGGGGTTTCTGAATGCCTATCCAGGCATCTTTGAACATATCATGTTATAATTCCTTTTATCGCCGTTATTATAAATGATTAGGTCCATAATTGCAAGTGTACCAACACCACTGCAAAGAAGAACACTGTTGGGGTGGTGGGAGTTTTAAGAGTCAACAACCATCAAAACAGCATCTGTGTTAAGATTCAGGAAGCTCCAGGCTTATTATCCCCTGGCTCATCACAGGGGGACAAATATGTGAAGACAAATATGACCTTATTCCTAAAGTGCTTTTTAAAATGAGCTGTTAAGAAGAGTCTTGTTTATAACTTTATTTCATGTATAATTAAAGAAAAGAAATGGTCCAACAAGAGGCAAAACGAAATCTTTTCACTACCTCGTTTGGAAAATGTTCATGGAACACAGCACCGCTAGCAGAGTAAGCTCACAAAATGGCACACTGAAACCTGAGGGCTCCTCAGTGTGGCCCTGGTGCACAGAGTATTTCTGGGAAACTCTGTATCAGTAATCATGATTGTATAGCTCCAGGGTCCAACCCTAGATTGCAAAATATTTCCCCTTTTGGACTTCAACTCAACAATAATTCAACAATGTGACATCTCAGTAGGAAATGGACCTTGAACAAGAGTGATAGGTATCTTTAGCTTGGCCAGAGCTGCCCAGGAAGCTTGGTGGTAGATTAAGTAATCATATCCTATGGCCTTCCTTCTCTCACAAAAGAAACATTTGCATCATGCAACCCTAGCATATTTCATACAAAATCTTGTTCCCACTTTTCCTTTAGGTGGTGTTTGGCATTTTTATGAGTTCCTCATGTTCTGTTGTGGTCAGAAATAAACCTCCCCTGTCCACTTTATAGGGAAGCTGAATCACAGACTATTAGAGCTGGATTGCCTCAGAGGTAATTGAATCTAATCTGGGCATGTTTCACAGCAAAGAAGTCAGGGATAAAGATGGGGAAGTGACTTGACCAAAGCTGTATAGCAAGTTAATAATAGAGCTGGGGCACGAGCAGAGCTACTGCCTTGATATCAAGGGCTTTTCCACTTTCTATGTCACTTCTTTTAAATTAGCCAAGGGGCACCTGGGTGGCTCAGTTGCTTGCGTGTCCAACTTTGGCTCAGGCCATGATCTCACAGTTCATGGGTTTGAGCCCCATGTCAGGCTCTGTGCTGACAGCTCAGAGCCTGGAGCCTGCTTCGGATTCTGTGTATGTCTCTCTCTCTCTCTGCCCCTCCCCAACTCATGCTCTGTCTCTCCTAAAATAAAAATAAACATTAAAAATTTTTTAAAAAATAAATTAACCACAACAGAGTAAGAAACACATTTTCTGTGTGGTTCACTGGTGTGGTATCTGTAGTCAGATAACCAAGATTTGTTGGGCATCTCCAGTTTGTTGAGCTGTGAAACCCTTCAACAGGCTTAACTCTGGAGAGGAAGACAGATATTAAATGAATAATTACTAAATGATTAGGTTCATAGGTCCAAGTGTGCACACCCCTCTGGGAAGAAGAATCAGCTGCTCTGGGGGTGTTATCTGTAGGGCTGATAGAGGCTGTTTATGTCCACGGTGGAATTGGATTGGCCGATCCTGTGACTTAGCAATTACAGGTGTTGCCTCTTACTTTTTTTTTTTTTTAAATTTTTTTTTTCAACGTTTTTTTAAATTTATTTTTGGGACAGAGAGAGACAGAGCATGAACGGGGGAGGGGCAGAGAGAGAGGGAGACACAGAATCAGAAACAGGCTCCAGGCTCCGAGCCATCAGCCCAGAGCCTGACGCGGGGCTCGAACTCACGGAGCGCGAGATCGTGACCTGGCTGAAGTCGGACGCTTAACCGACTGCGCCACCCAGGCGCCCCGCCTCTTACTTTTGTTTATCTCCCAGAGGTTGTTTACATAAGGTGTAGGTTACATCAGTCATTTGATTCTGCTCTTTGTTTCTTCAGCCTGAAGAGTCTACCTCTAGAAGACAGCTACTGTGAAAGAATTAAGATTCACTTTGTACAATCTTATTCTCTGACATAACTGCTTGGACAAATGGGGTACTGAGTGGACATTTGAATTAGCCATGAGTCCCATGTGTTTGTGTTCTCCCCAGGACAGGGCATGTTGGACATTAGAACCTTGATCGCCCAGTAATGTGGTTCTTTGATTCCTTATATTTCTATTGAAACTAAGGCAGTGACTTCAAAATGAATGCCAACCTCACTTTGAATATTAACCCCTCCCCCTCTTCCACCCCCACCAACATTTCAGCATGCCATTCCTGTTACAACTTCTGCAAATTCAGTCTCTGCAGAATTAGAAATCCTGCCATGAATCTTCCTGGAAAATGAGCTATCGTGCTTAAATTCGTTGTCATTCCAGAAGTATGTAAAGAAGCAACAGTTAAAGGAAATTCCTACACACTGGGCTTCGTATTGAAGAGTTAATCACAGGACATTTTTCTAAATCAAGAAGGTTTGAACTTGAGGTTTGGGTCAGCACCTGAAGGAGCTCTGACTTGATCCAATTCCTTGCTATCTCTTCCCAACTCTCTTTCCATCCTGGGACCCTTCCCTTCCTCCTTGTTTTCCATCATGTTCATGAGGCTTCCCTGAAACCATTCCTCACTTTTCCCTTAGTCCCCAAGTTTGTTCAGATTGCTTTCTTTTCCTGCGGTGACTCCCTCCTGGCTTTTCCTGGCTTTCTCTCACCATGCATCTTCATGGGTGGCCTTATCTCCTCTCTCTCCACTTGCCCTTCTTTTCCTTCGCTCTCCCCCACCCCCCACCCCTCCCCTAGTCATGAGAGCTGCACAAAAGCTGGCACCAGGCAGTAAGGAAGGGGGGAACAGCGGAGCTTCTGCTCCTGGCATTGCCTCCCCCTGGCTGGATAAGTGCTTTGGGGAGAGGGCACTGAGCTTGCCTGGCAGAGGACAATGTGTCCGGAGCAAGTTGGCTTTGAGTCAGCATTCAGCTTTGGTCAGTGCTTTCTCTCAGTTGAGAAATTGGGCCAAGTTTGGCCAAAGTCCCATTCAAAGTCCAGTTCTGGAATATGTATCTGTTCCTCCTCTCCATCTACTTTCCCCCAGAGAGCCCAGGAGGCCAGACAAGCTGTTCCCACACCGGGCTCTCATCAGGGTAGCTTGACATCACTTTTCCTCTCCAGGAAAAGAACTAGAATTGAACTTTCCTTTAAGCAGATCCAATATAGATTTAGAATTAGGGAATAACATCTTTTTGACAACAAGTTTTGTCATGGAAGTGTTTTCAATAGAATATGAGTCAAGTTACAACTGCGTCTAAGCTACTTTCAGGAACAACGGCATAAAGTACGACTTACCGTATGCAAGAGGCATTGTTCGGCCCGAAAACACCACCAGCCTTGCCTGGTCCTTGCTCTTGTCCTGACCTGCTACCTCATTCTGTCTCCATCTCTTCCTCCATCTTTTCCTGTTTTTCCCACATGTCTGAGGTGTGGCTACAAAAGTAACCAAGCCACTGGAATGTAACAAAGTAAGCATCCAATAAATAGTATTAAAATAATCTGACTCGAATTACACATCCAAATGAACACTGTCCTCTAAAGTAGTCATACTTTAATGTATTGCAATGATGATGCTAGTCTTAAAACCCCATTTTGAAACTTATCTCTTTGAATTGCTTTGAAATTACATCCAGATCCAGTTTATAAGCCAAAATTGTAAACTCATAAAGAGGTCTTAATAATAATCTGGTACAGCCCCTGATTTCATAAATGAAGAAACGGAGCCTGTCGAGTTTGTGCATTTGTTTTTATCTCCTACATTAAGACACTGTTCCCTCATTATCTTGTGGAATACATCAAACTATGACAGCACTGTTCATCCATTAGCCATTTGATTAGTAGACTCAAATGTTTTTATAAATCCTGCAGACATTACAATGGGAGAATTACCCAGTGAGTAAAGATGGACTATGTACCAGGAGCTCTGTACAGGCCCTCCTCACGGCAAAAGTGTACCCCAGCGATATTATAACGTAACTTGCTCAGAGCCACACCGTTAAGAGGTGGCAGTGGTGGATTGTGAGCCCAGGTCTCTCAGCTTCAAAGCCTGCGTGCTTGTCACAACTCTGTGGTGTGCTGAAGAAAGCCAAGAAGCTGTTTGTTTCCAGAATGTTAGAAATCGTCAGACACTGTCATTATGAACACTAAAAGAACTTGCAATTTTAAACAAAGCATTTGCTGCAAACCACACACATACCCACACGTGCATGCAGTTTACAAGAGGTTATAGGATGCTAGAGGTAGACAGGAAATTGAAGAGAAACCCTTATTTTTTTAAGCAAAGAGACTGAGGTCAAAGAGATCTCAGACTCTGTCCCAAGCTCCATCAGCAGCAAGTGGTGGGACCAGGAGTGACGTCTTTCATTTCGGGCCTAGAGCTTTCTCCATCTTGCCCTGTTGAAGACTCTCAGCCACGCCTTCATGCTCCAGGCAATAAGCTGGAGGTGTTGAGACTTTAGGACACCACCTCAACCCAGGCACATTGTCCTTTCTGGATAAATCATTCTCATGCAGTGGAAGAGTTTCTCCAAGACAACACCCGAATATTGCCTAACTTCTAAACCTGGTAGTTTCTATATCTAGATCTTCCCATTGATGTGCTTGGAGCACTCAGAGACCTCACTCTGAGTAACCGTCATTCTGGAAAACTCTTAACCACAGACATTTTTTTCTTTTAATCTCACAAAACAAAACGGAAGAAAAAGAGCTGAAAGCGTTCTGAAATATCACCTTCCCTGCTACCTTCTTTTATGAATTAGGGCAGGTTGCCACCGGCCCGAGTGAAAGCAGTTAGTTAAGGGTAGATTCAGTGCCTGAAGACAACTCTTCCCAATTCCCAGCTCAGTACCTTGTGAAACGCTACTAAGTCACCTCACCTGCTTTATGTATCTGAGTGGAGACAGTCCTTACTGCCATGGCTCTAATTCCTGTTGGCTACTAGTAAAAACGAGGTCCACTCTGCAAGAGCAAAAACCTGTTGGCCACGTCAGAGTGTCAGATGAGATTTTGCCTCTCCCAGGCTTGAGCAACAGGAGCCGGCCTAACGTGGCCAAGGAGATAAAAGCCACACTTTAGGGATGGGGGCTGCATTATTAACTGTCATGACTCAAATTGCATAAGGGAATCTTGGTGGCTCAAAAAAGATCAGATTTGATCCACCAAGGTTTGCTATGGATTTTCTCTTCTGCCAACTTGAATCAATAATCTACCAGTTGATATGCTATTTGTTGAAGCTTGGCTCTGTGTGTAACCTGAGCAAGCTTGCCACCATGAGAAAGTATAAAAACGAGAATGGAGCTTGTGTGCCCTCAGGAGGCATACAGGGACTTGTTTATATAGTGTGTGTTGTCTCCTCCTCCAGTGGACACCCAGGATCATGCCCCATGCTTGAGTCACCTGTGTGCTCATCACCTAGCCAGGATGTGTGGATGGTTCCCACTAAATATTCATTCAATGAATAAGTAGGTGATTTTCACCTGTGACCTAGGACAAGAGCAACATGGGGCAACTTCACACCTTTGCTCTGAGTGGAATCCTAATAATAAGAGCTATTGGAGGTCAGAGGAAAGAAGTGAACAAAGATGCTTCCTGGAAGTTTAGGATATCAACTGGACCCACAAAGATGGCTCAAATTAGGTCAGTAGTAGTAAGCAAAAGTGACTGTTTTCCAGGCAGAGAAAAGTAGTGGGAGCAAATGAACATCAACGTAAATTTGTGGAGTGGTAAAGAAGGCTTCACATCTCCATCCAACTGTCCTGGACAGTTTCCTTCAGATCAATGTGTTCAACAATGAGTGCTTCACGCTTCCTCACAGAACACTCCCTGCCCCAACTGGTAACTCTGCAGTCTAAGCCAGAAACCTCAAGATCACTTCTCCTTCCATCCCAACTAACCAGTCATCAGGTTGAGATGTTTCTGCCTTACAAATATCTCTCATTCTATTTCCTTCCATGCATCTGAACATTTGTGGCCTTAGGTCAAACTGGCATTGCCCGTCACTTTGCCATACTTCTCTACCTGGTCTCCCTGTCTCCAGACTGGCCCTGCCTACTTATCTGTACAACAGTTGCTTATTGAGACCTTTTCTCATTCCAAAAATGTTATAAATTTACTATACCATAAGAGATAGTGCATTGTAGAAATATATGTATACATATGTATTTTATATGGATATATGTGCCTGTAAATGCATGAATATTATACATAATTATAATTATACAGAGAGTCAAGGGAAAGAGGAAATAAGGATAGAATGAGACAAGGATAGATAAAAGTTTAGGACACAAATTTATGCTATAAATTTCTACATGGTGGCTGGTATGAAGCACTAATATATGTTAAATGAGGTACTTTTCTGTACTTGTATGTTTTATGATTAATAAGGAAACTGAGGATAATGTGCATTGAGAACATTTTTAAGATAATCAGTTGACTCAAATTTTATTTTTTGGTCTTTTGTTGTCTAACTGATGATTTTGAAAGATTAAACTTATACTGTTGGTACTATGTTGTGTGTGGACGAGTATTGCCTGTAATAAAGACTTTATATATAAAAAAAGGCAATATTGGTCTATACCCTACAGAATACCATATAATATATACTAGTTATTATACTAGACATAAGCTTTAGTCTCTAGTGGCCAATAAAAAGAAAAGAATACATTGAGTTACCTGGATTGCACTGTCAATGAGTTTTCTTAAAACTCATGCTCTCTGTTGAGGAGCAAAACATTTTTTAGCAATAGCTATGAAAAGAATGTTTCTCTTGAGGCCTCTTACAGGAGACATCACCTGAAATAGTGGACAAGACCCCAATCATGTCCTTACTGCAAACACGACAGCAAATTTCATATTAAAAATGCTATCTCTTTTATAAGCTGAGGGCATAACACCAGAAAACAATTTAAAACAAAAAATTTGCAGTGGATTTAAGCAATCCAACCAAGTTGCTGCTCTGTGGTAGCCTCTCTTGATCTGGGGCTGAAGGAAGAAGGGGAGATCTAGATTCGCTGGAGGACAGTATGAATGGCAAATGTTTTTCTTAATAAATATTAGTTGGTATAATTGACTTCCTATTAACAGTTGGGCTTATGCTACAAGAAAATGAAAGGCAATTACTGTGCTCCATGTGGCGTAAGCTGTTTAAAAATATTTACAGAAAAAAGACACGGAAAAAATACATTAATATGTGCACAGTGAGACTCTGGATAGTGCACGTATATGTAACTTTTTTCTTCTTGTTATTTGTAGTTTTCTGTACATTTTGACAGAAGTACTTTGATTTCTGTGTTGAGAATAGAATGGGCTGGGTGGGGGGAGATTGTGGGGTAAGAAAGGTAGAAGGAGGGAGACCAGTCATGAAGTCTCTCATTGGCTTCATTTTCAGAGACTGGGAGATAGATATGAAACAAATAGAAAAACAAAGACAACAAAGTACCATGTACATATAATCTCAGCTACTTAAAAATATAAGTAGAAAAAAGATTAGAAAAATGTGTTCCAAAAAGTTCTTAATGGTTCCCTCTGCATGAGGAGTTTATTTGTAATTTTTTTTTTATTATTGATTATGCTTTGGTGTACTTCCCAGAGTTTCTGCAATGCACATGTGTTACCTTTGTCATTTAAAAGAGTGAGAAAAGAGTTTTCCTCAGAAGACAGTTGTGGGACTGTTCTAACATAATGAGGGAGAATGATTTATCCAAAACTTATCATGTTACTTGTGGAAAAAAAAATCCATTCCATGACCTCCCATTGCCTACAGAATAAAAGACAGGTTCCTCAGCATGTGTTATGAGGCCCTTTATGACCCATGTCTACTTCTCCAGCTCCTCACTTCTCACTTTCCCCTTTGGCAACACCAGACTCCCCGTAGGTCTTCAAATACACCTTGTTCTTTAGGCTCCAAGCCTTTATTCTTGCTGTGCTCTTTTTGAAGAGCAACATCCCCTGCCTTTCTTCCTTTTCCTCTAAAAGCACCCCTCACTTAGCTGATGCCTTCCTGATTCCACTTCCTAGACAACGCCACCTTCCCTGGAAAGCCTTCTTGGACCCCTCAGGTTGGTTTTTAGGCATAACATGTTTGCAACCCCTGTTGTTTGAATTTAAATTCTGCTGACCTGTCTACCTTCCCCCAAGTGAACCATTTGTCACTTATCTCTGCTTATCCTGGCATGAACATTGTAGAATGGCAGTGACGTTCTCTAGAAGCTTTCTCACCCAGGAGGGTATGAGACGATCAACCATTCCCCCGGGTTCTTTCCAAGACAGCCTGTGCCATGTCTTGTGAAAAGACAATGTCTGACTAAAGACCAAAATCTTTTGTGATGAGAATGTGGTGGTCATATGAGGGTGTCTCTTCCTGGTCCTACAGCTGTCCTCCCATGTCCTTAGATACTGTATGTCAACCCCCAAACTCCTGAAGCTGGTCCAGGTCCTTCATTTGACTGAAGACACTTAGTGTCCAGAGGATTGCTTTACCCTGTGCCCAAAGTTGGTGGGCTTCTTTTGTGTCCTTCCACCCCAGTGCATTTTCTGCCATATCAGGGCCACACATATTCTCTATCATCTATTTTCTTTGTTTTATTTTTCTTTATTAATAAATCTTTACAAATGTCAGAACCATTTTTAATCATAAACATTACAAAAATAGGCTGCAGGCCAGAGGTCATGGTTTCCCAGTTCCTCACAGGCTTGTGTTAGACCAATGGGTCTCAACCAGGGATGATCTTATCCCCATGGGACATGTGGCAATATCAATATCGATTGTTGTGATTGGAAGGGGTGATACTGTCATCTAGTGAATAGAGGTCAGGGATGTTGCTAAACTTCCTACATTGCATAGGACAACTCCCACCACAAAAATGTTCTCGTCTAAAATGTCAATGGTGTGGATGTTGAATATCCTTGGAGTAGAATGACTGCTCTCCTTTGTAGATGACAAGGACAATTCTAGGAGCTCTAATGGGGATCTGATGAGTACAGAGAACACAGGCCCAGGGAAGTCCTGTCTGGAATGACTCAGATCTTTGGTCAGCCAGCAGGAAACCCAGAGATGGGCACCATGTGAGGAAGGGATGTGCTCTGGGTTCCAGCAGGGTAGAGTCTCCTGGGGGAGAATTAGGGGTGAAGGTCACCACAGTGTCTTCAAATCATCTGCAACAGAGAAGAGATCTATTTCTGGAGAAATGCATCTCTTGGCTCAAATCATGGAGACAGGGAGAGGTTTCTCCACCTTGGTTGGAGGTGGTGACTGGATTGTGCCCTGTTATGTACTTTTTCTTCCTCTCTGAAGAAGGATATATGATAAAGCTTCCCCTGCTTTTCTCTTTGCAAGGTTGGGCATGAATGTTTAATGAGCTACTACCTTTTGCTAGACACGAACCTTCAGGAACAGTTTTCAGCCTGAGTACCTGAGCTTTCCACTTCACTTCCATGGGGAGTCCTTTTATTGTTTTTAGGGTTTTTTTTGTTCTTTTTTTGTTTTTCAGGACAGGCACTCTCAAACTCAATCACAAAAGCTCCAAGGTAACTTGGTTGGAAGTTCTTTTCTTGAATGCTAAACTCTAAAACTTTGGGTAGAGATAAGAGTGGCTTTATTCATCTCCAAGCAAGTTAGTACAGGGAATGCAGAAAGTCAAACAAACAAACAAACAAACAAAAGAATGCCTTGGTTTGGAAGGGTCATAAATGAATCACAATTACAAGTCAGGGTAATAGGAGAAGGTGGGGTGCTCTCAGTGTGGTACTGGAACCATAGAATGGGCACCTAACTCAGGCTGAGGGACAGGGCATGGGAGGAGAGGCTTGGGGATTTCCCAGAGGAAATGAAGGCTGAACTGGACCCTTTGTTTTTCTTCTCTCTTCTTATTTATTTGTTTGTTTGTTTGTTTATCTTAGACTTCTCAATATGTATTTCCTCCTCAAGCAAATTTATACATACTTACAATGTACCTCAAAGGAGTTCCTGATTAAAAGAATGGAAGGGGAGCTCCTGGGTGGCTCAGTCCATTAAGCACCCGACTCTTGGTTTCAGTTCAGGTCATGATCTCACAGTTTGTGAGTTTGATTCCCACATTGGGCTCTGCGCTGATAGCACGGAGCCTGCTTGGGGTTCTCTCTCTCCCCCTCTCTCTGCCCCTCCCTTGTTCACTCTCTCTCTCAAAATAAATAAATAAAAAAAAGAATGGAAGGAATAAAGGAGAAAATAAGGAAGGAAGAAGGAAGGAAGGAAGGAAGGAAGGAAGGAAGGAAGGAAGGAAGGAAGGAAGGAAGGAAGGAAGGAAGGAAGGAGAGAGGGAAGGAAGGAGGGAGCAAGGGAGGGGATCTATGAGAGACTCTGATCTCTGTTTATGTGTCCTTGGCTCCCACCATTTTCTTGCACACTAGCAAGCCTGCAAGCAACTGCAACTCTGCCTGAGAGCCGTTTCTGGCTAAAGGAGTGTGCTGAGTGTGTACACAGAGCTAGGCTGGAAGCTCCTGGGAGCTGCAAGTCCTTGGAATAACCCTCAGCCAATGGCGGAGAGGAATTGATGGACTGATATTCCAGCTGCCTTGCCCCTAGAAAGCTAGAGCTCTGGATGCATCCTATACCATCCCTCAGATGTCCCCAGCGGGGCTGAGCCCCAGCTACCCACAGCAGTAACTGCCCACACCATGTCTGGTCTTCCCTCCCTGCTCCTCTGCTGACTCTCCCCCAGGTCACCTCCCAAATCAACTCCTTCGACTCAAATGCCAGTGTCAGGATTGGCTTCCGAGGATAAGCATGTGTGGAGTAACAAACACTTGCCTCATTCCTGGGATTCACCTGGGGCGTGCTCCCTTGCTAAGATTGTTCCCTCATTAACATAAAAAGTAGATTTTTGTTCCTCAAGAAAACCCACACGATTGCAAATGCCTTAATAGGTAGGGGATTATCCTGAAACACAAGTCAACTGACCTGCTCACGTGCAAGGAGGTTCTTCTGGAGACAATGATGCTGGTGTGCGTGTCAAGGTGGCCTGTTCCTGCTGCTCTGCTGACTTCACAGCTGGGGACAGACTCGGACAGAAGCTGTCCTGGAGTGTGGGGATGTGATGGGGTGTCCTGCTGGCCCTTCCTACTCCAGTATCACAGCCTATAATTCAGACATGATCAACAACATTAGGTCACATCTACACATTCTGCTGTCCCCACTGGCAGACCAAAACCAATTAATGCCTAGTTTGGGAATCCATGATCTATTGTGAGCGTGTCAATGCATAATATACGTGTCTGTGTATGGTAGAAGGCATCTTTATGTATCTAATAATGCTTTAATTAGGCTGATATTCAAATTAGCTTGAGTTCTCAGAGCCCCCAGGAGATGCAGTTTATGGAGTAGCGGATGATGGAGGAAAAGATAGTCCACAATTAAAATGTCACATGGGATAAATGCCAAAGCAGAGGTCCCACCCTGGGAGAGTTATGAATTGACTGTACCCCTTCTCATCTCCACTCCTTCAATCATTGCTGATGGGCAGAGGGAAACCATTTTCTGCCATCTGGTTTTTGCAAAAGTCAGGCAGTAAGCTCCCTGGGACAGGGATCTTATCTTGTATAAGTTCAAGAATGAGCACATGGCTGTGTACCCTCAACAAGCCCCATTAGTACTGAATGCAATCATAAAAATAGCCCAAACGTGGATATTTGATAATGTCCCTGCAGTCAGCCTTAGTCATCATGTCTGAAGGGCACTGGGTTCCCTAGGCTGGTGCCTCGTGTTTCTCAGACAAGCACCTTGGCTGATAAGACGGCGGCAGGCTATTGTGAAAATCACACAGTAGTTCCCAGGATCCTGGAAAAACAGCAGTTCAATCACAACGTTTTTTTTCCTTGGTGTTTGACTTTGGCACTGAGTTCTTTTCAAATGAGAACTATGCCAAACATCTTGTTCGAACCCTTCCACTCGGCAGATATGCAAACAACCTCTCTGTAGCCTGCCAGGGGGAAGGGGGAGGTGGGGGTGGGGGGTGGGGGGGGTGGCGGGCAGGGAGAGTTCCGTAGAAAACACGGGCAGCAGCTAGGAACTCTTTCTCTGCAGGCAGGAGCCAGCTTGGAGCGACATCTGGGAGCAGGACATGGACTGAGCAACTCAGTAGAGTGTGGGCCTGGCCGCTGGAGCACACTCGGTGGTGTCTGCCTCCAGGTTCCCCAGGCCAGGCCTTTCTGTGACGTTCAGGGTTGGCAGTCAGTGGTGTTTCCTCCCCCAGGATAAGTGTGCAGAAATTAGGGGCTCTGGAGCTGAATTCTCCTCCAGGACCAGCTATGAAATCACCAGAGCCCAACAAGAGAAAACTCCTGGGGTCTAGCCCGTGTTTGCATATAACTACACAAATGTGCATTTGATCATGTGTATGCTCATGGAGTGTCAGGATGGTCTTGGGATGGACGTGACGGTCTGTGTCTGGAGGAAGACCTTGCACACGGGATCTCCTGGGGAAGAAGTTTTCCTCCAGAGCTGGCAGATGCTTTTCCCATAGCCTGAGAAATGGTGGGAGGCCGCCTGCTGCACAGTCTCCTTGGGATGGTGAGCAGGGCCCGGGGATGCTGGTGCCAAGCTTGGTGAGACAAGCGCTCCCCAAGACAAGCCATCCCAGTACCCGGCCAGCTTCCGGGACTCCAGCCTTCTGTCTCCAACGGCAGGAAAATCATCCTTCTTCATTCCCAAAGCAAACTGTTCCTAGGAAAGACCAGAATCTAGGAGGAAATCACATCATCCGAGAGGGGAGAGCCAGTTCCTTTGTACTATTTTTCAGGGCTGCCTTTGGAGCCAATAATCTGTCATTCCTTGAATAAACAAGCACCTTATCATATCACAAACATTTATTTAACCCTTTTCTCCTGCACTTTTACCAGCAGGGAGAAAGAAAGTGGTGAGCAGAGCAGCCAGAGCCCTGTGGCAGAAATGCCAAATTCCCTGAACATTACACCCAATCTGTAAAGTGTCAGTCGGCCCTTCTCTCTGCCTCCATGAAACGCCAGAGCGGTCACCCCAGACTCAGGCACCGCATTCCCACCTCCCACTGCTATTCCCAACCCCAGCCCATCTCCATTAATACCCCTCATCCTTTTGCAGACAGGCCCTTAATTCCATCCAAATGGAGTCTGGACTAATTTGTTAGATTCTTTAGGGGGCTGATGAGGGAAATGGAAGAGGGGGAGACAGGCAAGGGAGTATTTACATTTCTCCTTTTCATGACAGTCCACTTGATGGACAGAGCTGGTGAGCTCCAGCATTTTTTAATGTGTGTGTGTGTGTGTGTGTGTGTGTGTGTGTGTGAGTGTGTGTGTGTGTGATTTTTTTAAAGGCATATTCTTTGGCTCTGACATCACCAGAAAATGGAATGAGCAAAGTATGTAAATTTCTCCAAGCTCCCACAATATCCATTTTCTCTCAGTGGATGGATTTTGTTTTTCTTTGCTGGTATTGCTCCCACACAATGGGGCCAAATCTTGTTCAGGACAAAGAAACATATAAATAGAACATGCATGTGGTATGCAAGGGAACTCGCAGAGAGCAGAGAGAGACTGTTTGGAAAAGCGTCTAGGGCCTGCCAGGGGGAGCAGGGGGCTCCTGGCCCAAAGGGTTCAACCGGCAGATGTCTGCTTGTCCCTAACATTACAAGTCAGAAATTCCAAAACCGTTCTCATTCTTGGGGAAGCACTAAGAAGTGTTGGAATGGGTACAAATGTAAGAGGAGAAAGCGAAGTATCTGTGTGTTGAGTATGAACGAGAATATGTGAACGTCAGATGACTGTAAGCCTAATTCATAGGCTAACCTTGCTTTGCAGCGCTGACAGAGGAGGTTTTCCTTCTTCTTTACCAGGGAGGATGCTAAATCACGTGCAGTATCTTACATTCTGCCTCATCTCAGTGGCTACCACGGATCAGCTGAGACTTCCATGAAACATGCTTTCCTGTATTAAGCACTTACAATTGTTTTAGTGTCAATCATCCACCAACCAAACCCTCCAGTCTCATAACTGCACACTACAGCTCCAGCCAAAAAGACTTTTATCAGCGCAAGTTTGAACAAACTAATGTGTGTAGGCCCTGAGCGGTTATTTTTGTTTCCAAGTCTGGACGTAGAATCACTTGTTCAATTTCCTGCTGGGTTATATCAAGCAGTTTTAACATGTAAATCTCTGATAAGGAAACTGACTAATTTATGTAGGTTGCCATCTGAGTAGCTGTCAGTATTGCCTTCATTTTTTTTTCTGCTTCCTTCCTTCTTTATTCTGTCTCAATGTCGTCATCGCCATTACTGGTACTAACAAGTACACCCTTACTTGTTATATGTTTAGAATATGTTCTTATGCTGAAAATGTTTTAAAAACAGACAAAAAAATCCTGTGTCCTTAAAGTTTGTGTGGGAGTTCTGTTGACTTGGATGTCTCTGCTTTACAACTTGGACTCGAAATAAATATGCATCTCAGACTCGTCAAGTAATGTTGTCAACGATTAGAAGATTGTTAATTAGTTAATTTATTTTTGATTGTTAATTAAAAAAATTTTTTTAATGGGTATTTATTTTTGAGAGAGAGAGACAGAGCATGAGTGGGGGAGGAGCAGAGAGAGAGGGAGACACAGAATCCGAAGCAGGCTCCAGGCTTTGAGCTGTCAGCACAGAGCCCGATGCGGGGCTCCAACTCATGAACCGTCAGATCATGACCTGAGTCGAAGTCGGATGCTCAACTGACTGAGCCACCCAGGCGCCCCTGATTGTTAATTTTTTTAAATCAAAATCAGGGGCGCCTGGGTGGCTCAGTGGGTTAAGTCTGACTCTTGATTTTGGCTCAGGTCATGATCTCATGGTTTGTAACATGGAGTCCTCCTCTGTGTTGGCAAGGGCAGAGTCTATTTGGGATTCTTTCTCTCTCGCCCTCTCTCTCTGCCCCTCCCAAACTCTTTCTCTCTCAAAATAAGTAAACAAAAACATTTTTTTAAGTTTAAAATCAAAATTAAAAACCAATAATAATCTAAACTACTTCTGCTTCATGGATATCCTTAACCAGTCTCCGCCGACTTCAGCTGATGGAGCTTCAGGACCTCTAAGCTGAAATTCTATAAGCTGTTTGAACACCCGTTTCCAAAATCTGCTTTGGCTGTAAACCTGCAGGTAAATCAATCCTTGTGGTTTTCCCCATTCAATAGCTTGATCAAAGAAGCAGAGATTTTCTTTCCTTTTTTTTTTTTTTTTTGAGAGAGAGAGAGGGCACAAGTGAGCGAGGGGCAGAGAGAGAGAATCCCAAGAGGAGCGGAGGACGGGAGAGAGACAGAGAAGCAGGGCTCAGCCGAAGTGGGGTAGGTGCTCACCCAAAGCAAGGCTCGAGCTCACCTGATGTGGAACTTGAACTCACAAACCGTGAGATCATGACCTGAGCCAAAGTCACATGCTTAACGACTGATTCACCCAAGTACCCCAAAGAAGCAGATATTTTCAAATAATTGTTAATTCTGTGTCCAAATATACAGACTGGGTGGATCGACTCAACGTAAGGCTGTAGTCGAATATCTGGTGTTGTTCTCATGTGCAAACCTGGCCTCACCAAAGTCCAGAGTGGCCCCAGACTTGGGAGCTTGGCACATTCTCTCAGGACTCAAAGCCAAATCCTGCCACCCCGTTGGCTGG